>NC_092146.1:70000-370000 GCF_043159975.1 Macaca nemestrina
CACACCTGTAATCCCAGCACTCTGGGATGCTGAGGCGAGTGGATCACCTGAGGTCAGGAGTTAAAGACCAGCCTGGCCAACATGGTGAAATCACATCTTTACTAAAAATACACAAAATTAGCCGGGCGTGGTGGTAGATGCCTGTAATTACAGCTACTCCAGAAGCTGAGGCAGGAGAATCTCTTGGAACAAGGGAGGCGGAGGTTGCAATGAGCCAAGATGGCACCACTGCATGCCAGCCTGGATGACAGAGTGAGTCTCTGTCTTAAAAAAAAAAACAAAAAAAACCCCAGAAAACTGAGTCTCATGAACAGTTCCCGAAAAAGAAATTGGGCCCACATGAAAACACATTTTTCTCCCAGCTGGGGCAGGCAATGAAGTGAAATAGGTCTGCGGACTGGACTTTCACATAGAGACCGTATATTTCCTAATTTGGGGTTATGTGGGGATCATCTGGAGGACTGTTCCTGCTTTTGGTGAAACACAGGGAGGTATTCTTTGTGAAGCTGCAAATCTGGCACAGCAATAACGACTGGGGAATTGGAGAGAAAAGAGAAGGCATACTAACTGCTGTTGCAAGTTTCCCAGAAGTATGACATTATTGGGAAGTAAACTGCTTCTTAAATCAACTGTGTCAATACCACGTCAGTAAGGCACAGACAACAACATGAAGTTTCATGACAGGCCAAATCTAGCCCAAACCCAGTCCGGCAGAGGTTGTCAACCCAGCGCCCCAGCAAGAGCCAGAGGGTCCCATCCTGGGAGCTGCAGACGCTCTCCTGTGGGCTGCAAAGGCCATGGCCGCATCCTGGACAGGACGTAAGCTCTCAGGGATACATGCATGTTCCTGGGGTTATATGAGTGTGACGGGTGTGGCATTAGTCTGACGGTGTCACGGGCATTCCAGTGGTTACGTGTGTGCTCGGAGGGACAGATGCGTGTTCCGGGGGTTATATAAGTGTGACAGGTGTGGCGTTAGGCACACGATTTCATCCCCGCATTCTGGGCGTTACGTGCACTCTGAGGGACACATCCGCATTCCTAGGGTCGGATCTGGACAGCAGCTGTCACGTTACCCTGACGGTGTGATCTCTGTATACAACGGGTGCTAACACCAGCATCACAGATGGAGTGTTATTAGTACTACGGGGGTTATTATCACTGTGGTGGGTGTTCCAGTTGCTTTCCTGAGGCTACATTTCTGTTCCGAGACCGTGGCTTGGCTCCGTGGCCGCCTCGCCTTGGGTGCAGAGAACGAACCTCAAGTGTGCTGGATTCACAGGGGCTTTTGGTTTCTAATTTTCCACAGGAAGGGTCTCTGCCCCTCAGCTGACAAGGCTGAAAAAGGAAGGATTTTATTCACCACGGACGCGAGCTCGAGGTGTCCCAAAGCGAGGGGCGTATCCCAGTATGTGCTGAGGAGAACGCGACTCCCGCTCTCGCAGGACTCAGGCGAGGAGGTAGCACGCGGCCGCCTCAGGGCTCAGAAAAGCCGGGCTCGCGCGCACTCTGCTGGCGGCCAGGGGCACTGCAGCGCCCTAGAGCTCACTGCGCTGTCGGCAGCCCCGTGCCCGCTGCTACCCATCCCGCTGCACCACTTAAAGACAGCATGGAGTGTTTGGCGCTATCGTTCTAGAAATGCAAACTGACACAGAGCCCACTAGCCCGTGAATTTCTAAAAATGCAGAAGGCACAATTAATTGGAAACCATAGGAAATAAAATCAACATGAATGCACATTTTACAACTTATGCAAAAATTTACTCAACATAGTCCTCAGACTTAAAACGCGAAACTGTCAGAGGCCTCTTAACCACAGTGACTTTATTTTAAAAAAAGGTTTTAAAAAAGTTAAATCTGGGCAGGGCGCAGTGGCTCATATCTGTAATCCCAGCACTCTGGAAGGCCAAGGCCGGCAGATCACTTGAGATCAGGAGTTCAAGACTAGCTTGGGCAAATTGTGAGAACCCTATGTCTACAAAAAACACACAAATTAGCTGGCATGGTGGCACGTACCTGTAGTCCCGGCTACCCGGGACGCTGAGGCGGGAGGATTGCTTGAGCTCAGGAGTTTGAGGCTGCAGTTAGCCCACCATGATCACACCACTCCACTCCAGCCTAGGCGACAGAGTGAGACCCTGCCTCACACACACACAAGTTAAATTTGTTGGATTATATATTTAGGGGGTTGAGTACTTTTGGTTATAAAATATTTATGGTTGCGGGAACAAGTTAATAAATAAAGACATAAAACTTATAAAAATGTACCAGGACTTTAAGAACAAAAAAGCATTCTTAGTTTAAAAATAAGTTTTACTTTAAAGGTAATAATACACTCATAAATTCTTGTTAAAATCCACAGTAACATAGACAAGTAACAATATTAATAGCCTGTCACAAACTGATCACAAGCCTTTATAAAAGACAACACTATTTATAATAACCTATATAAACAAACATTAAGCCCGGGCGCGGTGTCACATGCCTGTTATCCCAGCACTTTGGAAGGCTGAAGCGGGAAGATCACTTGAGACCAGGAGTTCCAGACCAGCCTGACCAACATGTGAAACCCAGTTTCTACCAAAAATACAAAAAATTAGCCGGATGTGTTGGCACGCGCCTGTAATCCCAGCTACTTGGGAGGCTGAGGCAGGAGAAACCTTGAACCAAGGAAGCAGAGGCTGCAGTGAGCCGAGATCATGCCATTGTGACAGGAGTGAAACTCCGCCTCAAAAAATAATTTTTTTAAAACAGGTGCATTCCTCCTCTTGCTTTCTGAGGACGCCCTGCTATGTAGTTGAGTAGTCGCTAATAAACTACCTTAACTTCACTATACTCTGTGATTCGCCATAAATTCTTTCCAATGTGAGATCCAAAAACCCATTCTTGGGGTCTGGGACAAGATCCCTTTTCTGGTGACAAAACTATACAAATTCTAGAATAAAACACAGAAAACTATGTGACCTTGGGTTTGGTCATGAGTTTTAACACATGACACTATCAGAGGCATTTAACGCCTCCTTTATATGAACTCCAGGGTGGTTTATGTTCCATTGGCTAAGAGAAAGTTTTCTTCCAAAATGTAACATGATTTGAGGTCAAACATTAATATCAAGTAAACTCAAAAGATGGAAAAGATAGCATTAGTTCTGGGAAAACCAGAAGTGTGCCTTTTTTGGAAATAATCATCGGTAGCACAAACTTCAGATTCTGCAAAGGAAATAAAAATGAGTTAACTTACATTTTTCACAAATTAAGATATAAATCAAGATAATGAAATCCAGAAATCCAATCTTACTGTTTTTAATGTTCATTAAAAAAAAAAAAAGACATCTTTATCAAATAGCCCCAGTAATAGTCACCAATTAAGTCTTTACTACTTAAAAGCAAAATCCACCTATCTCCTGAACAGTATCCACTTTACAAGCCTCATTATACGTACTGGAAACAAGATTCAGAAATAAATATATGCATGTATATATATAAAAATATATTTCAAATAAAAAATACTTTTAGATAGTGGTATTACAATACATTTAGAAATTAATAACGGAAGCAAATTATGGGAGATCATCCACGCCTGTCCCAAAGGTACCGAATTTATAAATCATCTCAGATGCGGTGCAGGACAGGTTGAAAATAGGAACGCAATGAACCCGTGCGGAGCAGCGGCCGGCGCGGTGTCCAGGGCAAGACCCTGCCCGGTCCAGGCCCCTCCGGCCCTGGGCCCGACGACTGCTACGCCTCTGACTCCACGCTAACGCGGAGCCCTAGCGCGCGTCACACCGTGTGGGGCCGGGGAGGCTGCTACCCAGAGGCGGAGTGCGGGATCGCGAGGGTCCCCACCCCCTCTCGCTCCCGCCGGCACGTACGGACTCGCGTCCCCGCCGGGCGCCGACTAGGCAGCAGCACCGCCCCCAGCACAAGAGGCTCACGCGCCTCTTACCTAACAGGAAGTTGGAAGCAGCGCGCCCCCACGGTGCACTGAACGCACTCAAACAGAACCGGACGCAGACACGCGCTCTCAGCCCAGGGGAAAAACTGGCAGGGTCGGAAAAGCAAGCAGCGCGTGCGGGAACTCAGAATGCGCCCTGCCCCGGCCCGAGACCCCGCCCCGGCCCGGCCCCGCCTTTTTGTCTGCCTCACCCCTCCCCGCCCGGCACGTACTGGCCCCGCCCTTCGCGCGGCGTTTTTTGTTGACCCGGAAACGGATTCTCCGGAGCCAAGGTCCGCTCGGGTGAGTGCCCTCCGCTTTTTGTGGCCAAACCCAGCCACGCAGTCCCCTTCCTGCGCCATCCTCCATACCCGGGGTCTGTGGGTCTCCACGGACGTCACAGGCTCGGCAACAGCCCCACTGTCGGCGGGGAGCCCCGCGACGCCCTGAAATGCTCCGAAGCCTGTCGCTCAGCTGCCAGATCTGCGTCTGTGTCCGGTTCCGTCACTGAGGTCGCCCCTGTCCCAGACCCTTCGACCCTAGTTCTCTTCACCGTTCGCCCATCCTATCGCGCGCCGCGTCAGGTCCCCATTCGGCACGTGGCTTGTCTCCCGTCGTCCCCACCCTTGCCCCTCTTGGCAGCTCAGGGCAGCCCTGGGATTTGGCAGACGCCAGTCCTCCCTGAGATGCCTCCCCATCCTTCCCTCCGCCAGGCCCTACGTCTCCGCAAACCCCCCGCTTCGGGGTGACCGCTTCAGACAGGACGCTGAGTCCGGGCCTGGGGTAAGGGACCTGCCCAATCCTGTGACAGCCCGCGTCCTTCTGACAGTCACCTCCCACTAGCGGTGACCTTCCCGGTGCCCCACTGAGAAGTGGGCTCTTCCTTGGCAGGGGCTTCTTCACTGCATCGCTGTGGATGTCGAGGTGGGGCAGGATCATGAGGAGAAAACAAGAGAAGAGGGAGGTAGGGCCAGTGAGGGACAAAAGGGGAGGGAAATTTAGATGGGAAGTGGATGGGTGTGAGGAATTTGAACAAACACTGAGAATGAAGGAGAGTGACCTGAGCAAGTAGTAGTGGGGTAAATGGAAATAGACAAAACGGGAATCAGCAGAGATGTGGAGGACAGAATACAATGAGGGGGCCCTGACCGTCAGTAGCAGAGGGGGCAACAGAAGCCTAATTCTCAAATTCCTTAGATGATTTTCTGATTTCCAAATTAGTTTCTCTTTTAAATTTGTTGTATCAGGTTCAGTTTATGAGGCCTCAATACTTTTCAGTCTTAATTATGTATTGAAAATACTTTTTGTTTGGTAAATACTTTTACATTAATTCAGTGTGCACTTTGTAAGAATATTGATGATTTGAGTTAGTTTAGTTTTCAACATCTTCCTCTATTCCTTTATATGATCTCTGTATTTAATGACTGTAGGATAAAATTTCCAACTAAGTATAAATATCAAGTTTTCTTTGTGCTGTTTTCTGCAATTATTGAAGGATGGGCTGAATTGTCCTAAAACTTTGTTCCAACAGATTCCATGTGTTCATAATGAATAAATTGCTCAAAGATATTTCGAAAGCTCACCTTTTATGTTTTTTATTGCCAATAATTACATCTTTTTAATTTTTATATTTTTGGATGGCTTAATGTGATGTTCTGGAAAAGACAAATGCTTTTAGTCAATGATTAAAACCGTGAAAGACAAATTGCTGTTACTTAAGAGTGTGAAATTTGATCTCAAATCTTTAGGGGGCAGGGATGTTAAGGGAAAACTGCCACTGTCCCATCCAGATCATGTCATTCCTATTAAGCTGGTGCTGGTTACTGTCTACTGGCTTCTGTTCACCTTTCCACCTGCCCCAAGACATACACATAGTGACATAAGGCAGTGGATAGGGAAAGAGCAAGACTTTTTAAAGTAAGCACAGAACAAAGGTGTCTTTCTAATGAGGAGGAGCTGTTGGTTCCGGGAAGGAAGCTTGGAGGAGAAAGGGCAATAAGATTTGGGTATTCAGGATCCAGAAGTGAGAGAGAGCTTGGGAAGCTCAGGAACCGGAGAAAGAAAAAGCATTGCCCATTCTCACCCATGACCCTGTGCTCAGCAGGTACTAGCAGAGACTTCAGCAGGAACCAGAGAAAGAAAAAGCATTGCCCATTCACACCCATGACTCTGTGTTCAGCAGGTACTAGCAGATACTTCAGGCTCTGTGACTAAAAGGGATCAGACCAGTTCATATACCCACAGCTGCCATGTAAGGATGTGTGTGGACTTTACTAGGGAAGAAGGGTGTTATGAAGGAAGGGGCAGAAAAACTCACCTGTTGGTCTCCAGGTAGAAGTTTATTGTCCCGAATTCCTGGAGGTTCAGTGAAAAGCAGAAGACTGTCTTTTTCACATGTTGAGTTATGCCCCCATATATGTGGTTGTGGTAAAGAAAGAGGGTATGTCGATGGGAAGTCCTGAAATGCATGTTCTTAACATTCAGCAGGGACTTCTCAAGACAACTTGCCTTAGAAAGAAGCTCAGAGAAGAAAAATGGAGAACAATTAGATATGACATTTTCACTGGAAAAAGTCATATTATTCACTGATTGTTTTGTCATCTCCCTCCTTAAATGTTGTTTTTAGGATTTCGTAATATCTGACCCTGCCTAACACATTTCCTAACTCACTCATAGCCTTCCCTTAACTTCATCCCATCTTCACAGTATCACACTGTGACCCAGTGATTTCTAACTTGTGAAGTTCCATTCGGGGGATCATATGGGAAGGCCTTCACACCCAGACATGGTGTGGAAGTGGGCCACATAATGTCAGTGAGGCAAGTATGGATCGTTTAGGGATGATGCACTGTCAGATCTTGTTGACCATGATTAGAAACACTGTGCATATTAGTAGTGAATTAATGTTGGGAATACCTGAGAAATCCTGGAAAAGAAGATTAATGAGAGGAAATTTGTTCTGCCCAATTGTATAATGCATTTGAAGCTTAAAACAATGAATCAGTATTGATCTAGCCTCAAAATATTAATGATTTGGATTAGAAGGAAGACTTTAGAAAATGATAACTATGACAAATTAAAGTAGCATTTCATCCACACGATGGAGTTTGTTTATTCAGTAATTGCTTTAAGAATGGAATCAACGTAAGTGTCTAACAGGAGGGTATTTTAGAAATTGTTCACAGCACGTCTGTTCCAAGGAGACCTTGATGTTCATAGATTTGTAAAGAACGCTGCTTACTAGCACACTGACTTATCTGCAAATGTCTGAGGGTTCCTCCACTTGGGTAACTTGGGGGTTTGATCGCAGAGTAAATAAATGGTACATTTTATATTGTAATATAGCAAGATGCAGCCCACAAACTGTAGATACTCTTAACTACCACATAAAGTTCATCTACTACTTTAACCAGAACTTGATACTGTATGTATGTTTTTTGTAGATTTGGATAAAATGACAATTCATTATTATTTCCAGTTCACAAAGTAATTGTGAGGCTGAATACATTTTATTATTTTATAGATGTATGTGTAAAATGAATTTTTCTGCGTGACTCATTTTTGATGTATTTTAGATGCTATTTTATATTTTGTAGTTTAATTGTATGTACACACACACAAATACACACTTAGGTGTCTTATTATGTTTCTGTAGCGAAACCAAAATCCTTCCTTCATGCCGTTTGACTTTATGTTTTCCTCAGGAAGGCAGGACCTATTTTATATGATAAAATATTATGTTTTATTGAGTCCACTTATGATATTGTTTAATATTATGAATATTTACATGACTTATTTTAAATTTCCAACTAACATAGATTTACATGAAATTTGACATCTTTATTTTTTTCTTTTCACAACTATTTTGACTATATCCTCACCAAAAATCAAAATTTAGACAAAATTGGCTTCTAGACTAATTCTCATTTTTTACATGTGAAAGACTACATGTGACTTTTAAGTCTAGGTTGCCCTGAGTCTGCAGTCACCGGGGTTTTATGTCACTGTGTCCTCCAATCTAATAATATTATTTTCAGGCTATATTCATGTCATTTCAATGTCCTCATTAAGTTTTAAAATTTCTTTACATGGGCCTACAAATTTATTTCAAATGTTCCTCATAATATTTTGCTATTGTAAGTAGAGACTGATTTTGTGTGTTTGCTTTGTTTAAAGATTAATGTTACTAAACAGGAAATACTGATTTCAGCTTATTCAGAATAGTTTTGCCCACTTTTTAAATGTTCTTATTAGTATTGATAATTAGAATGGATTCTACTTTTTCAAGTTTACAGTCACATCATCTGAGAATAACTACAGTCTCATGTCTTTGACTCCATTTTTGTAGTCCCTCTCCTTTTCCGTCTTGTTTTGGTCCCACCTCAGGCATCATGTGCAGTGGTGAATGGCATCAGTCCCAGCCAGCTTCCTTATTCCAGCCTTACCTTAAGTGGAAATGGTTCTTTTGTTAACTCTTCAATATATAGTTTAGATTTTATTGATTAAGAATAATTAGTCCTCACAATTCGATATGATTTTTAAAGATTTTAAATTATTTTTAAAGATTTAAATTATTTGAAAGTGTTTTTTCAAACATCAGTTGATGTGATTGTTTTTAATCTTTAAAATTAATATGTGAAAGTAATACGTTTTCTAGTATGGAATTATCCTTTTATTATTGCAATTAACTCCACTTTACAATGCTCTGGTATTATTTAACCATACCAGTGATGGCCAGGTGACCAAAATAAATAGCCAAATGGCTAAAAGTGTATTGATGATTTTTGCAAATATAATTAATGAAAATTGTTGGTTAAAATTCTAGTTATTGTTGCATTTATGTTCATTTTGATTAGCATAATAAACTAATGAGGACAGGCTTATTTTTCTCCTTCAAAAGCATTTACATTACAAAGGAGGTAGAAGTGATTTGACATGAACTCTGATGTATAACTTAAACATTAAAATTAGCTAATCAGATTTTTTCTGCTGATTACTGAGGGAAAGTTTTAACTCTATTTTCATGGAAATTAATCAATGTATCATGTATTCATGTTAGAATACAATTGTTCTGATTTCTTAGATTTTGAATTACTACTTTTAAATAAATACAGTCTCTTTTATTTACCTGTGTTTTTTCTTTCCACCATGAGTCTTTTTGGTTTCATGATCTTGCTCTCAAAACTTTTAAATTATTGATTTCTGTCAAATCTGTTAATTCTTTACATTATTTTATTATTTATTAAATTCTTTTAACTTTTTAACTTTTATTATTATGTACTGCATTTGTAACAATTTGGAAAGTCAAGTAACTACTGTTTTATTTTTCTTTATCTTGGTTTATGAGTGTTTTTAAAGTTTTACTTTCCTTGAAGATCACAGCTGTAGCCCCAATTCTATGGTTCTGGCTACTTTTATTTATCAGACTTACTAATATCATGAATGTAATTGGAATACTCCTTTGATTTTACTGGTGACATATACCCACTAGTGTACTGAGATGGGGAAAAAAAGTCTTTACAACTCAGATAAATATAGAGTTGATATTTATTATTTATGTAAGTGTGATCTTGTTATTAAATTCCTCTATCATATTTATGGAATTAGCAATTTCTCTTTGAATCCAGACGTTTCTAGTCATGTGTATTTCCAACATATGTTTTTAGCCACATACACTTTTTTGAATATCATATTTGGTGTTTAATTTTTGCTAGGATTATAGGCTGGACTCCAGATCCAAACTCGACATGTAGCAGACCCACTAAAAACATACATTAAGCCCCTAGCACTGTTTTAATCTCCGTGGCCTGGCTGAGCTTCTGCCATCTGTCCTCCTAGGCACTGTGAGGTCTGGACATCTCATTTGGCATAACTCAGCAGTGGCCATTGGTGGATCTCATCCTTAGTACTACTCCCTGCTGGCAAGGGTGGCCCAGGCCCACATAAGCCATTGCTGGGCTCCTTGGAGGACTTAGAGAATCCTGAGATTGCCCATGAGGATGGGCATGCCTCCCAGTCTAGCACCCATCTTTACTGATGCCTGCAGAGATTTAGAAGCTCACAGGGGTCTTTGATGTCTTTCTTATGCCTCCATTGTCTGCAGTGTGACTCCCATACTCCTAAGCCAAGGTAGAGAATTTTGAGGAGGCTTGTATGGAGGTTTATGGTGACCCCCATGGTTCTGTGAGACTGGTAGAAGGCACAGACCCCTTAGACTTCTCCCCCAGAGGAATATGTGAGACTAGTGGAGGAAAGGAGAGTAATGAAGTATGCATTTAGCATCCCAGGCTATCATTGCACAGCTCTAAGGAGAAATACAGGGTGTCTTATGGCAACTGGCACAGCTCTGTGAGACTGGGATATATTGAACAACCTTGAAAAATCAAGGAGATGTGACCCTACTGAAGGAACAAAATAAATCTACAATAATTGACCATAAAGAAATACAGGTTTTTGGCTGGGTGCAGTGGCTCACACTTGTAATCAAAGCACTTTGGGAGGACGAGGTAGACAGATCACTTGAGGCCAGGAGTTCAAAATCAGCTTTGCCAACATGGTGAAACCCCAGCTCCACTAAAAATACAAGAAAAAAAACTAGCTGGGCATGGTGATGGGCACCTGTAATACCAGCTACTCAGGAGGCTGAAGCAGGAGAATTGCTTGAACCCAGGAGATGGAGGTTGCAGAGAGCTGGTATTGTGCTATTGCACTACAGCCTGGACAACAAGAGTGAAACTCCGCTAAAAAAAAAAAAAAAAAAAGAAAGAAAAGAAAAAGAAATGGAGGTTTCTGAATTTCCTGATAAGAATTAAAGATAAATTGCCTTAAAGGAGCTCAATGAGCTGTGAGACAACACTGATAGACAAGTAAAATCTGGAAAAGAATACATGAACAACATGAGTATATCAACAAAGAGAAACCATAATAAAAGAAATGTAGATTCTGGGGCTGAAGAACACAGTAACTGAACTAGATCAATACAGGGTTTCAAGAGCTGACTTGATCAAGCAGAAGGAATAACCAGTGAACTCAAAGACCGGTTATTTGAAATTATTCAATCAGAAGAGCAAAAAGAAAAAGAATCTTTTAAAAAGTGAAGAACCTCTGTCTGACTTTGCTAAAAATTGGAGGTTCCTAAGAACTCCTTCCCCGCCACCCCCCGCAAGGCAGACTCTTGCTCTGTCACCCAGACTGGAGTGCAGTGGTGTGATCTCGGCTCGCTGCACCCTCCACCTCCCAGTTTCAAGCGATTCTTGTACCTCAGCTTCCCAAATACCTGGATTACAGGTGCCTGCCACCACGCCCAGCTAACTTTTATATTTTTAGTAGAGAGGGGGTTTCCCCATGTTGGCCAGGCTGGTTTTGAACTTCTGACCTCAGGTGATCCTCCAGCCTTGGCCTCCCAAAGTGCTGGGATTACAGGCATGAGCCACCATGCCCGGCAAGAACTCCTTTTTATGTTAGCTTTGCTAGGGTTTAGCAGCTCACAGAACCCAGGAAAACAGTTTGCTTAGCTGATTTATTACAAAGGACATTTTAAATATTACAAATGAACAGCCAGCTAAAGAGTTACATACAACAAGTTTTGGATGGGTCTTAGTTTTAGGAGGTCTGTCTCCAAGCAGTTGGCATGTACCATTCTTTCAGCATGTGGATGGCTCTTCACTCATGCAGAAGCTCTTTGAATCCCACCATTCAGGGATTTTTACAAAGTGTTCATCTAGTAGGCATAATTGTTATCAACTCGATCTCCAACCTCTGCCCTTTACCAGAGGATAAATCATTAAAAAATTGATCCCTTTTGAGGTAGAAGGATCTCGTCCTCATGCTCCTCAGTTCCTTCCAGAATCAGCTTCCAGTTCAGCTGCAGAACAGGTTCTGGTGGTGGCTGAAGTAGCCCAGGCAGGTGCCGTCGGGTCTGAGTTCACACTGGTGCCCGTGTGGTCTCCAGTTACGGTGTGGGCCGTGGGGTCTGAGTTCACACCGTTGCCCATGTGGTCTCCAGTTACAGTGCTGGCCATGGAGTCTGAGTTCACACTGGTGCCTGCGTGGTCCTCAGTTACAGTGCTGGCCATTTGTGCCTTTCTGGAAAGTTAGAAGGAGGATCATTTCATCACCTCTCTGTCCTCCCACACCTGATCTATGCTGGGCCACCGTGAATTCTTCCTTTTAACTGTTTCTCTCATCACGGGCAACGCTGGTGTTCTGTGGTCAATGTTTGCCATTTCTGAAAACGGATTCTGTGTTTCTTTATATAATCACGTGGTCTCTTTTACGAATTTCGCTTTTCTTTAAGAAAATAATCGTGCTTTTATCTCTTCAATCTCAACTCTGTTCCCTGACACAGGCTCTTACCAGCTCGAAAATTAAAGGTAATCTTTGATTATACTTAATACTTTCTAAAGTTTTCAAAAGTTTATCAGCACGTGGGTTACTGAACATTGACTGTTTATTTAATGGAAAATTACATTCTAAGTAGAGTATTAGAGTGAAAATGATCTTTTGATTTAATTAAAATATTCAGGTAAAAATATTAAAATTCCTTCGCCAAACTTCATGCCTGTGTATCGTGAAAACATTAAGCTGCTCTCTGCTCCCGGGAATACATGAGTAGAGTATGTGTTTGAAAGCGTCATTCCAGTCTTAAGTTTTAGGTATTCTTAAAGGGGTTGGCTGGAGAAGTGACATTTAACATTGAGTGAACGTTTGACAAAGATTTGTCTCGATATAAAAACAGTTAAAAACAATGTTTAGTGTTTCCTGTCAGGGTTCACCCATTAAAGAATGGTCTTGTAAAAAAACTCATCGAGAGTGTCAGCGCCCAGAGGTGCTACCTTGCCCACAGTTGTGTCATCTGCTCTCACCAGGCGACACGCCCAGCGTTTAGCTGCACGTCAGATGTGGCCACGGGGCCACAGGACATCCCTGCGGACGGATGTTTTTATGCAGATTAATGAGGATGGAGACCGCTGCAGAACTGTAAGCCCCCCAGGGGCTGACGGAAGCCTGGGAATACCCGAGACACCAGAGTCGCTGCTGCCCTGGGTGGAAGGAAACCTGCCCTGGAAGATGGGAAATGCAATAAGGAGAAAGTACCAAGGTACATGATGCTGTGAAAATGGAGATGTTTTAATTAAATTAACAATTAAAATCATTTTAATTATGTGAATTATTTGAACTCATGTTAGTTCTTTTTAGGAAATTAATACTTAAAGCAAGTTTGTTTTCTGAATTGTTTGAATTAATTGAGTCAGCACAAGAGTTAGCATTGATATCTGACCCTCTTCCAGGGTTGGGGCAGAGGAGATGGGGGCAGAGGAGACGGGCCTCCCACCCGCTTTCCCCTGGAGCTCAGCCAGAAATTCCCATTGAGGAGCCCTCAGCTCCCCGAGAGCCAGGAGCTCTTGCGGAGAAGCCGCTGTCGGCATGCCACCCGCTTTGATGGCCCTGCGCTGCCATCCCTGCGCTCCAAGGGCCGGAACCTGACACTGCCTGTGCCAGACGGGTCTCAGGGAGGTGCCAGCCAGGGGGTATGCATGGCGAGGCCTGAGCATCGCTGTCGGGATTCCGTGGCTGCCGGTTTCATTGTCTCGTTGTTTGTCCCCCTAGCAAGACTCATGAGGTTCCTTGAGGACAAGACCCCCTCCTGCCACCTGGTCTGTTTCCTGAACATTCTCTGCACTAGTACAGCCCCGGGATGCAGCCCTCGGGAATCAGGGTGTCGGCCATAGTAGGGTGGGTCGCTCTGCTGGGCACCATGATGGATGTTAGCCGCTGTGCTTCACTTTGGGGACATGTTTAAGTACAAAAGTAATTTTAAAATTTCACCATTATTTCAAGACAGCTGAGAGCCTATTAGCACAGAATCCCTGGTCTGAATGAAATCAAATGGTTCTTATTAATTATTCATGATACCATGAATATGTAGCCTTATTTTTTATAATTGCCAGTCTGTATAATTAACCTTTCATTTGGTTAAAGTACTTAACAGTAAGTAGAGCTGTAATTTCAACTGTTTATAAAGCATATGGAAGAATGTTTAAATGTTTAATTAGAACCACTTTTTTTAGTTTCATAGAGAATTTTTTTTCTTGTCAACGAGAGTCTTTAATTATTTAAACCAAAAGAGAAAAACAGACCAGAAAAGAAAAACAACTAGTAAAGCTCGGAACTGCGAAGGTGGCATCATTCCGTTAGTCTCGGATTTTGCTTGCTGGGTTTGTGACGTGGTCAGAGTCCTTGTCTTTGATTTCCTAACACAAGTTGTTAAAGTTGGAAGTGAGTGTGAAATTGAGTTACTCTAGCTTTATTCTTTCACGGATGAGAAGTGAATTATCCTCAGCAAGGTGGGTGCGGGCGTGGTCCCCGGGGGTCACTGTGGTGAACAGGCCGCCCTTGTGGGGAGCCAAGCTCGTCATCACTGGGACAGAGCCCAGGACACTTCCCCGGCTGGCCAGCCTCTTCCTAGAACCCCACACATTGCAAAGGATGGAGTCCAGATCTATGCAATAAAGAAACGAGGGTGGTTACAGAAAGCACCACGATCTCAGCTGAGTGGCTCTGAGCACCCCAACGTTGGGGCACCTCAGCATCCTGTGTGGCTCAGGCTGTGCCCAGCAGGGAGGCCGGCCCGATCGAGCTGCGGTCTCCACCCTGAGAGTGAGGGCTCCTTCCCCCAGCGCGGGTTAAAGCACCGTGTGTCCACCTGTGCAGTGGCTGGTCCCAGTGGCCCTGGAGGGCTGAAACCCTGGGTCCTGCCACTGGTCCGGGGCATCCGTTTCCCCTTCCTGCAGTTCCTGTGTCTGTGTGTCCAGGGGGCTCCGATCCCTGTCTTAGGACCATGGCTGAGGGGTCAAGTTCACCCTCTTTGGAGCTGGCCCGGATCTTGGTTCTGTGGATCCTCGCTGTGTGGCTCTGGAGCAGTTCTGTCCTCAGGAAATGGATCCTCACAGCAGCCTCTTGGGGCCATGAGGAGAATTGATAGGACGACCCCCGGGTAGCTGCTCAAAGCCCTGTGCGGGGCCAGCCCTGTGTCTCCACCAGTTCCTTCGCTCTGTGCTCCCCCCCACTGTGACATCGCCAGCCTTTATTTCCTTTTCCTTGGACCCAGGCAGTGAATGCTCCGCTGGTCTTGGCAGCCCCTTCTCTAGTCTGTCCTCAAATCACTTCCTGACGGACTGCCGTGACTAGCCATCGGCGTGACCAAAACCCCACAAAATAGAACCCAACTTTCCTATTAAGCTGTACAGAGCTGTCCCAGCCCCACTTTTCACAGGCTGGCCTCATTCGCCATGGGATCCGTGGTTCTCACCTGGGGCTGGGGGTGCCCCTGGCATCTGGTGGGGAGTGTCAGGGATGTCCCTCCAGGCCCAGTACAGTCCCCCAGCCAGTGGCCGGCAGACAGCAGCACCCAACCTGATGTCCCTGTGGCTTCTGGTTCCCCGAGGCTGGCTGTGCTTTGCTGCCTCTACATGTTCTCAGACGTGTGCCCTCTCTCCACCTTCACTGGTTAGCAGTGTTCCATCCATTAGAGCTCAAAGCACTGCCTCCCGGCAATGCAGCCCCTTCTCCTGGCCTGCCGTCTGCCTGTGCCACGCGGTCTGTACCGTGTCCTCACGGACCCATCAGAGCGAGGCTCCCAGGGATGGAGAGGTTCCTGCTTGTGTCTCTGTCCCACCTTCTCTGGACCTGGCACCGTGCCCTTTGCCAACAGAGGTCTTGGGTTGATTGTCAGCGAAGCAGACAATCTTTATGGCTCTAAATGACTGTGAAGATGCTTGATTGGGTTATTTTAAAAATAATTGTATATGTAAACATTTGAGTATGACACAGGTGGATTTTTGGGCTAATGGTCTTGTTCTTCAGGGAGTAACCACAGGCCCATCCCCAAGGACCATTTTCAGCTGATTTATGGAACGCTGTTCTACCTGGTTAATTTTCAACCTTATCTCACCCTGAGAGGTAGGTCAGCATGTGACGAAGATCACTGGTTTGAATCCTAATCTGCTCCTTAGGAGCTGCACCTTCCATGCCTTCGTTTCTTCCTTGGTTAGGTAGGGAAGGTATGAGCTACCTCAGAGTTGTGAGTGAGGCCTGCATCGAGTGACCGCATTAAAGTGACAAGGACTGCACCCGGAGTGTTGATATTTAAAGACCTTTAAACATCGCGATGCTGCATTTTCGTACCCAGGTAAAACAGCAAAGTTCTTTCAGATGCAGACACAGACCCTCGGTGAGGTGGGGGGCTGAGGCAGGAGATGGACCACCGACCCTGTAACGAGGGCGTGGTCTGTTCGAGGCTGAACGAAGTGCACATCATTGCATGTACCACGGAGGTCCCTCTCGTGAAGTCCTGGAAGGGTCCATGTGGCTAAGCCATGTGGTCTGTCCATGACGTCTGGCAGGAGCAGAGCTTTCGGGTGCAGCCTTGCTCTTGTGCGCACAGCCCTCAACGGTCTCAAAAGTCTGAGGCTTAAAGCAGGCTTGGGGTTTCCTTACACCTCCTGGACATCTAATTTGCCTGGCAAACATGTTTTTCTTGGGTGTAAAGGTGAAGGAGTGGGTGATTCTGGTGAAAGTGTACTAATTACTGCACTTCTGGCTCAGTGGCGCTTGGTTGAAGACACTATCTGCCCTGGATGGACATCTCTGGGATGGTGAGAACCGGTGGCTGGATGTCGCGGGGTTGCCAAGAAGATGCCAATTTTTTCCTTTTTCCTGAGTAACAACACCCTACTTTGTTTAGGGAAGCAGCACACCCAGCTGAAAATCCAATTCTCTTGTACGGCGGAGCGGCTGGTGACACAGGTCCAGATGCTGGGATGCTGATGGGGGGTCCTGGAGTGGGAGGTGTCAGGAGGCTTTCCTGACCCACAGCAGCCCTGGGCCCTTGTCCGGCCTTCTTGCCCGGGGCATGACACCTGGAGGGAAAGCAGCTTCGGGGGCCCGAGGGCCAGAAGGCAGAGTCCTGGCGTGTGAGGCAGGCCTGGGCCAGGCTCCTCGGAGGATGTCACAGACCTGCTGCCCATGCAGGGACCACCCACCTCTGACCCCCACGCAGATTTTCCTCCGTAACCGAGTGAAATCCTGGTACGGCGAGTGAGGCAGTCAGAGGCACCTTTTGTGGAAGGAGGACAAAGCTGGAGAGAAAGAGGTTTTCCTAAAGGCACAAGGCGCTGATTCTGCGTTAGGGATAATTCTTAGGAGTGTGGTTGCTGGTGGGTGGAAAACTAGCCAGAGAATAAGTGGGAGTGGCACTTGCTGGTATTTAACTGATTCGTTCACGAATGGTCCGAACAGTTCCAGTGAAAAGAACATTTCGGACACAGAAGTTTTCATCCTGCCTGACAATCAGCGTGACCGTGGGCTGTTCCATCCTTCCTGGGCGACAGTGAGAGGGTCTCAGGCCCTTCCGGCCCTGTGCTGGCATTTCCCCAGGGTGTGTGCCCCATCCCGAATAGGCTGGAATGCCTCTGGGTGCAGCTGAGCCTCTTGAAAAGGGAAGAGACATGTGATGTGCTCTGGCTGAACAGGAAAATGAGGGAGGACAGGGAGAGGGGCCTGGAGGTGAGAAGGATGGTGAGCAACACTGGGGACAGAGGAAGTAGGGTAACACCAGGGACAGGGGGACGGAGGGTAACGCCGGGGACAGGGGCATGGTGGGTAACGCCGGGGACAGGGGATGGAGGGTAACACCACTTCTCCAGGTGCCTTTAGGGGATGCTGCTGCCTCTCGCACCCCAGAGTGAAGTCAACAGGATTCTGTCCCGAGGAGCCCCAGAGCCTGGCAGCTGGGATTGTCGCAGTATGAACCACTGTTCACTAGCTCTGCACCCTGGGACAGGCTCCCTGGTGTTTCCACCCTGGTTTCCCATCTGGACAGTAGGACCCTGAGTGTTCCCATCCCAGCTGCACCCAGAGCCCTGGACTCCAGCGTGTCGTCAGCACTCATTAGCGTTTCTTTTGTTGTGGTTCGTGGATGAAGTGGCTCTCTCTTTGTGTGTTCACAGCCCTCCTGCTCACTTTACCTTCTGGGAACACTTTTTACATAGCTTCGTATGTGGGGAGGACTCGAGTGATTAATTGAATGTTTCATCAGGTGCAGTTCTTCTGTTTCCCAGTTTTGACACAACATTTGGTGAAATTTCCAGGGACTCCTGTGGTCAGCCTCATGGTTTCACTCTGTCGCTTTCTTTTTTTTTTTTTTTTTTTTTTTGAGACAGAGTCTTGCTCTGTAGCCCGGGCTGGAGTGCAGTGGCCGGATCTCAGCTCACTGCAAGCTCCGCCTCCCGGGTTTACGCCATTCTCCTGCCTCAGCCTCCGGAGTAGCTGGGACTACAGGCGCCTGCCACCTCGCCCGGCTAGTTTTTTGTATTTTTAGTAGAGACGGGGTTTCACGGTGTTAGCCAGGATGGTCTCGATCTCCTGACCTCGTGATCCGCCCGTCTCGGCCTCCCAAAGTGCTGGGATTACAGGCTTGAGCCACCGCGCCCGGCCACTCTGTCGCTTTCTAATGCAGTATTCTTTGGGAGTCTTTTCAATTAAGCGCCATCATTTAAAAATAAGTTTTATAATATGCAGTTTCAGGTTAATTCTTTACCTTTGTGTCTCAGGCAGTAGCTACCTACCTGTGAGTAGTCACAAAGGTTCACACAGTTTTCTCTAGCCGTCCCTGGCTCGTAGCTCAGCAGGTCCCTTCAGATGAGTCAGCCAGCTGTGTACCTGCATGTTCAGGATACTTGTCAGGGGCCTTCCTCAGAGCAAGACGGACGCTCACTTCATCCTTGGGACTTTGGAGCCCGCCCTGGAGAGACTACAGCCACGTCCAAAGGGGCCGTCCGGGTCTCGCAGGCTGGTGGGAGTGACTTCTGAGCCACTCCAGACCACACTTTGTGTTCCTACACCCCACAAAGCCACTTAAAGTGCCATGTTCTGGTGCCGTGTGCCTCACCAGTGTGCCACACAAGGCTGCACGGGGATCTGAGCGGGCGCTGCCTTCCTCAGGCTATGCTTGAGTTTTGGGGCAACTGGAGCACTCGTGGCTGTGATTCTCGCCACTGTCTGGGCTTCCCTAGAGGGTCTCACCCGCAGCCTGAGGACCACATCGGCAGCCACCGAGGAGCCGCCAGGTGCGGCGTTAGTCCCACTCAGTCCTTCTCGACTTTGGTGAGAGAGGAGACAGCAAAACTTCAGCTGGGAGCCCCAGGCCTTCTCTGCTTGGGGTCCTGGGACTGACATAGCACAGATCCTGCCATCCGCATGCTGGAGGCCCTGCCGTGCGGCTCCCTCCTCTGGTCAAGGGCTGCGCCCTTGGGCTGTGCAGCTCTGGGTTCTCGCACTCAGGGGCCCAGGGAGGGTCGTGGATGAAGAGAGAAGGAGAAGGGCGGGGGTTTGAGCCCATCCTCTGCCTCTTGTCCCTAAGTACATTTGCAAAGTTTTCCAGATGAAAACTCAGAAGGGATTTTTAATGACTGGAATCTGTGAATTCCATGGAAGCCAAGTCTGTCCACCTCTTTCAGCCAACTCATTTCTCCCCGTTGGGGCTGATTTTGGCAGCGTTCATAGGGGCAGGGACGGAAGGGGTGGGGGCCAGCCCTCGGCCCTGTGTCCCTCCCCTCCTCCCCTCAGCGCCACAGCATTTCGGTGTCATCCCCTTCCCTGCACGCGTCCTCATGAAAACCAAGTGCGGCTGGAGGGAGATGCCTGCGCCCACTCCCGTGACCTTCCCGGCCAGCCTGGCTGCAGCGGCCTCTCGGCAGGCATCTTTCTGGTGCTGCCTCCGTGTCCCTCCCATCACCTGATGCTCGTGCTCCTGAATCTTCACGCGTGTTCTCCGTGCAGCCACCTCACGGGCTCCCTGGGAAGGAAGACAGTGTCTCACACTGGTCAGAATGTTCTTCTCTGTCCACTGAAGAGTCCAACACAGAATCATTCCTCTGTGATTATTTATGCTTTGTTATGTAGAACTGAAATAAAGAAAAAGTGAATTTAGACATTACAGCCATCAGGTTGAAGCTTAGTACTTGCATTAGGGAATTAAATGGAAGCATTTGAGCTTCTCGAGTTCTAATTCCACATCTTCGTATCCCCATCACCCCATACCCAGTGTCTAACAGAGCTCTTGGTCTAGGAGTTTCTTGATAAATGCTTACTGAATTGAACTGGACTGAGCTTAACATTCCCACCCAGAGTTAGAAGCCAGTCCCTGAACGAATTGCATTTAGAACATGAGTTTGACGTTACTGTGGTAAGGGGTATCCTACACGTCATAATTCCTAGTCAATATCGGGTATTTAGTCAAATAGACTCAGGTATAGAGAAGCATAGGCCCATCTGGCAAAAGGGCAAGGCACGGTGCTTTAGGTCCAGGTCCCCAATATCAACTATGAAAATAAAACGTCAACTCCAATGACAGCCCTGTCATCAGCTGGTCACTGTTTATGCTAACAATTATAAACAGCTTGAACTTGCTGTCCTGAGAGGCAATACACCCTCCATTCTCTCTGCAGTGTAGCTGCCTTGGTGGATGGAACATGCCCCTCCTCCCTCCCTCCCCCTATCCTTCCCTCCCCCCTCCTCTCTCCCTCCCTCTCCCCTCCTCTCTCCCTCCTTCCCCCCTCCTTCTTCCTATCTTCTCTCACTTTTCTCCCCCCACCTTCTCTCCTGGACAAGGGGCAGAAGAGAGGAGACCTCCGGAATCTTCTGCTTCATCCAAGCTGCTTGGGGGCAGCATCAACAGCTGCAATTTGGCTGCCCCAGCAGGTGCCTCAGGGCAGCCTTTCTTTTTTTTTTTTTTTTTTTTTTTTTTGAGACGGAGTCTCGCTCTGCCGCCCAGGCTGGAGTGCAGTGGCCGGATCTCAGCTCACTGCAAGCTCCACCTCCCGGGTTCCCGCCATTCTCCTGCCTCAGCCTCCCCAGTAGCTGGGACTACAGGCACCCGCCACCTCGCCCGGCTAGTTTTTTGTATTTTTTTAGTAGAGACGGGGTTTCACCATGTTAGCCAGGATGGTCTCGATCTCCCGACCTCGTGATCCGCCCGTCTCGGCCTCCCAAAGTGCTGGGATTACAGGCTTGAGCCACCGCGCCCGGCCTCAGGGCAGCCTTTCTAATGGGAATCCTGGAATCGTCTTTCCTTAATGTGTCCTAAAGGCTGGACATGAAGTGAAACAATGCTCCATGCTCAGTCCTGTGATTTTGTGTATTTATTGGTCTTACTTTGAAATTTAACTAAATGATACCCAAGGTAGAGCATGAAAAAAAAGAAAAAGCAGGCTATGGTGTTTGAAAAACAAACAAAACCGTTTGGTTTGTTGGTTTGTTCTTAGACCTTCACAGGCTCCTAGGTCACACGTTTCAGTTTCTCAGCAAGTGACATTCTCTGCAGAAGCTGTGTCAGTCTCTTGTTTGATGATGTCAGCCACAGCAGAAAGAAGCACTCCGTAGGCCCAGTGCTCAGCACCTTGGCGTGAGCTCCTGCCATCTTCTGTTCATGCTCATCACAGCTCTGTGCAGTGGGCATCCTCCTGATCCCTGTGGGAGGATGGAGGATGGAGGCGGAAGGGTGAGTGATGGCAGGATCACATGAGGGGTCTCTCCCGAGGTAGGGAGGGGAACTGGCCCAGGACCTTAGTGCCCATCGCATCCTTCTTCCTCCTCCTCTGCCTCTCTGTGACTGTTTGACTCAGGCTGCAGGGACAGACATGAGTATGTGCAGAGCCTGTGTGCACCCCTGGGAATGTGTGCTCATATTGGCAGGGAGGGATGTGAGTGTGTACAGAGCGTGTGTGCACACCTTGGCGGTGTATGCTGGCGTTGGCAGGGACAGATGTGAGCGCGTATGGAATGTGTGTGCACACCTTGGGGATGTGTGCTGGCATTGGCAGGGACAGATGTGTACACAGCGTGTGTGCACACCTCGGGGTGTGTGCTGTTGTTGGCATGGACAGACGTGAGCGTGTACAGAGCGTGTGTGCACACCTGGGGGTGTGTGCTGGCGTTGACAGGGACAGATGTGTACAGAGCATGTGTGCACACCTGGGGGTGTGTGCTTATGTTGTTGTGTAACCGGCAAATACGTGGCCCATTGCGTCGGGTGGCCCTGAGCCCATGCTGAGCCCGTCAGTGGCCCTCGGGTTGGGGTCTCCATCTGCCCAGACAGCACTCGAGTGGCTTGAGGTTTCAGATTCTTCCTCTACGGATACTTGGGCCTCCTCAGGACCAAACATCAGAACCAGCCAACTGCAAACTACAAGAACGTTCAAATGCATCTTCAGTAGGAAAAACGAAAGCAATTGGAAAAATTTTCCAACGTGACCCCGTGGTTAAGCCGTTAGATACTCCAGCCAACAGATTGAGTCACTTTAAAATTCACACCAATTAAAATGGTTGTGAGAGTTGCAGAGCTTTACCGCTAAACCTTGAAATAATTGAAGCATTCTGCTCCACTTGCTTACAAACTAGGGTTGGGGATACCTTTCAGTCCAAAGTAGCAACCTTCTAAATCCAGCTTAGATGCGAGGCTCCCACTGACACAGGAAGAGACAGTGGCCCTTGATTATTCTCCTGTGTTCAGACACTGTCATTTTTTTTTTTTTTTTTTTGTATCCTGATCATCACTTCTGCTTTTCCAATTCAAACTAAAGGGAGTTTAGTTCTGTTTTGGAGAAGCTGTGGTTAGTGGTTTCTTTTCATGGTTTGCTTAATCTCTTAAGTCTGGTGCTTACATTACCCAAATAGACTTTTCTTTAGTACGACAGTGCCATAACCCAGGGCTTCTCCCTCCATATCTGCTCCCCAGGAGGCTCCCTAGGAATGAGTGCTGGAGATCCAGCCCCTCTCCATGTGCCGTTTTCTTTGAGTCCAAGGTAGGTTTGGCTCAGAGAAGAAAAGAGGCCTCCGGGTTAGGTGCCTCTGACTGCTTGCTTGTGAAATGTTTAATGATAAGGCGACTTCCAAACTAATTTACACATTGATAGTTGTAGCTTGAAGTATCACCGCAGTCATAAGAACAAGAAACACTCCCATAAAGTAGATAAGCAGAAAAAAGCCATAGAAGTTTAATAAAGCGCAAATAAAATGGTGTTGTAAGAATGTCCAGTGGGAAATGCTCTCAGTCCAGCCAGATCCAGCTGTGGCGTCAGTCCAGCTGTGGCGTCCTCCTGTAAAAACATTCAGCCACGTGTGGCCCTGATCGCAATCACTACTCTGAATTGTGATCCAGAATGTTGTTGGGGGCCAATGCTGGGACTGTTCCAGCAGTTGAGTCTGATTGGGCGTCACGGTGGTGATGTGCTTAGCGCGGCCAGCTGGGCTGAGTGGTGGCCACCCGTGCACTCGCCACGTGCAGCCGTTATTCTGGTGATGGGGTTGCATGCGGCGCGGCTTGTCCACCTGGGCAATTAAAGTACTGGGAACCCAACCGCGGGCGGGCGCCTCCCGACATGGGAGCTGTCTTTTTTATCCAGGGCCCTGTGGCGCTGCAGACCCCTGCTGCCAGTCTGAGCTCACAAGGAGGTACCGGAGGGCTCTGCTGGGGCATGGAGGTCCCTGAGCAGGTGGTCACTTATTGCTTGTGGAGTGGTCCATGGCCTGTGAGTTTATTCTCGGGGTTTGTGTGGGCGAGGTTAAGCAGTTCACAGCTGGGCACTTACCCCTTACACAGGTGACACTAGTTAAAGTGGAATCTATATTAGCTCACACGGGAGTGTGTGAGGAGCTGGGAGGGTGGGGAGGCTTGGCCCTAGCACTAGATCCCGGTCTCCTGACGTTTCTGCGTCTTCCAGTTGAGGGGCCGTCAGGGCCGCTGTGGGTCCTGAAGACAGTGGATGCCATATGGACCAGGGGATGCGGAAGCCTCTAGAGGCTGCGGGAGGCAAGGAGACGGTCGCTTCCCCAGAGCCAGCCCTGCCGCCACTTCGACGTTAGATGTTGGGACCTGTTTTGGACTCCAGCTTCCAGAAATGTGAGAAAATAAGTCAGTGTTTAGGGCGCTAAATTTGGGGTGATTTAGTGGAGAAATAGAAAACTAGCCCACAAAGGTGCACGCATTGAAATGTGCTCTGTCCAGGTGTTCACAGTGGTGTGAGGGGGATGGCATCGGGGTTCTGGGAACTGTGCAGTTTTACTGAAGGAAGGGGGCTCGCCACGCCTTTCCTCATATAACTGAAGGTATGTATGCCTGCCACACTGCCCAGGAGACAGGGACTAGAATTCTGACTTTATTTCTTATGGGAACCAAGCCACAGTCAGAACACAGTGAGGGCCGAGACGAGCTTCCTACAGCCTGAACTGGGAAGAGGAATCGCAAGTAGTTTGTGTTTTTCTACACAGACCTGTCCTTTTCAGGTTTTGTTAAGTTTTGGAAAAAGGGAGAAGCCAGGCACACCTCGGCGAGGGACAGTGTTTCTGGAGGTGGTGCGGCTTCAGCCTGAACGTGGCCGTGTGGTTGGGAGGCTCAGAAACTGCCCTCCAAGGGCTCTCATCTATTCCTTATTGCAGTAATACCTCGTTTACAGAAATCCACAGAAATTACAGTGCGGGAGGCTTCTGGTCTGGATGGGTTTGGACCGAGGTCACGGGGTGTTGTCCCAAGTGCTAATCCTGATCTGGCAGAGGCTCTGTTCCCAAATAATTATTCCACAGTTTCAGAGCCTATATCTGAGTGATAGTCTTTTAACTTTGTTGCATAAAAGGAAACAAAGTATGTCTTGAGGGTCCAAAAATCCATGTGGTAATCATGGCTGTAAACTCATACCTGGGGCTTTGGGATGGAGTGAAAACCACCGTCACCTGGCGTGGACGCTGCGCGGTATTTTTAGCGTGGCGGCCTGCTCGTGCCTTGAACTCTATCTGCAGTGTGAGCAACAGCTGTGCATTTGAGAAATGTGGACAGGTCAGCTTGCTCCTCCAGGGGCCTGCAGGCATCCGGGTGAGGGGCCTGGGATGAGGCCTCATCAGTGGGAAGGAGCTTGGTTGTGTCAGCAGATATGTCTGCCTCTACAGGCCCGCAAGCCAGCCAGAACCCAGTTTTCCTTTGGTCAGCTAATGCCAGAAAAAACCTGTTTCTTAGAGATTCTCATAATTTATATTAATGAACCATTTGACCGTACCTAAAATGTTATAAATGCATGAGGCTTTACAACTTGGCAGATGTGTAACTCACATGTCGTTGTATCAAACTGTTGAAGATTTTTGTTTCACTTGAAGGTTTTTAACATTTTATGTGCAAAGCAAATGCCAGTAGCATTTTGAAGGAATATTTTGGAATTTTAAACACAATGGGATAGTGCTGGGTCTCTGGGATACTGGTGAGGTGGACGTGACCTCAAGCTCTTGTAGCTTGCAAGCAGGATTGCTAAATTGTCACAACTGCAGTGCTGGAAAGTCAAAGTGGATTTCTGTAAATGAGGTATTAGTGCAATAAGGAACAGATGAGTGCCCGTGGAGGGCGGTTTCTGAGCCTCCCAGACACCCCAGGAGGAAGCGGGGGACGGGGGCAGTTACCCACCAGAACCTGGACGGTGAAGCTGGGTTTGCTGGTGGCCCTGCTTGGCAGGTCATTATGTGCAATAAGAAACAGGTGAGTGCCCTTGAGAGCGGTTTCTCGGCCCCCTTCAGAACCGCAAGTGGAAGACGCTCCAAGGTGGGGGGTGGGGGTTCGGTTAATCCACAGGAGGCTGGATGGTGGAGCTGGGTTTGCTGGTGGTCCTGCGTGGCAGGTCATTACATGCACTAAGGAACAGGTGACTGCCCTTGAGGGCGGTTTCTTGGCCTGCTTCGGAACTGCAAGTGGAAGACGCCCCAAAGTGAGGGGGGGCTGGTGGTCGGTTATGCAGTGGGGCCGGATTTGCTGGTGGCCGCTGCGTGGCAGGTCACTGCGTGGAGCGATGGGAGGGGAGTGGAGTGGGAATAGAGGATGCACCCTCCACAGCTACTGCT
The DNA here is from genome assembly GCF_043159975.1 of Macaca nemestrina. NCBI lineage: Eukaryota > Metazoa > Chordata > Mammalia > Primates > Cercopithecidae > Macaca > Macaca nemestrina. Next base: position 95,870 of record NC_092146.1, read on the forward strand.
GGGAGTTGGCTCTGGTAGCAGAAGGGGCATAGATAGAGGGATTCCCATCAGGGGCAACACGACTGGGGTCCCACGTGTGGTGGATGCCGAGGTGTGGCTATATGTAATCTCAGTCTGTACAGCCGTCCTGGTGAGTGGGTTCAGTTACCTTCCCATCTCACATTTGAGAAATCTCGGGGGCTCACATCACAGCTAGGTGGGTTGGAACTAATGTCTCAGGCAGGACGTTGGCCCCAGAGCCCAGATCTTACCCGCCCCCGCTCTTTTCAGTCCACCAAGCTTGTAGAGAGGGTTGTGTGGTGGGGGGTGGTGGCTGAGAAACCAACACAGTAGAATGGGGGGAGGAAATAAACCAGGCAGGAGACACAGGCAGTGCTTGGGAGGTCTGCACGGGGTGTGGGTGTGGGAGACACCTCTGGGCCAGTGAACCCCGTTCTGTGCTCCTGGCTTGCCCAACCTTGGCCCTCAGCCACATGCTGCGTGCTTTAGGTGAAATCTCAGTCGCTCGTGTGGTGCGGGCATCTTTTCTCCCTGGCTTTGCCTCTCTTTAAATCACGGAGTCTCAGTGGGGATGGCGGGGCGGATGGTGGTCCATGGAATTTGCCCTCCACCTCCCCATCCTTGTCCTGTCCTGTCTGGCCTGTTACCTGAATCTGTGTCTCTTCAGAGCCTGCAAATGAGTGGAGGCCACGACAGCCTCTCGCTGACCGACCTCTCAAACTTTTATTCATCAGAATAGTGTTAAATGCCGATTCCTAGGCACCCCCATTGGACTCTACGCCTCCCTAGCATGGGTACTTTGGGGAAGGTAGAGGATTGCTGGGCTGTTCCAGGGGGGAATTTGCATTGTTGAATGTCTATTGTGTTCCTTCCAGCACTCTACTTTCCACGCACACGTGGCATTAAACCTGGAAGACCTCTGGGTGCTGTGCTGGTGAGGAAGCCCCGGCTGGACGAGGGGCTGCTGGGGCTCGGACTTGATTCCTGGGCTGGGGGCTGCGGGCTGCGGGCTTATTCTCTTCAGTGGGTCTGCTGATGGGATGCCCTGAGAAGTCCTGCTGTGCACTCAGGGGAAGGTGCAGAGACAGGCTCAGAAAAGACAGACCATGGATTTAAAAATTCCTACTGGAAAATCTTTTATGAGCAATGTAATTTGCATCTAACTGAAGACAATCATTGCTTGAATAATTGGTTTGTTTACAAAGTTGGTCCTATGAACAGATTAAAGTTTTCTTTCATGCCTTATCTATAATGTGAATAGGAGCTATTACCGCAACTTAAATTACCTTTAAATTTCGTATCAGATTGCAGTCCAGATTACAAACGGCTGCTTGATAATCTAATTGATAAAACGGAGGAATTTAGTGCTTGGAACCCAGAGTGAAGGGAACAGAATTGCTTTGGTTTCTCAAAAGGGTGTTGACTGAGTGGTGACCTGCAGTGAAGAGAAGTGGCTAGAGTCATTACACTGGAGGAGATGATCTGCCCCCGCCTTTCTCAGCTGTCTTCTGGACAAAACAAAGGGTGACAAATGGAAAAAATTCAGCACTGAGTTCGTCTATGCCCTGAGCTTCTCATACAGTCATTAATGGGCTGTATCTGTGAAGCCTCCATACAGGCACAAAGGAATTAGGCTAGAGTAAGGCGGCCGGCGACCTCTGGCGTCTGGACCGCGTGTCACTTCCTAAAGCCCTTTTGGGTGAAATGACAGTGGCAATGTCGTTGTTCGGAGGAGTGTAATCTCACGTATGAGATGCAGATTTTAAATGATGCAGAGTTTAAACACCAAAGTCAGGAAGCTTGGTGGGAGTGGCTGTCTTCCAAGTGGTTTTCTGTGCTGCCATGGATGAGGCGTGGATGTGTCATCTATTGGTGAGATCCACTGGTGAAGGGGCTAAGCAAACCGTGGAGGTCGGGGGTGTGAAGTTGCATCTCTTCTGGCATCCCAAGTAAATACATCTTGTAAAACTTGTGAATTTGACCCTGACCCCAACCCTGAGTGTTGAAGTCTGGTGCAGTGTCTTGAGCCCTCTTCTGCATTGAGGGTGAGTGACTGTAAATGACCGATTCCTCAGTGGTGAAAGTTCAAATTTAGCTTCCCTGAGGAAGCCAGACCTCGGTCACCCGTATCTCCATTGTAAACACTGCGGCCCCTACGCGGGTGGCTGCAAGTTTCCAGGCCTTCCTTGAAGAAGCAGCCGTGAGGTGCTTGATGATTTGATAACATCAGCCACCTTCTGTCTTCTGTCTAATCACGGTACAAATGATTCTCCTACAAGGAAATGGATCTGGTTTCTTCCCGATCCTTGGAAGAAGCAGCCCGCCTAGGGACTCCACTGTCCTCTGCACTTTCACAGCGAAGCCTGTGTCTGTCTCCAAGGAGTGTCACGTGTGTCGTGGGAATCTCTTAATTCCTCCTGCTTTTGATAGCTCGGGTAGCTCTGCCTGTTTCACCCGGGACGAGCAGCGGGTGGTCTCTGGCTGCTGTGGGTCTAGGGCTTGGGGGAGCATCATCACATCCGGTGGCCTGTCCAGGTGGGCATCATTGTCTTTTGCCTGTTGCCTGAGGCAGCTGTGATGCCATGGGGGTCATGCTTGTCAGGGCCAACCCAGTTCTTCCCGTGTACACCTCTCCTGCTGGAGTGCCTTTCCTTATGATGACTTGTTGAATTAGCGTGGAGAATGCAGAGAGGCTCTGGGCCTCTCCTTTCCATTCTTTCTTCCTGGAGCTGTGATGCGGGACAAGGGAGCCCATAGAAAGAGGCTCCTTTAAATTTAATTAGAATAAAGATTTGATTACATAGCTAAACACATTTGAAAAGAACTTCACAGATTAAATTCCAGATTCAACCCTTCAGGCCCAGTGGCCACGTTTCGGGGCTCAGCAGCTGTAGGTGGCTGTTGTCTTTCTGTGTTGGCTGAGCAGATTGGGGCGTTTCCAGTTCAGCAGGCAACTCTCTTGCATGGCTCTGCCTGTGGTGAGGGCACCTAGGCTGGAGAGCCTCGTGGGGATCCCTTAGGCCTCTGGCTGCAGCCAGGCTGCACGGTTCCTGTGCCCCGGGTCCTCTGCAGGCCCAGATGGATCCCACCACAGAGCCAGCACTGCTAGACTTGGGTACTGTGTGCAGACAGCAGAGGGTCACGTCCGGGCCTTGCAGGGGATGGGGTGACTGGCCTCCTTGGCCAGGCTTCTGTTTCCGAGTCTTCAGGGGAAATGCATCCACTATCCACCATCCACACCGTGCACCAGAGGAAAACTGCAGGCTTCTCTGTGGATGGTGAATTGAGATCATGCAGAGTGACTAGGTTTGGGCTCCTGACCAGCGTGGAACCTGATACCTTTAGGTGGAACCTGACATGCCTCCATGTGTACATGGCAAAGAGAATGCAGCATTGTCAGCTTGAATCCAGATGTGCTCCCGTTTTGAGGTGGAAGGTTCTGGGAGTATTGGCCATTGGTGATTGTGCTGCCGTGGAGGACTTTGAATGCAGGCACTGGTTTGGGATAACCCTGGTTTCCTGGTCCTGTATGTGGGCATCCCTGAATATCCCGGACTGGAGGAAGGCAGGGCAGATGGGAGGGTGACAAGAGGTGTCAGGTGTTTCCAGCTTTGGGGACTGATGCCATCAGATGGCCGAGATCAGGATGGTGGTGGCCAGGGACCAAAGCAGGGGTGCGTGGAAATGCCATGTTCCTCGGAGCATGGGGAGGACCTCTTGAACTCTATTCCTGGGCAACAGTTCTTCCATTCTCAGGAATCTGTGCCATTGTAATTGAGTAGCAAATTCTGTAATTGCTCTAATTACTTACTGTTAAGTCCCCATGCCAATTACCATAAATTAGCAACAGTGATAACAGTTTGCCTGGTCAAACCTTACCAAGAAAAACCAGTGGACCTAGTTTTAGTTGCCTCCAGTTCCCTCCAAATCAGATTCCTTAGCGGCTTGTGTCCCCACACTTGCTGCAGTTCCTCCTGGGCCTGGCAGGCACATTCCAGACATTCACATCTCAGCTCAGATGCAGGCGTGCACATTATAGAAAATCGCACTGCGCTGTGATCGGCTTGAGCTGACGTTCTCTAGGTGGGAGGTGAAGGTTCAAAAGTTCTAATGGGATGAAATTAGAAATATGAATTTTTAAAATTCATGTGTTATGAACTCTGTTCAGAGATTTTCTCTGAAATGAGAGACTATTTGCAGATGAGGCAGTCAGCCTGCAGCTCTCCTTAAATCTGTCCTAGACCTCGATGCCATCCTTCGGCCTCTTCCTGGGTGTGGGGTGCTCTGCTTGAAGCAAAACCAAAGGAAAGAACGTGGTCTGCATCACTACTGCAGCCAGCTCAACGCGCACACCCACTGGGAGGGGCGTTTGATCACTTAACATTTGAAATGCATTTAACATTAAACCAGCAAGTCAGCCAGTGCTTTCTGTAAGCAAGCTGCCTGGCTCATGGGAACCTGACACTTGACTTTTTGGAAGAGAGTACTTGCTTCTGTGGAGTCTCAATATTTGTCTCATTTCTTGAGACTCTGCTCAAAGTGATGAACGTGAGTAAATTAGGACTTTTTTTTTTTTTTTTTTTTTTTTTTTTTTTTTTTTTGTAAATTGGGCCACAGAGCTCTCTAGGCATAATCAGGGGAGTAAACGGCTGTGAAAGGTGCCGCCTGATGTGAGCCACGGCCAGGCACTTTGGAACCTGGGATCCCATCTCCAGCCTTTCAAAGGACACAGACAAATATAAAATGCAGATGGGAGAGTTCATAATTTGGGCATCTCTGTTCTTTTGAAATCAAAGTGCAAAGAAAAAGTTTTGCCTTGAGGTCTTAACCCATACTTGTTTTTCTCCTGAGGTTTTAAGATTTTCTTAACTGCTTTTCTCTCCCCCAATCCTTGAGGAAGTTCTATCTTCATATCTTCTTAAAAGATATGGTTAAATTCAACACTGAAATATAAAAACATGCTTTCATATTTTTCTTTAAACTGATGTATCTGACATTGGTGAAGAACTAACTGGGAGTATTGGTTTATTTTTATTTTTTTGAGAGAGTCTTGCTGTGTTGCCCAGGCTGGAATGCAGTGGCACGATCTTGGCTCACTGCAGCCTCACCTCTTGGTTCACGCCATTCTCCTGCCTCAGCCTCCTGAGTAGCTGGGATTATAAGTGCCTGCCACCATGGCCGGTTCATTTTTGTATTAGTAGAGACGGGGTTTCAACATGTTGGCCAGGCTGGTCTTGAACTCCTGACCTCAGGTGATTCGCTCACCTTGGCCTCCCAAAGTGCTGGGATTACAGGCACGAGCCACCACACTCGGCCTGGGATATTCTTGATTATAATTGTAACATATCCCTTTAATAAAAACAAAACAGAACAACAACAAAACAGCTGTCTGAAAAGTCTCGAAATTAAAGAGCTCACTTGGACAGGGATTTGGACACCAGTTGAATGGCCCAGCACACCATAGTTACATGGGCCACTCGGCCTGTTAGGTCCTTAGGGTATTTGAAGTCATATGGATATTTGCATTTCTGCCTCTGGATATCGTGTTAGTATTCGGCTAGTGTTTGAGGGCCAGGCTCAGATCCGGGAAAACAAGAGGCCCTGCCCTCACGGCACTTCTCTTCCATGTGTGTGTGTTAGGAAAATAGAAAGCATAAGATATTTTTTTCAATGAGCTGGGAAGATGGAAAAACAAGCTTAAGATGTTTACTTGTTCAGAAGAAGGGAAGTGCAAGGAACACTCAGCTTTGTTGCTGCTGAAGGAGGCCCCTGGTGGAGGCTGTTTCAGAGGTGGGGTTTCTCTGAGAAAGGTGGTAAGAGGCAAATAGGATGCCCCATCTGGTTTGCCAGAGATGGGGAAAGTTAGTATCCCCAAAACAGCTTCAGCATTCTGGCAAAGCTTTGGAAAACCAGCTACGGTGTAGGACCTTGTTGGCCGCTGGGTAGAAGGAAAACATTGCTGGTCCTGAGGACTGTACTGTTGTTCCAGTGCTATAAAGAACTATCTGAGGCTGGGTAATAAGGAAAAAAAATGCTTAATCGGCATACAGTTCTGTGGGTTGTACAGGCTTCTACATCTGGGGAAACTTTCAATCAGAGTGGAAGGTGAAGGGGAGGCCGGCATGTCTTCACATGGTTGGAAGAGGGGAGAGAGTGAAGGGGAAGGTGCCATGCACCTCCAAACAACCAGATCTCAGGAAAACTATCATGAGGACAGCACTTGGGGGATTGTGCTAAACCATTAGAAACCACCCCCATGAGTCAATCACCTCCCACCAGGGCTCACCTCCAACATAGGGTTAGAGTTCAGCATGAGATTTGGGTGGGGACACACAGCCACACCATGTCAGGCCTCCCATTCTTCTCCTGCACGTGCTTCGCAAATGGTTGTGTCATTGGTTTTTGTTTCTGTTGATACATAATATACGTACATATTTTCAGAGTGCATGTGATACCTTGATTCACCCCTATATTGATGAAATCTGTGTACTTGGGATGTCTTTCACTTTAAATAGTTTCTTTTCCTTGTGCTGGTTATGTTAAGTTATTCTCTCCTAGCTGTTTTGAAATACACAGTAGATGACCCACTGTCATCCCCCTGCTGATTTATCAATAGTAGGTCTCGTGTTCCCATTAGGCTGTGTGTTTGTGCACATTACCAGCCTCTGCCCATCCTGCTTATGAGTGGGCTCTGCTGGGCCCTGTTGACCACCTACTTTTGGCCTCCATGAGATCTGCTCTCAGCTCCTGCTTATGAGTGAGAACATGCGCCGTTTCCTTGCTTGACTCGTTTGCTTAACGTAATGTCCTCCAACTCCATCCATGCTGCCGCGGATGACAGGGCTCTCCGCTGTGTGGTGGAGTATTGCTCCTGTGTGTGTTCGGGCCACGTTCCCTTCCTCTCCTGTTGACGGGCACTCAGGTGATTCCAGACCTTGGCTACTGTGGATGGAAGCTGAGAGCAGTCACTGGCTTTATACTCGGGGGACGTGAGCCACTTTGATGTTCTCAAGCAGCCTATCCCCAAAGCCCTCCGTAGAATGCCGCATTCGTTTGTACTCATGGCTTCTTCCACTAGGATGAACAGCTGGGAAGGGGCTTTGAGTGAATGCTTGGGTTTCTGTCTTTAATTGGTACCCAGCTACACTGGCCAAGTAGGGGTCCCAGTGACCCTGGACACTACCTCACATAAGGTCCAAAGATGCAGTTAGGTTCTTTTTTTAACTTAAAAAAAAAAAATGCTTTTGACCTGGGTAAGCTATGGCATTTTCAGTTAGAGTTTTTCATATTGGAAAGGTGTATATTTTATTTTCTAAGAAGGAAAGAAATCCTGTTAAATACTCTAACCACAGATTAAATCATGTCAAGGAAAGAGGTACTATTTTGGGGGGAAAATTACCCCTTCATGTCAAAGATCAAGGAGATGACTTACATTGTTTAATTGAGTTAATTATGAAATCTTAAGTGGTTTTAAGAAGATGAGCTGTGGATCCTACAAGACATGAGACTGATACTGATTTAATGTTAGTCAGCCCTGACAGAATGTGGCTAATATTTAAAGCTTGCTCCAGTATTGCTTGATAGATTGTAAGTTAATGTAAAGATCTGTTTGACGCTTTTATTTTACAAAATATTATTGAGAAAAAGTTTGACAGCCAAGGAACGGCCTTCAATTTCTTCCTAATTTCTATCACCAGAAAATTTTGTCCTGTTAATTCCAGAATTTACTTTTGGAAAGTTCCCGTAAGTAGAGCAGAGGTATTGGTGGTTGAATGGTGACTTGAATTTAGGTGAAGATCGTTAAATATTTCATAGTCATGTTTGTCTTGGTGGTTTTAGCAATTTTATATTAAACTTAGAACTGTGAGTCAAACCAAATCTGTTCTTTTGCTTTTGTGATACTCCTTTGTATGACTATACTGGTAAAGAATGATAAAATGTGTATTGGGTATTTTTTCTGTGTAGATATTAGGATTTTTAGGGGAACAAATTAATCATTCTTCTAATATACACTGTGCTGTGTGTTAGGTCCTTTGTATATTAGTTGAATCACTATAATGAGGACCACTTGAAAGTCTGTTTCTATAGCAGATCTTTTATATGTTGACTTGTGTTATGCAAAATCCTTCATCCTCTAAGAAGACTAAGCAATGGGTTGGAGGAGAGATTTAATCACCCATTAGGTCTATTCCGAATGCCCAGAATTGAATGCAAGTACTAATTATGTTTTTGAAGTGGTGTGTGTGTGTATGGGTGTGTGTAGTGGACTCCTTTTTAGGTCATGGGAGGGAGGTAAAGCGACGATGAGATTTGCTGATGAACATTTGTGCATATGCTAGTGGAGAAGTCATATGACTTGACTGCACCTGCATACTCTGATTTTGGTTTCGTTAGTGTCCGTAGCCACAAGCCTCAACTGCCTCTGGGACCCACCCTGAGGGGCTGTGGTGAGGGTTATTACAGAGTCATGCGTCTTAGTGAAGGGCACAAACGGCCTTGTGGGCCTACTTTGGCTTTGTTTGAACGTCTAGATTGTTAAACTAAGTTTAACATTTTGAGGATTATAAATTGTGATTCTTGTCTAAGAAGAGGTTTCTGTTGCCTCTGAAGACAGGAGCCCCAATACAGATGGTCCCTGGCTCCCAATTGTTACATTTGTGATTTTTTTTTTCAACCTTGTGATGGTGTGAACTAGTCACACTCAGTGCATTGTTTGGCCCAAGATGGGCTGCCTCTGGATGAACCCGTTGTAAGTTGAAACTATGATGTCAAATGCACTTTCTATTTAGGATATTTTCAGCTTATGCTGGGTTTATTGGAACAGTTTCATCCCATGGTAAGTCAGGGAGCATATGTGCTCATAAAAGTGGAGACGATCTCATAGATACCGTGAGATATAATGTCTCTGATGTTATAGAGATACGATGAAAACAATCAAGTGGGACTTGGAAGCCTTGGAGGGACTCACATGGGCGGCTCCTGGAATGCAATCTTGAGCGCCACTGGCTTCTGGATGTGACATCTGTACCTTCTGCTTAGCCCAGTGTGTTATCGGCTGCTCTCGAGGGCAGAGAGGTCCAGCGTTCCTGTGTTTAGGTATTTGAGCTGCCTTAAGAGGCTAGGTCAATTCTCACTGGTGTCTTCAGGGCTTTGGGCCTTCTGAACAAGCAGGAGGAAGCACGACTTTGTAGAGCTTTGGAAATCTCAACGGACTTCAGGGCCATCCCCTTTGGCAGGAGAGAGCCCCACTGGAGGCGAGCAGGGTGCCGTGCGGGCCTCTGCTGGGCCCAGGCATGTACGGACGTTGTGAGGGCCACAGGACACAGATCGGTCTTGGTTCACAACTGGTGTCGATGGCCACGCAGCATTTCTGCCAGGTACATGAGTGCGGGGACTTGGGTTTTGGGGTGTGCGTCCTGGTTGCCTAGTTGCTTGGAAGACCCCCATTCAGACCCCAGCCTGAGTCACCGTGACAGGCCTCCGGCTTCACACGCCACACGGAAGCCGTGGCGTCGGTCACTGACGTCCACCAGGTGTCAGATGTGCGTGTGTATCTTCCTTGGTCTCGGGATGGGTCTTGTTTTGAGGTTATAGTAAACGTTCTTTACGAGGGGTTTTGGATTTTTTATGTTGTTTGCAAGGAGGCAGCAGGGAGTGCTTGAGCAGTGAGATCCCCTTTCCAACCAATGGAATTTCAGATCCCAGCAGGTAATTAAGGCAGCGGAGCTGTGGGATCACCTTTCCAACCAATGAGAATTCAGATCCCAGGAGGTAATGACGGCAGCGGGGCGGGTGGCAGAACCCTGAACTGTGGCTGTTTCTGGTGTCTTGCCCCGCGGACAGAGCGTGCTGGGGCCTCTGTGGGGTGAGTGGAGCGCATGAGCTGGGTGCTGCTGGGCCCTGGCTGGCTCCCCAGCCCGGGGTTTATGCAGGACTCGTTAGACAACTTGGAACCCAGAAAGCAGCACGAGGAGAACGGGATTGTGCCTTTCTGGATCCTTGGTGCTTCCCAGTCTCAGACACTGAGCAGGCTCTGAGGGGTCTCGCCGGAAAGACTTGCACAGTCGGCCCCCAGGATGGAGTGGGGCTGCAGCGGGTCTTGCAGGAGCTGGAAGTGGGGGTGAGTGTCTCGCAAGCGGGACCTTTCAAATGGGCCCAGCAGGATGCATCCGTGGAAATGGTGGCACCTAACGCAGGGCTGCAGCCAGCAGGACCTGAAAGGCTACAGCGGGCTGTGTTTCTGCTCTCTCTCTCGAGTCTCTGCACGGTTTTCCTTGGTTTTTGTCTGTTTGGAGGACACTTCTCCCTTTCTTACGCTTACCTAGCCTTCTGAGCTGCCTTGTTGAGTATGACAAAGCCCTGAGAAGGCATTTTTATCGCATAATTGTGTTATCCTGGTGGCTGGTTAATGACCTGCAAATGTGGGTGACTCAGTAGCTCTGAGGGTGTTCAATATCCAAGACAGAGGTGGGAAGGAAATGTTCAGGCAGGCCTCAGAGGATCTGTTCTCTGCTTTACACTGGGGCCCTGGTTTGCTGACAGTCTTCACACTCGATCCAAAATGGGGGATAATGAAGTCTCACGGATTCGGCTTCAGCTGAGAGTTGCCTCCAGCACAGTCTTGTGTGAGTAACAGTTTCTTGGTTTGGTGCGAAGGGCGGGCGTCAGTCAGTTGATCTTATTTGTGGTGGTGCTTATGGTGGGTTTTCCGTAAGGAATGTAGACTTTATTAGCTTTGGCAAGGGAATCCTGAGTGACAAATTGGAAGAATGTCTCAGGAAATTCTGGAACCTGCAGTGAATCTGGAATCTGTATGAAATTGAGATTTGGATTCTCACGATTTCCTAATGCTACCCCGAAACCCAGTAGTTGAGACAGTCGTAGAGCTTCGGTTGTGCTGCCCCGGTTCCCCATTTTAAAAGGAACACGTTGCTTTCCTCTAGAATGTTCTGAGCTCTGAGTGCTGCCGGCAGAGTGACCAGCTCTCTGCATCAGAGGGGAAGCCAGGGCTGCGTTCACGGCGTCGCGGCAGCCGGGAGCTGACCCTGGACCTCAGGCACGTGTGATGCTGACCATTTTCTGTAAACTCCAAGGGTGTAGTGGTCTCCTTGGCCGTTTACAGTCTTCTGAAGCTTTTGATGTGTCTGCACTTTGTAGATTTTTCAGAAGTAGACAGCCTTTTCCCATACCCTTGGGCTGAGTTTCGTCAGAGGCTGGTGTGTGGGAAGCACCACACCCACATTCTGACAGGGAAGACTCTGGTGCCCAACTGAGGTCAGAGTGGAAATTTGTTCTTCCTTCCCTCCAGTCTGGTCCAGCTGCTCCCTGCTTGGCCAGAAGAAAATCATGCTTATTCAAGTCGTAGGCAAACCCCCGAAGTCAAACATTTGTCTTTTTTCTTTAATATGCCCATTTAGTTTATATGGAATGATAGCTAGAGAAATGCCTTTTAGGGGAAAATTAATTTCCTTAATTACAGAGAACTTTTTGGATAAAAATCAGGAGGCTATTTTGTAATAAGATCTAGTTAAATACTACAGTGGAAAGCTCCTTATATTTGATCTTACACTTGGGCCCTGTGTGCGTGTCCGCATGCTCGTGCTCATGACGCCAGGCGCAGATGTGAACTACAGGCACAGTACATACTTTCTGGTTGCTTCTTTGAACGTCTTATTGCTTGACCTCTCCGACTCAAATGTTGAGTTATGTTGATTCTGTTCAGAATGTTTATCCCTCCGTCTAGGGTCCAGTCGTCTTTCAGGGAGGAACCGTCTTCCTCATCTCTGTCTCCTACAGTATTGTATATTTAATAGTCAAATATTTATAGGTTACATGGGTGACTGATCTGTTCATTAGGAGGAAAACAATGCCAATTTTCACATCATTATAATGGACTTGTTAAATGATTGTTAGTATAATGAAGTTTCCATGGCAAAAGAGGCTTTGCAGATGTGAGTGTAACGGACAGTGAGATGGGGGAGGACCCTGGGTTGTCCAGGTGGGTCCAGTGTCTTCACATGTGCCTTTTGAGAAGGCAGTACGAGGGTCTGCCTCAGAGGAGGAGACCTGAGGACGAGATAGAGGCCAGAGGGCTGTGGGGGTGAGGGCGAGTGTGGGGCAGGGGCAGGGTCCGGAGGGGTGCAGGGCTGAGGCCGGGGCAGTGGTAGGAGGGGTGTGAGACTGTGAGTCAAGCTGCATCGTGGCTTCTATGAATTGGGAGACTCCAGGCAGGAATACAAGCTACTGACCCCTTGACTTCAGCCCTGGGACTCCTGACTTCCTGGGCTGAGAGGAGGTTTGCATTTGTGGTAATTTGTTGCAGCAGCAATAGGAAGCTAATGCATTGTATCTGTTCTTCACCTCCAAACCTTTGAAAAGTAACCCTGTTGTATTGGCCTTTTGTGTGCCCTAAATTCCAATGAGATGGTTTGTAGGAAATAATGGACACGAACGATGGTAGAACAAAAAGAACAAAAAGTTGGACAGAAGCAGTGTCTTCTGTGGTTCTGTAGTTTGGGTCTGGGAAGTTAGATTTTGGTCAGAGTGTGTGGTCTTGTTCAGCGTATACCTGGAGTACTTGTTCAGAGCTCCTGGGGGAGTGGTCTTTAACACGGTTAGGATTAAAACTCCAAGCACATCAGGGCCAGAGTTCCTGAGTCAGTGTTAGGCGACCTTTGAATAAGAGTTGGCATGTAGAATCTGCCCACTTTACTAGTATGAAGCAACAAAATCTTTTTTTTTTATTTTTTGAGGTGGAGTCTCGTTCTGTCACCCAGACTGGAGTACAGTGGCGAGGCCTCGGCTCACTGCAACCTCCGCCGCCTGTGCTCAAGTGATTCTCCTGCTTCAGCCTCCAAATTGCATGATTTATTTTCCTGTTTTATATACTTAGTATGTGAAAACTCTGCAAACTTTATTAATACAAGTGACATGCCAGAACTTAGGAGAATCTGGCATTTTCCCATGCAAATTAGTAGTGATGTGGAATTCCTGGGCTGGTTTGGTTTTATAAGACATGGGGCAGATTCTTTGCCTAATTTCTGTGGAACTAACAATTGTTAATCACCCAGCACTCTTACCTCCCCCAACAGCTCAGGTGAGGGGGGTGTTACCCCCACTGTCGTGATGAGAGGCAGGAGACTGAGGCTTAGATGAGCAGGTGACACATTACTGTCCAGCCCCACCCACCCTGTAGTTTCCTGCCATGGCTCAGCTGTCTTCCTGCAAGAAAGGACAGACACCCTGGTGCTGGGTAGAATTCCTTGTGAACCCCTTTCCATCCTCCAGGGAGTTCTTGCTTTACAGTGGTGTCTCATGGGGAGTCCTCTGGCCCACTGAGAAGGTGACTCATGTTGTGACATTACTGTCTCTGTCCGGCTGCTGTCGATTGGGTGATTTGTAAAGAGACATTTATTGCTCACAGCTCTGGAAGCTGGAAAGTCCAAGGTCAAGGCAGTCCAAGGTCAAGGCACCTGCAGATCTGGTGCCTCAGGGCCTGTGGCTCACAGACGGCAGCATCTCGCCGGGTCTTGCGTGGCAGCGGTCGTCTCGTCAGAACTCACGTGGTGGAGGAGCAGGAGGGCTCCTCTAGGCCTCCCAAGAAGGACACCAACCCCAGTCCTGAGAGCAGGACGTCCCAAAGGCCCCACCTCTTAATGTATCCCGTCGGAGATGGTTTCAGCATGAGGTTTTGGGGACATTCAGGCCAGAGCCATTGCTCTGCTGTGGTGTTAGGGCTGCATGGCGTCATTACTGCAGCAGAGCCACAGCTTCTTATCTGCATTTGCTGCAGGAGAAAGACACAGGTGCCTGTGCAAGTTGGGGTTCGGTGCAAGAAGTGGAGACCCTCTGGGAATCTTAGCAGGAGGAACTTAAGGGCTTTGAGAACTGACACCTTAGGACTGTAGTTTTCTTCAGACTGTAAAAACCTTGGTGTGTGACAATACTGAACATTGCCTGAGCCCTGTGATCCTGCAAAACAGTGATGGTTAAGACATTCCCCTTCCCCACAACTGCGCCCCCACTTTTACTGCAAGAAGCCCCTTCCCATGTGGCTTAGGCTGACTGGCAGATGACCATTTACCGAGGACAAGACCAGATACAGGCCTTCAAACCCCCCTTCTCTGCCTTATAAGTGATTAGCTAAACTGCCTGTTCCCACTGATCAATCACTTCCCACCTTGAAATGGTTCTTCGTGGTGCAGTTGCGCCTAGGGGGATGGACTTGTCTTTGACTGTCGCCTTCCACAGAGGACAGTTAGGGTGGGCAGGAAAGAATTCTCTGCTACAGGTCTGCATTCCAGGCTGTTTCCAGAAGTGGGAATTCTGGTGCCCTGGAGTGTGGGAATGGATTTCTAGTGTCCCAGCTTCAGGTGGAGTTGAAATTGAGTGAGGCAACCCACCACACCCATCTGGAGCCAGGAACTAGAGCCATTTTTAAAGTGGCAGTTTCTCCATAAGATTACCCAAAAAATGCGCTCAGCACGTTTCTTTCTTTCTCATATGCATTTGGCCATCTAAAATGGGAGTGGTGGTTTTTTGAAGCATGGATGTAGTTTTAAATTTTGAGTATTGTAAACCTTAATGTAGCTTCTTAAAATGTTTGCCTGATTATCTGGAGATTTACTAAACCTTTGGAGTGGTAATAATGAGTTGATCTATATGACTTTGCTTTCTATGATGCAATGAAAGTACTCTAATTAAAACCTCTGCAGTTGGGTCAGCAGGCGATTGGCCAAAACAAATTCTGCTTTTTGGGTTTCTTTAACCAAACAAGGGAGTAGAGTGTAGGCTGAAGTGGCAAATTCATTTCAGAGCACGCCAGAGCCCTCAGTGATTGAGCAGCCTTCTCAGGTGAACGTGTAACGTGCCGTGAGTCTTGGCAAGCCTGGCTACTGATGTGTGCACGTGACACCACAGAGCCACACCTAGGAAGATGTGGTTTCTGTAACAAGCTTTGGAAAACCAAAGTTCAACTAAATTATCCAACTTTGTTACAGAAAAAGCTTAGACCAGATGGCCAAAGACCTGATTGTTTCATGGTTGAGACATGGTTATAAAATTGCCCTTACTTGGTGCCAATCAGTGTTGGTCCACAGTGATACTCCTCCAACCTCACTGAATAGTTTGGAGACTGATATGAGACTGTGAAAATCTCCTTAAGGTGAAAAGGTCTCTGGGGCACCTGGGAATATCTGCACACCCGTGGCCATTCCCCTATAAGATGGAAAGGACGGCTGGGTCACGCGGGAGCATCCGCACACCCGTGGCCGTCCTCTTTAAGACGGAAAGGGCTGCTGGGGTGCCCCGCAATATCTGCACACCCGCGGCCATTGTGGCTGTCCCCCTTTCTGCTCAGTCACCTCTGTGTTCCTGCATTCAGGCTTTGGGACACTCATGAACAGCTCATCCCCTGGGCTGGTGAGGAAAGAGTGGGAGGTTGTTCTGAGGCTCTGTCACTGTCTGCCCTGTCATGAGCTGGGCAAGGCAGTGGCAGTGACCCTGGAGGAGTCTGGTCAGTGAGGGCTCCGGCAGGAAGTGCTGAGGCTTGAGGTGGCTCTGCCAGTCGTAACCAAATGTCTTCCCTTTTATTTCCATGATTCCTTCTAGTTCTGCACCTTGCCCTGCAGAGTCTCTGTGTGTCTATAAATACACATGAGTTACGATACAGGTGTCTCTTTCCCCTCTGTCTGCGGCTGGGCCCAGGGAGTGAAGTGCAAGACCCCCTTACTGCTGGATGCCCGCCAGCACGAGGCACTGCCTGCCCTGCTGACGAATGCCTACAGCGAGTCCTGGATGCCTCCTCCTGAGCACCTGGCCTGTTGACGGTGTATACGGGAGACAACGGAGCTCCCCTTGCCCCATCCTGAGCAGAGACTGGGGAGGCGGCGGCAGCACTGCCCCCGTGGTGCATCCTTGGTGCATGGAGGAAAGTCTGTTTAGCCGGGCGAGGTGGCGGGCGCCTGTAGTCCCAGCTATTCGGGAGGCTGAGGCAGGAGAATTGCGTAAGCCCGGGAGGCGGAGCTTGCAGTGAGCTGAGATCCGGCCACTGCACTCCAGCCTGGGCGACAGAGTGAGACTCTGTCTCAAAAAAAAAAAAAACAAAAAAAACACAGCCCATCCTCTCAAAAGCAGGGTGACAACCACATTTACTTCTGGAATCTTAAAAAAGGGCCTGTCTCTTTGAGAGAAGAACGTGGCTTGTATGTGTGTACCTCCTTTTTTTTTTTTTTTGAGACAGTTTCCCTCTGTCACCCAGGCTGGAGTGCGGTGGTGCAATCTCAGCTCACTGCAAGCTCTGCCTCCCGGGTTCATGCAATTCTCCAGCCTCAGCCTCCCAAGTAGCTGGGACTACAGGCACCCGCCACCACGCCTGGCTAATTGTTTGTATTTTTAGTAAAGACGGGGTTTCACCGTGTTAGCCAGGATGGTCTCGGTTTCCTGATCTCGTGATCTGTCCACTTCGGCCTCCCAAAGTGCTGGGATCATAGGTGTGAGCCACCGCGCTGGGCCGTATGTGTGTACCTCTTTACAAGTCTTGCACGATCTTTGCATTGAAAAATTATTGAAAACTTTAAGGATGTAACTGACAAGAACTTTATAGGTTTCTCCAAGTAAAAATTTGGAAAAGTTAAGTGAACCCATAATGTGTTTTATTCCTATGAGTCCCACACTTGGATTTTTAAATGTGGGCAAAACATCTGTATGTTCTTCAGCCTGATTTCCGTGGAATCGTGAATGAAACGTGCTGAAGTTAGCGTGCGGATTTTGTTATGTGGCGGTGACAAGTGGGGCTGGTCATTAAACAACTGGAGGGATCCCTGTCCTTTCTGTGCTCCTGTTGGACACTAGGCACGTGCTTGGGTGTTTTCTGTGTGTGTGGACAAGATGAGGACAGAATTTCCAGATTCACACGGTGGTATCTTCTCCCTTTTCTGTTAAAAAGGGGCTTCTGCTGCTTCTACATAGACCAAGTGTTTCTTTCTCTCGCCTGTCTACATAAACGCTGTTTAACAAAAACCGTATTGTAGACATGTGAAGCTGAATTCCACATGATCAAGCAGATAGAGATGACTGAGTATACTGTTTTGTGGAAGGAAGGTTTAAAATGATTTTTAGCTTTTTCCCTGAAATAGGGAATACTTTTAACTTTTTCCCTGAGATAGGGAATAATGAAATGGGAAAATAATTAAATTTTCCCATATAATTGTTAGATTATATTTAATTATTAGATTATTCATGTATTGCAAGGGAAAAAGGAACTAGATCACCCCATGTACCCAAATGAAAATTTAAAGGGTATGGGCGAGTTCATTTGAACTCCTTTAATTTGTTTTTGTTTTTGACAGTCTCACTCTGTTTCTCAGGCTGGGTGCAGTACTGCAATGACAGCTCACTGCAACCCCAACCTTCTAGGCTCAAGTGATTCTCCTGCCTCAGCCTCCCCAACTGCTGGGATTTACAGGCGTTAACCACCACACACAGCTTATCACCTCTTGGAGACTAGCTATGAGTTTGGGCATTCACTGAACTATATTTTGGTTAATTCTCAAAGTTTGTCACTGTTTATCTTTAATTTGCTAAAAATCTACATGTATTGTAAAATGCGTTACATTTCCTTAGCATTCACAGATTCCCTGTTAGTGGGGCAGAGACGCAGAAGGGCAGAAGGCATTCGGACATCATCAGGTTTGCAGTTGAGTGCTTTCCCCGAACACACTGGAGCTCTGGGCTCTGTGGTCCCACGGGGGTCCTCTGTCCACTGAGGGGGCCGGGTTACCTGGAAGGTCCCTCCAGCCTCTGCAATTTTGCCCTTTTCAGGTTAACATCTCATCGTTGTCCTGGACAGCACTGCCTTTCGTTCACTGATCCATGAGTGAACAGCTGGTCAGTGGCCAGTGCTGCTTCCTTCAGCTGGGAGGTGGTGATGTGATAACACTTCCGTGGAATTTGGTTCTTGGTGTATTAAGGGTTCAGTTGTATGTTTCTTTTTAATCTGCACCTCTGAATTGGTCTTTTGATTGCAAAGAGATTGCTTACTGGATTTGTTTCTGAATATTTGGTGGATAACAGGAGAACCTTGCTTATCTGTGTGTTCATTTAATGTGTTTTTGCCAGGCATTTATATGGTTGTGTTAGCCCTCAGCCCACTTTCTGTGTGTGGTGGAGTCATTGAAATCATTTATGTGAAGTCTCTCTTCTATTAAGGCCAGAGGACGTGGGGTGGTGTCTCCCTAAACGAGGGGGAAATGGCATTGTTCTGCCCTCCTCCCTGGGAACGCTGGTGTTTCCAGGTCTCTGAACTTGGCTCCCACACTGGGAGAGTGGCTGTGGCTTCTGGAGCCCGTTTTGGGCGGGACTGACTCCTTCATTTGCTTTATTCCCCACCGTCTTTGCTGCTTTGTGACGCAGGGATGAGGGAGTTGGGCCCGGGGGCCTTGCCTGTGCCTGAAGGGCCCGATGCAGAAAACTCCTGGTGGGAAGGATGTTCCTTGAGGGCAGCTTTTGGAGTCTTTTCCTACTTTTAACTAAGAAGCAGCTATTCACATGGTTCTATTCTGCTGGTGTGTTTCAAAATAATTGGTGTAGAGTTGTGAAGATGTCCGAGACACCCATGATCCAGTCCGGGCCAGTGCCGGGCATTGTGCTCAGATGCCTTCAGACCGCATTCACATGCCAAAGATTCTTGCTTGGTTATTCTCAAACTTATGAGAATCTAAAACGCGAGCCACAGTATGGATTTTCTCTTGAGCCCCCATGACTTTGCCTTGTATTTTGGGCATGAATGACTTCATCAAGGGGAAAGAATTTGAGGAAGGAGCCTCTGAGGCTAGGAGGGGGTGGGAAGGGGCGGGGGGAAGAGGAGGGAAAAGGAGCTATAGAGGGAGGAACCAGGCTGGGGCTGGGGCGTCTCCCCATGATGCTCCCCCACCCCTGGCGCGAGGCCCCAGGGACTGACTGATTTTCCCACAGGAAATGTGTATGATTGCGTGTCTGTTTTGTGGGCTGGCCATTTGGATTGAGGGAATGTCTGTGTTGCGATTCCTTATTGATTGGAAGGTTGGAAAGGTTTGTGCTCAATACAGGGGTCTCTTGGTGCGATGGGAAATGTGATCGCAGCTGCCTTCTGGGTGGGGAGAGCCCTCGAGGCCATCAGTGGTGGCCGGTGTCGGCCTTCGCTTCCCTGGGTGAGCTGCCCTCAGGGTGGGAAGGGAGGTCCTCGGTGGTGGCCGCTGTTGGCCTTCGCCTCCCTGGGTGAGTGCTGCTCCATCCCCGGCTCTCCGACTCCTTGCCTGGCACCTTCCTCGTTGGAGGCCGTGATCCATCAACTTTGTCCACGCGTGTCCTGCAGACTAGTGCTGACTGCAGGTTCAGGAGTGGTCAGAGGAGGTCCTCGTGATGCGAAGCTAAACGTTTAATGATGGCGCTGCTGAGTGCATGAGCCACGTCAGCCCAAGAGTCTGAGTAAGAGGAAACCGCGGGGTGGAGGGAAGACTGGACAGATGGGTGCTTTCCTCGGCCCCTGGGAGCACGGCCATGTCCACGCTCAGACCTCCTGGTTTCTCCCATATTTCCATAAATAGCAAGGGAAGGATATGGGGCACCCAGGGACCTCAGGGGTATAAGCTGTGTCCTCGCGTGGCCCCAGCTGTGGCCAGTGACGTTATTCTCTTTAACCTCAGGCTTATTTTCTATAAAAACACAAAGGGACAGAAGTAGTTCAAGGGCCTGTAAAGACTTATGTAATTGTTAATAGGTCTACTTTTATGCTTTCTTATGTATTAAGAGCAAATCATGAAACAAACTCATTTCTGTTTGAAGAAATCTTTACTGCTCTCATTTTTGTGGCAAGCAGCATTGATTCTTTGCTTAGTGAGCGTTAGTGGCCTCCTGCCCAGTGCTGCTGCCTGGCGTGTCCTCGCACACACCTCTGTCCATTGGTCTCCGTTCACCTTTCCGCCTAGAATTGTAGGAGGGGCGCTGGGATCTTAGGGCTAGAAAGAAACCCTGAAGCCCACTTTTAGGGGCGACTTTTAGTCAGGGCTTCCAGAGAGACAGCCAGCCGGGTGTGCGTGTGTCTCCAGGGCGAGGCCTGCTGCAGGGGCTACAGAGTCCAAGAAGCCCCAGGACCCACAGCCTGCAAGCTAGAGTCCTGAGAGGGTGTGGCTTGAAGACTTGAGAAGCGGAGGGTGCAGATCCCACCAGGGTCTGAGAAGCTGAGACCCAGGAGCACAGGCTGCAGAAGACAGATGTCACTGGCCCATCAGCCAGACAGGTGGAGTGAACCCAGTTTTCCCCGCCTTGCTGTTTTACTCGGGCCCTGGGGGGATAGGGTGGTGCCCCCCACACCGGCGAGGATGGGTCTCCACTCAGTCCAGAGACAAACATGCATCTCGCACAGAAATAATGCAGAACCAGCCATCTGGGCACCCCGGGCATGCTCAGGTTGATGCACAAAACCAATGCCGCGCGTGGCCCTGACATCTGCGTGTTCGCATCACTCCACACACATTGCTCCGTCATCGTCTCGGTGAGTTTGTAAGCTCGTTGTGTGGTTCTGGGGCTCTTTGTCCCTGGTGATGACAGGCTCCCCACTGTCCCAGCTCAGGTATGGAAGGTGATGGCACCAGCGGCTCCTTGTTTCTCAGACACCTGAGTGGGTGCTCTGTGCGGCCAGTTTCACCTGCAGCAGCATCTGTTTCCTATGCCGATTCCATTCGGAGTATGTGCCTCCCTTTTGTTGAGGGTGAAGCCTTCTTGAAGGGAAGAACTGTGTCCTGTTCGCCTATATCTCTTGTGGTGTATCTCATGGCTGAATAAGTAGCTATAGGATACCTCGGTGGCTGAATTATAGGTTCATTGGAAGGAAAATTTTATACTTAGTTTTTCTTTTTGGGATGGAGTTTCACACTCAATGCCCAGGCTGAAGTGCAATGGCACGATCTTGGCTCATTGCAAACTCTCCCTCCCGGGTTCAAGTGATTCTCCTCCCTCAGCCTCCCAAGTAACTGGGGCTACAGGCTTCCGCCACCATGCCTGGCTAATTTTCGTATTTTCGTTAGAGAAGGGGTTTCACCATGTTGGCCAGGCTGGTCTTAAACTCTTGACCTCAGGTGATGCACCCACCTTGGCCACCCAAAGTGCTGGGATTACGGCCATGAGCCACCACACCCAAGAACTTAATACCGTTTTTTTTTTTTTAAATCATAATGGGCTTGTTAAATGCTTACGTTAATGTTTATTTTTAAAAATGTTATCTGTGACCTTTCAGCTTTTCATAGCACTTCTCGTGTGAGTATTTTAAAAAGGCCCTTTAGTCGTGGGGGAGAAGCGGTTATCCCTTTCAGCAGCGGGAGATGGAGGAACAGGCCCTGGTGGGTCTGAGCACAGGCAGTCACCCTAACTTGGTGCTTGCTTAGGTCTGTTCTCCGTTCACCGTAGCCGCATCCACTCTCATTGTCAGCTTAAAAATAAGCTTTTTCCTCTTTCTAATCAGAACAGTTAGTTTGTTAACCATCACGTTAAGGTATCGAGAAAGATGGCTTTCAGGCCTCAGATATGACACAAGTAATAAATGCAGCTGACCCTGAACAACATGGGTTTTGAGCTTTGAAGGATCACTTATGTTAATTATTTTCCAACCAAACCCTTACTGAAAAATCCTGGCTTTGTGGAGGGCCGACGTTTCCTACAAGTGGTTCCATAGGGTGGCCGCGGAGTCCTGTGGACACGTAGATTTGGGTAAACTCGGGGCGTGTTCTGGAATCCATGTCCCTGTGTATACAGAGGGACAACTGCAGCTTTTTAAAAGTTTGTGTCCTGCCTTGTCCTAAAAAGGCTCCAAGGTGGATGCAAAATTATTTCATGTTTTTGGTTTTCTTGGTGGGATATTGATGTTTATTGTTCAGTGTCTAAAACCCTGAGTGAACAGAGTTACCGCTTCAGGAACAAAGCCAGTCTGGAAACACATATTGAGATATCCACCTTTTCTTCATGGTTTCACAAAAGGCCATGATCATATTTTATTCAGTTGAACTGTAGGAAATTGCCAATATTTGCTGGTTTTGGCCTACAAAATGGCAAGTTCGTACGATATTAAAAACAAAGGCTTCCTGGATGGGGAAAATAGGAATCAGTAAGAACCTGAAGTTGTCTGTCATGGCCTCTGAGTCACAGGTAAATAAACCTGCGTGAGGGGGAGTTGGCTGTACAGTATTTTCCTTCTGTTTTGAGACTGTCAGAAAAAGGTCAGTTCCAATGTGTTGGGTCCCTTTGCCTCAGCTTTGCTGCAGAGGGGACTTGCCATTATACCTCTTGTTCCCAGTGCCCAGGAGGCTGATGCCACATAGAAGACCTGCAGGTCGGTGGATGTGAAACAGGCATCGGACACGCTGTGCACCTTGGGACGCATCTGAGAAGTGTGTGCTTGCAGCAGATCTGAGGTGAGGGCGTGTTCCATCTCCTCTCCCTTCTCTGGCTTTGCAGGCCTTTGAAGTTGGTCCTGGAAAGTAAAATTAGTTAATGCTGATTTAAGCTCCAAGTCAAAGCCAGGGGGCCGAAGAGACCCGCCCTTCACTAGGGGTGTGAAGCATTGGGTCTTCCCATCAGGAGGCAGCAGGGACTCGAGAAAGCCCCACATGCCCTCCAGTTCCCTTATGTTGAAATTTTTTGTACTCGGCCATGCTGGGTTATTTTGGGAGGTAAGTGGGGGGTTCACATGGGGGTGTGCAGTATTCTTAGGTGTCAGGTGTGACAGTTGAATTTGTAGAAGCTGTGCAGATTGGAAAGGGCCTGGCAGGGAGTGCTGTTTACAGGGAGCAGATTTAACGCGAGGTCTGTGCTCTGCCTGGGTCCGTGTCTGACCGGTGTCTCCCAGTCTGCAACAGGACGTTCACGTGACTTGGCGCCATCGTCCCACTCTGTGTAGACGTCTGAGGATCTGTGCGCGGCTGCTCTGTGAGAATGCGTTGTGATAATGAACTGAGAAACAGTGAACAAACCCTGAATTGGTTAGCACTGGTTCCACGGCCACTTCTGCCGTGGTTGGAGTCATTCATAATAAAGTGTGCTGGACTCCTATGCAGAGCTCTGAATTTCAGAGGCCCTTTAACTCGGCAGCTAACAGCTGCTTCCTTCAGAAGACATTTGAGTCCCCTTTACCTGCCAGGGTGACCCTGGGAGTTTGAAGATGAGTGAGACAAGCCCTCCCTGTCTTATGGATTTTACTGTCCAGAGGGGAGACAGATGTGGATGGTGAAGGAGGCCCTATCAGAGGTCAGCGCACGTCAGTTTTATTTCTTCAGCACTTGCTGTGTTCAGGCGGTGCCCCGGGCCATGTGCAGAGCATCTGGGGACCCTGCCCATGGCATCCCAGGCACAGCTAGCATCTGCGCCATCTTCATACTTGGCCTGAGTTTTGAGGAAGTTACCGAGGACGGCTTCTGCCTTTGCTGGAGAGAGTTGGAAGTCAGGGCAGCCCTCCACAAGATGATCGCCAACTGATTCCTCAAGAAAGAGGTGGTCCCCACATGGGCAGAGCAGGGCAGCGTGCACAGACCTGGGTGTGGGTCTGGGGTATGTGCATCTGAGTGGGGTCTGCTGGGAGACAGCAGGGGTGAGGTGTGAAGGCAGTTGGAATTGACAGGATAAATTATCACTAAGGCGATGATGGGAAAACATTAAATTGGGATTCTCTGGGGTAAACGTGGACTTAGGGTGACCCTGGCCGTGGGTGTTTTCAGGCTCTGAAGGCAGAGATTTAGGAAATTGGGGCAGAGCTGAGCCCCAGATGAGGATGAAGACCACCCTTGGGATGTTGAATGAGACAGGGGTGGAAACCCAGTGAATGTCGTGGGGTCAGTCCAGCAGGCAGGCAGCAGAGGAGACCGGTGTCCTCAAAGGGCCCCTTGGGCCTGCCTCTCAAAGTGCTGGGATTACAGGCATGAGCCACTGCTCCCTGCCGATACTTTTCAAATTTCTAAGTACTCTCTCTCATACCCAATCCCATAATTTTTTTTTAACCAGGTTTATGGCTATATTTTTTCCAAGGGAATCAGTTACCTGTTTGAATTACAAATAACACCGTGTATAAAAACCGAAACTGCCAATTTGCATAGAAGTTTCCAAATATCCAGTTGGTTTGAGCCTTGCATTGCAGTGTCACTACCTGCTCTTAAATTTCTACACCATGTATAGATAGCGAGGCAGGGACGGCTCGCACATCTTCAGGTTTCGATTCTACTAACTTGGGCTATATTTTCATTTATTTTGGCACACCTGTGGGTGTGGCAAGCAATGCCTGGGCATTTATTTTGAAGCTTGTCCAATAACAGTTGGGAAGATTTTCATATTTTTGGAATTTTTATAGTAATTGTTATAATTTACAAAGAATTTAAAATTGTGTAGTCATTATTTTGCTTTTTTCTAGATGTGCCCCGAAACAGGGCTGCTAACTATCATTCTACATCACAGGATTCAGAACAGTACCCTTTTGGAGCAGATGCCTGTAATCGAGGAATTCTGCCTAGTCAGTTCACTTTAAGTGTGTTTAAAAGGTTTTCTTTATCCTAGTTGGCACCTGTGGCTATAGTTTGTTTTCACTGCTGAGGAATATTCCATGATGGAAACCGTAATTCATCTGTTTTTCATATCGGTGGACATTTGGATTATTTTGGGAGGGTGTGTATGTCTATTCAGCCTTCATTTTTTCAGGATTTTTTTGTAGAAGATAATGTAACAGTGTAACATCCTCTGGTACGGAGCCAACACGAACCCTGATTACAGCCACACAGACTCACATACAGACTCTCAGGCCCATGCCGCCACTCCCGGCTACTTTTTGTCTTTTTAGTAGAGACGGGATTTCACCATGTTGATCAGGCTGGTCTCAAACTCCTGACCTCCTGATCTGCCTGCCTCAGCCTCCCAAAGTGCTGGGATTACAGGCGTGAGCCACTGTGCCCAGCCCATTGTAATGGGTTCTATTTTGATTAATAAAGATGTGTTGCAGCCTAGTTATACAAATTTAAAATTCATGGTCCAAAACCACAATTACTTTTGCACCAACCTAATAATTTAAAATTAAAGAGGCCTTTATATTAGAGAACCCATGGATGATAAAATCATAAAGAATATTACAATCTCCATAACCCAGAAACTTGGTAACTTAGACCAACTGGATGAATTAAAAGACACAATCTATTAATACTAAAACACAGGAGAAATAGGTAATCTATATATATTGATATCTATTAATAAAATGGAATCATTACCTAATAACCTTACAGAAAACTTATACCATAAATCTGACATTCTGTCATGTTATTCTAACTGGTGGGATTCGGGGATTTCCATTTTGATAAGAACATAGGTGAGTCGCACACACTTAATTTTGGTGCTCATTGTTCAGAAAAGCCATGTCCACTATAGCATACTGCAGAGCAATGCGTTATGGAGAATTTAGGCAAGATAATATGATTTTCAGAGTTAAAGGAAGACAACCTGATTTATGTACAGTAATTCCTCATAATATCATAGGGGATACCATATTTAAACTTTGGGGTATCCCCAGATATAATTCTTATTTGAGCCACATGAATTTCAGACACGGAGGCTTCCCAACTTTGGTGGCTTTCTATAAATGTGGAAGTTAATTCACAATCTATTTTGTGGAGGCATAAAATTCAATGAGCACTCATTTAACCTTTTATTTTAAATATTATTTTTGTAAACTTTGCATTTCCAATTAGTTGAAATTGTAAACCGGTTTCAGTTCTTATCCACTTTTTTTTTTTTTTTTTTTTTCCCTGAGACGGAGTCTTGCCCTGTCACCCAGGCTGGAGTGCAGTGGCATTGTCTCGACTCACTGCAACCTCCGCCTCCCAGGTTCAAGATATTCTCCTGTCTCAGCCTCCCAAGTAGCTGGGATTACAGGTGCCTGCCACCATGACCGGCTAATTTTTATATTTTTAGTAGAGATGGGGCTTCCCCATGTTAGTCAGGCTGGTCTTGAACCCCTGACCTTGTGATCTGCCCACCTCCGCCTCCCAAAGTGCTCGGATTACAGGCTTGAGGCACCGCACCCGGCCTCTCCACTCTTTTTAGGTGGAGGGGGGAGTAAGGGTTTCTTGGAATTAGGAGGAACTCCCATGTACCCAACCCATTTGGGTAAATTTCTTCCTTCAGAGTTTTTCACATCAGCATCACCATTGTTAAAGGCCTCCCACATGGTAATAATTGTGCTATAGGGTTTTATAAACATGAAGTCTATGTTTGGCTGAATGAACCTCCTTGCTGTGGCACAAAGGGGCCATAGGTGTTTTCACCAATTATGAAGCGGGTTCACTGTGCAATGGCTACCAACTTTTCTGAGTACAATGAGGCCAAATACATTCATAGATAAATTCCATGAAGTGAATTTATTACTTACAAATAGCAAACAAAAGACAACAGAAGTCTAGGATTCAATATGAACCACTACCACAAGATCAGGAAGGCTACCCAGAGCAGATGGATGGAGTTTTGACTATAAATGCTTCACTCGCACTACAACTGAGGGACCCCAGAAAGCAGCCCACATTGGGTTTTCTCCCAGGATGTGGTTTGCTGGACACAAGCGTTAAAGGCCATTCTGTTTCGAGCAGGGACTATAACAGAGCCTGGGCTGTTCTGACCAATGTCACTTGATTATCAGGATATTGCCTTCCCAGCATATCATACAGTGATCTTGAGAACTACCAGTAAGAAAGGGAGGAAAATGGCCCTGCACCCTTAAAACTGAAGGATCAGGATATTTGCTGTGACAAAGGCACAGACAGTAGCGACAGAGTGTTCTTGTGAGCCATCTACTAGTTCTCTTAACCGGAGCGTGGCACCAGACCGCTTTTCTATTTCCTTTCAATGGAAACTATTTCGGAATATTTTGAATTTCTACATCTATAGAGTTGTGGCACATGATCACTGGCAATGTAGACTCTCTGCATGGTTAAAGGAAAGAGTTCAGAAGCCCATCAACCCACATTGGAGGAGACCACCTAATCCTCCAGAGAGTGTCACTCCATCTTCCTGGGGTTAGCTCCACATGCAGTAAGGCCACTATAACTAAGGCCGTCAAGACTTGCAGTCCGAAGATGAGACTTTTGACATGCTGATAAGCAGCAGTGATAAGAAAAGCCCACACACTGGCCAGGAATTTTTCAATGAAAGCAGCCGAGACGCTTCTTCATATGCTTCGGTAGGGGCTAATATCAAACTATTTCTTCCCATTTTCTTTACTCAGCAGTGCCTGAACCATGAGGCACCATAGATGTACACCTCATCAGGAGGGTGTGTGGTACAGCAGCAAGGGGAGCAGCAGCACAAGAAGCAAACAAGGCCACTACTTCTGCTTACATAATAACTATTGTCTTGGAGTGTAAAATAATTAATAATGTTCACATGGCTGCCCTAAGCACGCAGAGATGGTGACCAGAGCAGATGCAGGGACTACAGAGATACAGCCTGATTCTTGCTAATTAGGACTTAAGTGTTGGCTTATGTTCTGTGCTTTTGTGTATTCATAAGCCAGGGCCTCAAAACTGCCTGCTCAGCACAGGCCAAAGGTCATGCTGGGGTGCAGTTAAACATTGATGTCTAGGAGATGAGAGCATTTTAGTATGGGAGAAGATGACAACACCTGAAGACCACAAAACACTGTGCAGGCCAAAGGGAACGCCCATCGTCAGCTCACGGTTCTGACCCAGGTGACTGCTGATGTGTTACGGAACAGTCAGCCCACAGCAGGTAGGTCAAGTTGAGCAGGTGTCCTGCATGAGGGCTGATCCATTCCATTCGTGTTGCCAATTGTTTCAATAGCATCTCATGCACCCCACTGGTGAGGAAGGAATTAGCACCCTACGTTTACTGGCACCGTTTAACACATAACATCTATTACTAAACAGATAAACCAGACATCAGTTATTAATTACATAGAGGAGAATGGTGTAAGCTCCCACAGGCTCAAACAGGGATTAACTTGAGCGCAGAGAGTGGTATAGCATTAAAAAAGTGAGGATATTCCTTTTCTTTTTTTTTTTTGACACAGAATCTCGCTCTGTCACCCTTGGTGGAGTACAGTGGTGTGATCTTGGCGCACTGCAAGCTCCGTCTCCCGGGTAAACTGTATGTATTTAGGAATTAATACCAACTCCTTATTAGCAAAAAATATCTTTACATCAAGAGTAGTTTTTCATTTAATAAATAGGTGGAATATGTATAACGGACAAGGGATAATCAAAATTTGCCAAATGAGGCTAGTAAGATAATCCCAAGAATTCACAACCATTATTCACTGGTCCATTAATCACAGGACAATACATACAAATGAAACTTACCTGGCCGGGCGCAGTGGCTCATACCTGTAATCCCAGCACTTTCGGAGGCCGAGGCGGGCAAATCATGAGGTCAGGAGTTCAAGACCAGCCTAGCCAACATGGTGAAACCCTGCCTCTACTAAAAATACAAAGAATTAGCTGGATGTAGTGGCGGGCACCTGTAGTCCCAGCTACTGGGGAGGCTGAGGCAGGAGAATCGCTTAAACCCAGGGGGCGGAGGTTGCAGTGAGCCAAGATCCCACCACTGCACTCCAGCCTGGGCAACAGAGTGAGACTCCATCTCAAAAAGAAATAATAATGAAATAAAAAAATTAAACTTACCTACATATTAGAAAAACATCCAAATTCAACCATGAATCCAGCACATTATCAAATGAATAAACAAAAATTCTACCAACAAACTGAAGAAAATATTATCTATGAAATTCAAGTACTACTGCTTAAAGAGCATTTACAGAACTCTCACCTCAAGGTTTCCCTGCAAAACAAGGTGAAATGCATACTAGAGACTCTTTATGAATGGGCCACTGATAAAAACAATATACTTGTAACTTGTGTAACATTTCCTAGACTTTTTTCAAGCACTGCACGATAATTAATTTGCATCAGGCTTTCCAAATTAGAAAAGCTTCACTTATAGAACTTCTTTCCAGTGGGAGTTTTCACACAACTTTTCAAGTAAATGTTAAAACTGAAAATATTCTTGCAGTTTCTAAACTGTTAGTTTTAATCCTGTGTACGTTCTTGTATTTACAAGGTCCAGCCAGCTACAGTGTGCATTTTCACATGTCCTTGAGTGGGTATGAGAGAAATGAAACACTCAAACATTCTGGACATTCATAGGGTTTTTCTCAGGAATGAGCTGATGTCTTCAAATGGAACTAATACAACCGAAGGCCTTACCACAAATTTAAATTCAAAAGCCTTTTCTCCACTCTGAGCCCTCCCACATCTTCAGGAAAATCTGAAGGCTTGACCACATTTCCTACATTCTTAAGGTTTCTCTGCAGTGTGAGCTCTTTCATGTTTATGAGGGAATGGGAAAGAGTAAATGTTTTACCACATTCCTTATATTCAAGGGTCTTTATTTTTGAGATGGAGTCTCACTCTGTCGCCAGGCTGGAGTGCAGTGGCACAATCTCGGCTCCCTGCAACCTCCGCCTCCTGGGTTCAAGTGATTGTCCTGCCTCAGCCTCCTGAGTAGCTGGGATTACAAGCATATGCTACCACACCCAGCTATTTTTGTATTTTTAGTAGAGACGAGGTTTCACCATGTTGGCCAGGATGGTCTCCATCTCCTGACCTCGTGATCCGCATGCACAGGGGTTCCCCCAACCCCCCGTGGCCGTTTATGTCCTTGAAAAAGAACTAAGACAACTGAAATGTGCCACCATGCCCAGTTAATTATTTTCTTTGTTTTTGTTTTGAGATGGAGTCTGCCTCTGTCGCCCAAGCTGGAGCGCAGTGGTGCGATCTCGGCTCACTGCAAGCTCCGCCTCCCAAGTTCATGCCATTCTCCTGCATCAGCCTCCCAAGTAGCTGGCGTGAGCCACCGGGCCCGGCATTATTTTATTTTTTGCAGAGACAGGGTTTCACCACGATGCCCAGGTGGTTTCACATTGTTTTAATCCAGGCTGGTTATGAACTCCTGGGCTCAAGCAATACACACACCTTGGCCTCCCAAAGTGCTGGGATTATAGGCTGAGTCACTACACCCAACCTCTATATCATGACTTCTTTAGTGGCGAGTATCGTAAGTGGAACAAGTGTAGGCTTTACCGCATGTCTTACATTCATAGGGTTTTTCTCCAGTATGAATTCTTTCGTGGAGGTGAAGGGAACTGAGGTGACGGAAGGCTTGGTCACATTGTTTACATTCATAGGGTTTCTCTCCAGTATGAGTACTTCTATGGTTACAAAGGGAACTCAAACGACTAAAGGCTTTGCCACATTGTTTACATTCATAGGGTCTCTCTCCAGTATGAATGCTTCCATGGTCATGAAGGGAAGTGGAACAGCTGAAGGCTCTATCACATTTGGTACATCTTTCTCCAGTATGAGTCCTTTCATGCATCTTAAAAGAACAAGAAAATCTGTTTTCCCACATTCCTTACATTCGTAGGGTTTCTCTCCAGTGTGAGTTTGTCCATGTATTAGACAACCGGAAACAGTGAATGCTTTACCACATTGTTTACATTTATAGGATTTTTTTTTTTTTTTTTTGAGACGGAGTCTCACGCTGTTGCCCAGGCTGGAGTGCAGTGGCGCGATCTCGGCTCACTGCAAGCTCCGCCTCCCGGGGTCCCACCATTCTCCTGCCTCAGCCTCCTGAGTAGCTGGGACTACAGGCACCCGCCACCGCGCCCGGCTAATTTTTTGTATTTTTAGTAGAGACGGGGTTTCACTGTGGTCTCGATCTCCTGACCTTGTGATCCGCCCGCCTCGGCCTCCCAAAGTGCTGGGATTACAGGCTTGAGCCACCGTGCCAGGCCCATTTATAGGATTTTTCTCCTGTGTGAGTTCTCTGATGTCTTTCAACTGACTTGAGAAAATGAAAAGCTTTCCCACATATCGTACATTTATAACTGGATTTCCATTGTGCATTATCCTGTGTCTTCTAACACCCGGAACAGAAACGAAGAGTTTCCCACACTGTTCACATTTATATTGCTTCTCTCCATACGGTTTGTATCCTGAGTGAGCTAGGATGTGTCTGTTAAGGAGGGAATGATGTACAAAGACTTTTCCACAAATACTGCATTCACATTGTTTTAATCCAGTAGAAATGTTCTCATTCAGATCAAGATTTGGAATGAGGCTGACAACTTGTCCATACTACCTTCTTTGCTTTCACGCAGTCTCTGTACCATATGATTTCTGTAAAAAAAAAAAAGACAAGTACATTATTGGTTGGTTTAATAACTTTCTACTCATTCATAAGTCTTCGACTTACACTGCTACCAATACCAGGGAAAATGCATTTTTGTTTTGTTTTTGTTTTTGTGCCATGACTGAATTACTTGAAAGTAAATGGGCTACTACTGAAAACACAGCTACCACCTGCATGGCTATGACCAAAATAGTAACATTCATATACACAATTTTGTAGTACTATTTTCAAGTAAACTGTTTTCCAAACACTGACTGCTACACTGACGTAAGTTACATTTTGGGTGAAATTTTTCTAAAAGGAAATGAATTTCAAGTGACTCTTATTTGCTTTGGTTGCTTGTTTTTAAATTCATGACATGCTAAGATTCCTTCAGAGGACTTTATTTCCTCTTCTCAGTGCAAATTATCTTGTATCTTTCCCATGTTTTTTGAAGTGATCTTCAATATTCTGGTCTTTCCGTTTTTTCCTAAAATGCAGATGCACAAAATTATCATGAATTATTTCAAAGTATAGAAACATTACTAGATTTCATGTTCATTGTACACAGTGCCCATGCCTGATTTATTCACCAAATCATTCACTTGCCCCATTCCCGATCACAAATAGCACTGATGATAGGGAAATACTTCTGTAATTAAGTGAAATGTGTTGTCATTCTCACCTACAGAAGCCAGGTTCCTGTAGGTTTCCTGCATCACTTCTCTGTAGAGATTCTTCTAAGAATCTAGCAAAGGCCATTCCTGCTGGGTAAAGTTCACAGCCACATCCTCAAAAGCCATGGAGTCCTAGAACATTCCACACATGTGGATAGAAGGAAGAGTGAGACTAAGAGCACTGGGAATCTATACTCAATCCATAAGCTGTTTACATGATTCTCAAATTTCCAAGCACTTATTTTATGACTTGATTTTCACAACTCTTACTCTGTTCACACATACTCCCTCCCACACAGCAGTACTAATGCTAGAATTAAACTATTCAAAAAGGCAATAGCAAAGTAGAAACACCCATCTCATTAGAGAATCCAGGGAGTAAGATGTGTTGCTAGGAGCTACCTTTTAACTTCACTTTGTACATTTCTAGTATCTGTCATACTAAAGTCCTACCTGATGTGCATAAGTGAGTTAATATTATCGGTCCTGAGACTACTTATTCTTAAAAATGCCTGCCCACAAAGTTCAATCTTTGTATTAGGAAGTTACATTTTGGAAGGGATTCCACCAATCCAAGTAATAAGAATGACTCACTGCATCTAAATGGCTTATGCAATATATTTGCCCAAACTTCTTCTGCTGAAGGCCTATTATTTTGTGTCACTGCAGTGGTGCTTAGGGAACCGGAAACAAAAACAGAGTCTGAACACTAAGTGTTCAATGAGTTTCCCTGGTAGACAATATTTTACATGTGCTGTCACTTGTTAACAGGGAAGGTGAGCCCATTCCATGTGATTACACCAAGAGAATAGGCTTATTAAATTTAATTGAGTAGCAAAACAATAACTGATATTTAACAATACTAATACAACAATTTTTCAAATTTCTATTGCACAATGTCAAGGCAGAAAAGGAAATACCACACATGTTTTTAAAAATGACATGAATGTCACCACTTCCAGATGCCATTCCTATGAAAACACAAATTCCCAATCAGGTGGTTTTAGGCAAGAAAAACTACTCTTTCATACATAGTAAAAATGACAACTCTGTAATGATTTTTAGTCATCTAAAAGAGTGATGGCTTGTCTAACTTCTAAGATTTTCAAACAAAAATATTCAGGACAGCACAGTGTTAGCAGAGAGATGAGCAAGCAGACCAAGGGGAAAAGTCTTAATGACCCAGCATTTATATGGAAAGTTGAGGAATGATAGAGTAGGCACTGTAGAATAGAAAAAGAAATTACATGCACTTTAAAATATGAGGCAAACCAGGCTGGCATCTACTTGGGAAAATGCATTCTTCTCCATTCCATGAACAATAATCTTATATATTCAAATACAAAAGATAAAACTAGAACACTTTCAGAAGTCACAGGAAGATTTTTTTTTTACGAAGGATTAGGCAGAATTTTTTTTATGTAACAAAGTGATAAAGGAACAAATATATTAAAATTTAGGGAATAGGCCGGGCGCGGTGGCTCAAGCCTGTAATCCCAGCACTTTGGGAGGCCGAGACCATCCTGGCTAACCCGGTGAAACCCCGTCTCTAGTAAAAAACACAAAAAAATAGCCGGGCGAGGTGGCGGGTGCCTGTAGTCCCAGCTACTCGGGAGGCTGAGGCAGGAGAATGGCGTAAACCCGGGAGGCGGAGCTTGCAGTGAGCCGAGATCCGGCCACTGCACTCCAGTCTCGGCGACAGAGCAAGACTCCGTCTCCAAAAAAAAAAAAAATTTAGGGAATAAAAAAAATAGAGTGGGCCAGGCGTGGTGGCTCACGCCTGTAATCCCAGCACCTTGGGAGGCTGAGGCGGGGGATCACCTGAGGTCAGGAGGTTGAGACCAGCCTGGCCAACCTGGCAAAAATCCCATCTTTTTGTTTGAGTCGGAGTCTCACATTGTCCCTTGGGCTGGGGTGCAGTGGCAAGATCTTGGCTCATTGCAACCTCCACCTCCCAGGTTCAAGCAATTCTCTTGCCTCAGCCTCCCAAGTAGCTGGGATTACAGGTGCCTGCCACCACGCTCAGCTAAGTTTTGTGTATTTTTTAGTAGAGACAGGGTTTCACCATGTGGGCCAGGCTGCTCTGGAATCCTGACCTCATGATCCGACCACCTTGGCCTCCCAAAGGGCTGGGATTACAGGCATAAGCCACCGTGCCAGGCCTAAAACCCTGTGTTTACTAAAAATATGAAAATTAGCTGGGTGTGCTGGTGGGCACCTATAATCTCAGTTACTCGGGAGGCTGACACAGGAGAATCACTTGAACTCGGGAGGCGGAGGTTGCAGTAAGCAGAGATGGCGCCACTGCACTCCAGCCGGGCTACAGAGCAAGACAGCATCTCCAAAAAATAAACAACACTCAGACACCCAGATAAGAGGATACACGTGTGTCCACTGTCATAAATTCCTCACCAAGCTACAAGAGGGGAACTGACATTTTGGTGAATCTTTATAAATCATCAATTTATCACACTTTTATTTCACCAGTAGCATTTACAAAGCTAAGTCCTACAATTCCATTTGAAATTACCCTTAAAAAGAACAGACCTTTAAAACTTACTACACTCACTCCGGGGAAGAAATAAATACGAATTTTTAGCAAATGAAATACATCATTTTACCTTACCTCTTTGGAAATAGTATTTTTATCTTTCAAGCTGTACTGACAAAATGTATCTTACAGTCAGTGAAAACCTGAAACTCAAATAGCGGACAAGCCTTTTCAAGGTAACAAACTCAGGGAGAGGCAGTGCTGACTCCAACGCAGACCTTTCTAAGTGTCACGGCAGGCCATTCCATCCCTCAGGACACCCATCTTGTTCAGTAAAGTACTCAATGACCACCTAGGAGGCACTGGCACTGCTCTTTGTCCTCCTGTGTGCCTTAAGTGCATTTTAATATTCAGGTTCTTGCACATCCTCTCTGGGGTGGGTTTTCCTTGTCCTTTGGGAGGGTTTTTCTCTCTTCACAAGTCTGAGACAAGCTAGAGAGCAGAAATCATTTCTGCCTTTTCCTCTCAATATCAGCATCCAATTGGCAAACCATCAATGTGTCTTCGAGGAATAAAAACTCAGCCTGGAGGAATAATTTTAATGACCTAACATTGTAGGTCATGACATTACATTGTATTGTCCATTAATTTTAATGTCCTAAAATTTTAATGACCCTAAGGGGTCACCATTTTAGATGAAACTATACCAGGAGATTCCTCTAAGGCCAAGAGCATCCAGCTGCTCCCCTGAGAGACTCTACCCCCTACCTCAGGCTGTCCTTGGAGATGAGATGACCCCGGGGCTGATACTCACTAGACGCTCCAATACACATGGCCACTGTGGGTATCCTGGGTCATCCCCAGACAGTTCTAAAATGCCAGGACTAGGAAAAGACAGGAGAGTGGCTGAGAACACAACACCCTGTCAAGTTTTCACGGGGGGACCTCAACCTAAAGACATTTTGGTAATATGTACACTTAGGAAAGATGAAAAGGGAGGCACAAAGATTTTTTTTACAGTAGAGTGTCATGATTTATTCTCCGCTTTCCTCTCATGTAAAATGTTTGGAAACAAAAATATTTTGGCCAAGGTGCCTCACGCCTCTAATCCCGGCGCTTTAGGAGGCCGAGGAGTGTGATCAGTTAAGGTCAGGAGTTCGAAACCAACCTAACCAACATGGCGAAACCCTGTCTCTACTAAACATACAAAAATTAGCTGGACGTGGTGGCGCCTATAAGCCCAGCTACTTGGGAGGCTGAGGCAGGAGAATCGCTTGAACCCGGGAGTCAGAGGTTGCAGTGAGCTGAGACTGCACCATTGCACTCCAGCCTGGTGACAGGGTGAGACTCCGTCTCAAAAAAAAAGAAAATATATATGTGTATATATATGTATATATATGTGTGTGTATATATGTGTATGGTTTGCTTCCTCATTCACCTTATCAAAGCCTCTCATTTACGCCCCTCCCGTGGACCCCAAACCACAAACCATGACTGCGGTACCCGTTTATGAATCGCGTTTGCTCAAACACGCGGTTTAACGTTTTAACAAAGCCTCGGGTTAATTTTAGGGGGAGAAAGGTGGGACCGGAAGCTCCATGAACCACAGCTCCTCCCACGCTGGAACCCCGCACACGGAGTCGGGCTCTCCCGGATCACCCTCCCGTGGTCACCGCACTACCTGGGTGGGGGAGGCGCGGGGTTCCCGAGAGGGCTCCGGCCGGCGGAAGTGGCGCCCGCAGGTACAGACAGGACGCAGGGGCCCCGCTGCCCGCGCCGCCCGGCCCTGCACAGAAGGGGACTGAGGCCCGGCTGCGCCCGGCGACTCGGTCCGCAGGTTCCGCAGCCCATGGCTGGTTCTAGCAGGTTTCAACCAGCCCTCTTCCCCACTTCCGGAAGCCAGGCGCAGTCCACTCACGGTTCCTCGGCTTCCCGGGTGTCCCGGCGTCAGCTAGGGATGTCCCAACACCCGCAGGTCACAGGGTGGCCGAGGCTGCTGCAGAGCCACCGGGGCTCCCAGAGCCAGGAAGTAGCAGCGGAGACTCACAGGAAGAGCCTACGGTGGCGAAGGCGAGACAAAGCGCCCGCCAGCCGGATCCCGGAAGCCGCCCTCTCCTTTCCGGCGGCGCGCCTGATT
Organism: Macaca nemestrina; assembly: GCF_043159975.1. Classification (NCBI taxonomy): domain Eukaryota; kingdom Metazoa; phylum Chordata; class Mammalia; order Primates; family Cercopithecidae; genus Macaca; species Macaca nemestrina. Next base: position 132,414 of record NC_092146.1, read on the forward strand.
GACGGGCCCCCACTCCAGCGTCCCTGATTGTCTGGGCTTCAGGCCCCGCCCCCTCAGGCCCTGAGTGACAGGAGATTGCGATCTCACGTGAGGCTGGATGAGGCCAGAATGACCGTTTTGGCCTAGCGGTTTATAGGGGGTGTGTCCCTCCTGCGCTGGGATCTGACCAGGCAAGGAGCACATTCGCATTTAACCTTGTATACAAGGTTATAGCTATTTTGCATAATAAGATATAAAATTGCAAGCAATATAATGGCAATTCTGTAACTGCCCAGTGGGTTCACCTTGCCCGCTACCTAGACAGAGCCGGTTTCTCAAGACGGGGGGGAATAGCAATAGAGAAGGAGTAATTCACGCAGAGTCGGCTGTGCAGGAGACCGGAGATTTGATTTTTATTTTATTTTATTTCATTTCATTTCATTTTATTATTTCTGAAACAGAGTCTTGCTCTGTCGCCCAGGCTGGAGTGCAGCCTCGGAGTTTTATGATTATTCAAATCAGTCTCCCTGAGCATTTGGGGAAAAGAGTATTTAGAAAGTTTATTTTGCCAAGGTTGGGGATGCTTGTGCATGACACAGCCTCAGGATGTCCTGATGACAGTTGCCCAAGGTGGTCAGAGCACAGCTTGGTTTTGTTGGAGATAAATGCTCAGAGACGCTAAGTGAAACCAGCACTTAAGCAAAAGTTTTCTCAGCCACGCAATTTACCTCTGCGGAAGCGTGCTGCTCGCATCAATCACAATCGCAAGAGCACACGGAACAAAGGAAAGCAGGGGTTTTTATTCCTAATGCAATCCCTACCTCTGGCATGGGCGGGGGCCAGACCTCAAGATCTAAACTGACCCGGTTGGCTATTTGTGAATACTTTCCCAAATAAGGAAGGAGGAAGGGAGTCGTGAGTTACAGGTGGGACGTGTGGTTTGAAAGGGAGAAATGGGTGTAGAGCAGGTAACCAAAGGAACAGATGTGAGTTATTGATTAGAACTGACGGGGGGAAGGTTGTTTACAGTAACTAAGGGCAAGGAGGCATGGAGAACAAGAAAGTTGAGTTCGAGAACAAAACACAAGAATGTTAACTTGTCGAACCTCGGAAGAGAAACTGACTGTATCTGACGGTTTTACACATTTTAGGGAGACAGGAGACATCAATCAACATATGTAAGATGAACACTGGTTTGATCCGGTACAACCTGAAGCAAAAGTGGGTCAACTCGAAGCCAGGAGGGGGCTTCCAGGTCACAGGCAGGTGAGAGAGGAACGGTTGCATTCTTCTGAGTTTCTGATGAGCCTTTCCAAAGGAGGCAATAAGATATGCATTCTTCTTAGCCAGCAGCGGATGACTTTGAATAGAATGGGAGGCAGGTTTGCCCTAAGCAGTTCCCAGATTGATTTTTCCCTTTATCTTAGTGATTTGCGGGGCCCAAAATATTTTCCTTTCCAATTTCCCCCTTTTGTTTTAAAAATATTTTGGAGAAAGCATTTTAGAAGAAAATCAGTCTTTGGTGGCAGGTTTTGTCTGACTTCTCATGGAGTAACTGAGATTACAGGCGAGTGACACCACACCTAGCTATTTTTTTTTTTTTTTTGGTAGAAACGGGGGTCTCCCTCGGTTGCCCAGGCTGTCTCTGGTGCCCAACGCAGGGTTCCCCGTAATCTCTACAAATAATTCAGTGAAGGAACACCAGAGCGTGGAAAGCTGAGGACGACCGACAAAGGACTCTCGAGTAGGTTTTCACTTCAAGCTCTAGGGTAAGGAGGGTGCTCGGGGAATTCCAGGGAAACCTCGGGAAAATATGGGTCAGGCTGAGAATAAGTTCGCTAATTACTTAAGCCTTGTGCAGCAGTTACTGCGCCGCGGAGGGGTAATTGTCAGTACCCAAAAATCTCACATCTTTGTTCTGCCTGGTAGACAAGTATTCTCCTTGGTTCCCGGAGTATGGAACCATGAATGTAGAAGATTGGGACAAAGTGGGATCAGACTTAAAACGAGCACAACAAGAGGGCCGCGATATTCCCGTCTCTGCTTGGTCTGTGTGGTCTGCAATTAAAACGGCCCTGGAGCCCTTCCACGCTGAGGAGGAGAAGGAGGATTTTCAGGATGACATAGGAAAGTTGAATAATCAGGAGTCTAATTATCAGCTAAGTGAACCATGACAGTCTCGTTTAAAAAAGGGTGAGAAACGGGAAGGTATGTATGCTAATCTCCAAAGACTTATAAAAGAAACTGTGCCACCTACTGCACCTTTAGGGGAAGGTCTGGAATGGCCACCCCCAGGCCAGCCTCGTGAAAATTTGAAAGGGGAGCCTGAGACCCGCGCCTTGCGGCTCCCATTGTTGGAGGCCCCGCCAGTAACTATGGCGAAGGGAAGCTTCAGGCTTGTCCAACAGCCAATTAGGATGAGGGAATGATCTAGGCTTGCCCACCTGTCAGTTATAGTAGAGGAGTGCTGTGAGCGGGTCCAAATATAAATTATAGCACAGGGACAATCCAGGCATCCATTCGCCAGGCACAAGAAATGGGGGATTTGAATGCTTGGCAGTTTCTGGTACTTATTTCACCAGCTGAGGATGCCAGAGAACTTACTCAAGCATGCTGGGAGCCATTTCCTTTTAAAATATTAAAAGACTTAAAGCAAGCAATTGGACAATATGGGCCAAATTCCCCTTATGTTCATTCCTTGTTACAATGTGTGGCTTATAACAGACGTTGAATACATATGGATTGGGAGACATTAGCCCGATCCACCCTGTCCCCCTCTGAATTTCTCCAAATGAAAACCTGGTGGACGGATGAAGCAACAAATCAGGCAGAAATGCTCAAGCCCAACGTCCCGTTAATATCACACCTGATCAATTGCTTGGAATCGGACAGGCATGGGGTACTCTAAATCAACAGATGGTAATGGGTGATGAGGCTGTTGATCAGCTCAGAACTACATGCCTAAGAGCCTGGGAAAAAGTTCACGACCCTGCTACTGCTTATCCTTCTTTTCACACATTTCAACAGGGTCCAAGGGAGTCTTATCCTGATTCTATCGCCCGTTTGCAGGATGCGGCTCAAAAGGCTATTTCCAATTCTCATGCCAAGAAAGTGATCGTTCAGCTGCTTGCTCATGAAAATGCTAATACAGAATGTCAGGCAGCAATTAGAACTATTAAGGGAATGGCAGATCTAAATGAGGAAAAAACTTTAAGTGAATACATTAAAGCCTGCGATGGCATTGGGGGGCACTTATATAAGGCCAGCCTCCTTATATAAGGCCAGGGGGAGAGAGGGGGATGCTATTACTCCCCATATCGTGGGGGGTTTCTCACCCCCTGCGATGTGGATTGTAACAGTGAGGGGGAGAGAGAGGATCGCTGTTACTCCCCTTTATGATGTGGATTTTAATAATTATTCCCCCCTGAAATGTGTGTCCATTATTAGCAGTCTCTTTTGTTCACGATATTAGGAACAATTTCACAGGTTATGTGTACACAGCCTGCGATGGGAGAAAGATTACCATCCTCTGCACCTCCCGATATTAGGAACCATATCACACAATAAGTGTACACTTTTTCGGAGATTTGGGGTAATGTCTTCCTATTTTTCCCTGAATATTCAGAGACATATCACAGGGCGGCTGTACACCCACTACTCTCTTGGCAGGAACATCATACTTTACCTACTGGAAATTAGGAACAATATCACAGACTGGGTGTGAAGCCACTGTCATACTGGAAGTAATATCATGCTCTTCCCCCAAGTTATGAGGAACAATATCACAGGGGGGTGTGTACCTTCTCCGGTAGGGGTAGTAGTATCATCATCTCTTCCTTTAGATGACAGGAACAATATCACAGGGTGGGTGTACACCCCGTGTGTTTTTGGAAGCAATGTCATTCTCTCTTCTAGGTTTTCGGATTCATATCACAGGCAGGGTGTACACCCCTTGTTGTATTGGAGGGAGTCTCATCCTCTTTCAACCTGCATCTTTAGAACAATATCCCATGGGGGCTGTCCATCCCTTCAATATTGGTACTAATACCATCTTCTCCTTTCCTGGATATAAGAAACAGTATCACAGGAGGCGTGTACACCCCTTGCAATATTGGTAGTAATATCACCTCTCCCTTGTGGTTATTAAGGACAAAATCCCAGGGTAACTGAACGGTTCCTACTTTATTGGGAATAATATCCACTCACCTCCTGGATATCAGGAACCATATCACTGAAGAAGTGTCCACCCACTTCGATATTGTTAGCCATGTCATCTTCTTCCCGCCTGGATATTAGGAACGATACCCCGGGTTTGGGGGCTGTGTACACCCACTGTGATATCGAAAGTAAAATCAGCCTCTTTCCCGCTGGATATTAGGAACTCTATCACAGGTGTGTGTGCACCTTCTGGGATATTGGGAGTACTATGAGCCTCCACCCCACTGCATATTAGGAACAATATACGGGGAGCAGGGTGGTTACAGCCCCTGGGATATTGAGAGCAATATTCTTCTCTTTCCCCTGTACATTAGGGTCTACATCACAGGGGTCTGTACACCTTCTGCGATATTGGGATTAATGTTGTCCTCTCCCCTATTGAATGTCAAAAACAGTATCATAGAAGGGTGTACACCTCCTGCGATATGGCCAGTAATATCATCGTCTCTACCTTTGGATACTAGGAACAACATCACAGAGGGTGTGTACACTCCCCTGCGATATTGAGCATAATGTTATCCTCTTTTCCCCTGGATATTAGGACTGATATCCCTGGTGGTGGGAGGTGGAGTACATTAAGAACAATATCACTGGGTGGGTGTACATACCCTGAGATATTGGGTGTAGTATCCTCCTCTCTTCCCTAGGATATTAAGAACAATATCACAGGAGGGGTGTACCTCTGCAGCCCCTGTGTTATTGGGAGCAATAGCATCTTCTCCCCCTCTCGATATAAGGAACAATATCCCAAGGTGGGTGTACATCCCCTGCAATATTGGGCGTAATGTCTTCGTCTTCCAACGTGGATATTGGGCATAGTGTCATGGGGGGTGTAAGCTTTCTTCGATATTTGGAGCAATATCACCCTCTCCCCTCAGGATTGTAGGCAAAATATTGAAGTGGTTTTACAACTCGTGTGATATGGGCAGTAATATCATCCTCTCCCCACCTAGATGTTAGGAACTATATCACAGGCAGCTGTACACTTCTTTTTTTTTTTTTTTTTTTTTTTTTGAGACGGAGTCTAGCTCTGTCACCCAGGCTGGAGTGCAGTGGTGGGATCTCGGCTCACTGCAAGCTCTGCCTCCCAGGTTTACGCCATTCTCCTGCCTCAGCCTCCCGAGTAGCTGGGACTACAGGCGCCCACCACCTCGCCCAGCTAGTTTTTTGTATTTTTTAGTAGAGACGCGGTTTCACCGTGTTAGCCAGGATGGTCTCGATCTCCTGACCTCGTGATCCGCCCGTCTTGGCCTCCCAAAGTGCTGGGATGAGAGGCGTGAGCCACCGTGCCTGGCCTCGGCTGTACACTTCTTGTGATATTGGGAGTCATATCATCCTCTCCCATCATGGATATTCAGAACAATATTACAAAGGAGGTGTACACCCCCTGCCATATTGAGAGTAATATTATGCTCTCCCCTTCGGGATACTAAGAACAATACCACAGGAGGTGTGTACAACCCCTGTGATATTGAGAGTAATATCATCCTCTCCCCCTGAATATAAGAAACAATATCACAGGAGGATGTACACCTCCTGTGATATTGGGAGTCATATCATTTTCTCTTTCTCTGGATATTCGGAACAATATCACAGTGGGTGTGTACACCCCCTACGATATTGCCACTAGTATCATCGTCTCCCTTCCAGGATATAAGGTATACACCCCCTTGTGATATTGGGGGTAATATCTTTCTCTCCCCCGCTGGCTATTAGGAACAATGTCACAGAAGGGTGTACACTTCCTGCTCTATTGGGAGTGATATAGTCCTCTCCGTCCCTGGATATTAAGAACAATATCACTAGGGAGTGTACACCTCCTGCAATATTGAAACTAATATCATCCTCTCACCTCCTGGATATTAGGAACCATATCACAGGGGTGGTGTACACCCCCTGCGAAATTGGAAGAAATGCCATCCTTTCCACCTTTGGATGTTAGGGACAATATCACGGGGGAGGACCACGCCCTCTGCGATATTTGGAGTCCTATCATCCTCTCCCACTCAGGATATAAGGAACGAGATGACCGAAGGGTTGTACACCCACTGCGATAGTTTCAATAATGTCATCCTCTACCCCCTGGCTATTAGGAATAACATCATAGAGGGGTGTATACTTTCTTCGATATTGGGAGTAATATCCTCTCCCCACCGGATATCAGGAACAAGTCTATTAATTATTAATATTAATAAATATAAGAAAAATTAAGAGTAATCATCGATGTTAATAATCACAATAAAGATAGTAAAAATTAATACTGGTTAAAAATGTTAACGATTAGTATTAATAATTAATAGTAATATCACTGTTAATAATAAAATAATGATATCAGCAATAATGTTACTTAAATCAATACTAAGTGATGCTGGTAATAAAATAATAATTAATATTAAGAACTAATAATATTGTTAAACATGATTAATGTTAATAATTAATTTTAAGTATGCATAATCATATATTTAAAATAATTATCCATAATTAATAAATGGATTCCTATTAATTAATAGTATCATTGATAATTATTAAAATCGATCATTGATGTTTAATAATTAATTATATTATTACTCCTAATACCGCAGGGGGTGTACACCTACCTGTGATGCTGTTCCTAATATCCAGGGACGGAGAGCATGATTTTAGTTTTAATATCGCAGTAGGTGTACACTCACCACGTGACACTGATCCTAATATAAACGGGGTAGAGTATGACATGACTCCAAACATAGCAATGAATGGACAGCCACCCGGTGATACTGCTCCTAATATTCATGGAAAGTGTGTATTATATTACTCCCAATATCACAGGGAGGGCACAGCTCTTCTGCGATATTGTTCCTAGTATCCGGAGGGGGAGAGCATGATAATAATTTGCAGGCTGTGTTCACCCGCCCAGTGATATTGTAATTAATATCCTGGGAGGGAGAGGATGATATTACTCCCCGTCGAGCAGGAGGCGTACACCCAGCCTGGGATACTGTTCCAAATATCCATGGAGGGGAGCGGTTGATATTACTCCAAATATGGCAGGGGATGTACATCCACCCTGTGACATTCTTCTCAATATCTCAAGGCTGAGAGGCTGATATTACTCCCAGTATCGCAGACACTGTACACCCCTGTGTGATAGTCTTCCTGATATCCCGAAGGGGAGAAGATGGTATTAATCCCCATATTGCAGGAGGTGAACACCCACTCTGTGATATCTTTCCGAATTTGCACGGGTAGAGAGGATAATATTCCCAATATTGCAGAAGATGTACACACCCCTTCCCCCTGTGATATTATCCTGAATATTCCAAGGCACAGAAGATGATGTTACTCCCAATATCGCAGAAAGTGTACACCCCCCAGGGATGTTGTTCCCATGATCCAAGAGGGGAGAGGATGATACGACTTTCAATATCGCAGGGGTGTACACGCCCCTGGTGATGCTGTTCCTAATTTCTACCTAGGAGAGGATGATATTACTCCCAATATCGCAGGGGTCATAAACACTCCTTTGATATTGTTCCTAATATTCAGGCGGGGAGAGGATGATATTCCTCCCTATATTGCAGAGGGTGTACACCCGTCTTTGATACTGTTCGTAATGTCTAGACGGGGAGATGATATTACTCTCAGAATCGTAAACACACTGTGTGTCCACCGTGGATCCTAATATCCAGGGAGGGAAATTACTCCCCAAGACGTGGGGCGTGTCCACCCCGCCTGTCACATTGTTTCCTATACCCAGGGAGGAGAGGATGATATCGCTACCAATATTGAAGAAGTGTACACGCCCCCTGTGATATGGTTCCTAATATCTTCGTTGGGAGAGGATGATATTACTCTCAATATCACAGGGGTTGTCCATCCCGCCTGAGATATTGTTCCTACTATCCAGAAAAAGAGAGAATGATATTACTTCCAATAGTGCACGGCGTGTCCCCCGCCATGTGATATTGTTCTCAAGAGCTAAAGGAAGAGAAGAGACTAGTATTCTTTGTACTGCAGGGAGTGTACAACCAACTGCGATATTGTGAGGCACCCCTTGTGAAAACAAGAAAGACTGAAATTTCATGAGACTCCAGTACCACCTGGGCAGCTCTGCCTTCCCCCACAGTCTCTCCAGCTCCCTTTTCTGTCCCGTGGGTGTAGAAGAACAGCTCTCCGCAGCAGGGTCTCACCCAGGGCTTCAGAGGACTTGATGGATTCACTCTTTCCTTCTGTTAGCAACACCAGGCACGGCTCTCTGCTGCGGATACTAACAAAACATTTTCTCTGTTTAATTTCTGAAAGGAATTTCTCTGGGATTTCCTGAACCATCAGGAGGGTCCCCGCATAAGAGATCATTTAAGCCACGGGGAGATCAACTTACATGAATTTTCAAAAGAAACAACTAATCAGTTGCTTGCATTTTCTGTTGTACTGTTACTCAGATCTGTTGATGAAGGTCTACTATCAGTTTTTAAGGTAATTTACAGGGAAGCAAATCATTAATTAGATTAACTCCTTCAGCTATGAAAGGATATAGTTTATTTTTCAAATGTAATTAACTATTAATCATCTTTTAGTATATCTGAGTTACGGTATCCTCCATCAGAAAAAAAAGTGACTGGATTACACATAAGTTTATATTCTCTATCACAGATCAATCAATATTAATCTTAGCTAAAATAATTTAACTTGTTTCTTAAAAACACATTTGCTTTTGTATGTAAGAGCAGCTAAGTATTGAAAATCAAAGAGCAAATTGTAAAACAGGATTAACCAAATATTAGGAAATTTTTACAGATGTTTGCTGCATCGATGGAGTAGGATATTTGCATCATCAATAAACTAATTCTTTTATTATTTCAAAGTAAATAATTTAGGTTAGAATATTTGTTATTGACATTTTAATCTTTTTTCAGATTATACATTTGACAGTTATTTTTAAAATGTTTAAATGTTCAAAGAAAAATTACTAGAAATAGAAAAACTAAAGTGAAAAGTAACAGCCCTCAAGAATTCCATCTCCCAGAAATAACTACTGTTAATAATTAGGTAGTGTTGCTCATTTTTGCTATGAGTGTACCAAAGTGAGTTCGTAGGAAGGTACGTTGTGTTTCATAGCTAGCATTTTTCATTAACAGTGTGTTTTTGGCATCTTTGTTCTTCCTTATTCTTTTTGTCAGCTCTTTGATATTCCATTTTATCAATATGTTATTATTTACCTAAGCAGTCCTTCATTGATGGATGAGTTGTAATGTTCCTGATGTAGAAAATTCCTAATTATTATGCTGAAATGAACATCTTTGTTCATTTGGGCACTTATGTAAATACTCTTAAAAAGTAAAGTTCTAAGACAAAAGATATCAATAAGGTTTTTTAAATTCTTTTCTTTTATTTATTTATTTATTTTTTTTAATGAGACAGGGTCTCGCTCTGTCGCCCAGGCTGGAGTGCAGTGGTGCAGTCATGGCTGATGATAGCCTCGACCTCCTGGGCTCAAGCCATCCTCTTGCCTCAGCCTCCCAAGTAGCTGGGACCACAGGCACGAGCTATCATATCCAGCCAAGATTATGTTTTTATTTTCATTCTTTTTTTATGTTTACTAGATGTTTACAATTATTTCATTAATTGCCTATTAATGTATTTTCTCCATTTATTTCAGTTTCATTTTTCCCACTGGTTCATTAGCCTTATTTGTATACATATTGCTTTGTTATTTGTTCATAGGTTTTGATTTTTCTTTTCTCTGGCTTCACATTTGGAGTCATTCTGAAAAGAATCTTTGCTTTTCAAAATTAAAAATATAGGTATACATTTTCTCTGGTACTTCTATTTTTTCTTTTTTCTTTTCTTTTCTTTTCTTTTTTTTTTTTTTTTTTTTGAGACAAAGTCTCACTCTCTCACCCAGGCTGGAGTGCAGTAGCACAATCTCAGCTCACTGCAACCTCTGCCTCCTGGGTTCGAGCAGTTCTCTGCCTCAGCCTCCCGAGTAGCTGGGATTACAGGTGCCTGCAACCACGCCCGGCTAGTTTTTTTGTATTTTTAATAGAGGTGGGGTATCATCATGTTGGTCAGACTGGTCTTGAACTCCTGACCTTATGTTCCACCCGCCTCAGCCTCCCAAAGTGCTGGGATTACAGGCATGAGCCAACGTGCCCTACCTATTTTTTCTTTATTTTCCATTTACGTCTTTGGATCCAACTGGAATTTATTTCATCTTGAGAGTAAGGTACAGAGTCTAGCTTTACTTTAAAAAAAATTAATAGTCATTATTCTGTGTAAACTTGGACAAACATAAAACCCCAAAAACAAATAAGAACACCTCATGGATTGAGTTAGGGATAATTGACATTTTTCACAATATTGAAGCTTATTCAGGGACACAGTGTCTCCTTTTCTTCATTCCTCAAGTCCTTCCATCTACGTGGCACCTCCAGCCTCCCAGGTGGCTGCTCAGGTTGGAAGCCTCAGATTCCTCTCCTCTCTTCATACTACGTCCTTGGAACAGGTTTTAGAAATATGTTCCACAGTCCGGGCACGGTGGCTCATGCCTGTAATCCCAGAACTTTGGGAGGTCAAGGCAGGTGGATCACCTGAGGTCAGAAGTTCGAGACCAGCCTGGCCAACATGGTGAAACCCTGTCTCTAATAAAAATACAAAAACTAGCTCGGCATGGTGGTGGGTGCCTGTAGTCTTGAGAATAGCTTGAACACGGAAAGCAGATGTTATAGTGAACCGAGATTGTGCCACTGCTTTCCAGCCTGAATGACAGAGCAAGACTCCGTCTCAAAAAAAGTAAAAGAAAAAAAAAATATGTTCCACATCTGCTTCTTCCTGTTCCTCCTGTGCCACCACCTGGCCATACCGCCTTGGTCCCTCCCTGGAATGTCGCTGGCACTGACTGGTCTGCCCACCGACTTCTGCGAGCCCTTCCCCTTGTCATAACACAGCAGCCAGACTGATCCTTCCCCAACATGTCATCCTCTCCTCAGAAGCCCTCAGATGGGTTCACGTCTTGGAACAGAAGCCAGGTGCTCTGCAGTGGTACACATACGCCGCTCTGCAGTGGGATATATATGCTGCTCTGCAGTGGCATGTCCGGAGCTGCACGCCCCGGCCATAGCGAGTAGTAGCTGACGATTGAAGACGCCTGAGCTATGTTCATTTCCACCCCACACCTTCTCCCTATCTTTGCCTTTTTTCCCTGTATTAATACCTCATAAAAGATGGCGCTCTTCCTGCTTCTTCTTCACCTATTTTTCCCACGCCCGCGAAAATTACTACCTGACAGCGCAGGTGCAACATGACGTTCGACCAGAGAAACCAATACCTACTTGGTCACGCCCTCTGCGATGAGATCATCTCCGCCTCTGGCCCAACCCCTTTCCCTCCAAGTGTATATAAGGCACTGCATTACCGCCATTAAAGAAGACTTGATCAGAGCACTGTCTTGTCTCCATTTCTCGTATCTCTTGTTCCCCAAATTCCCACCCCCTCTTCCAGGGCCTGCTTCGACTATCCCGCGGGCCGGGAGACGTGGCGCCCGAACACGGACCTGGAAACGAGGGACTCTGTGAGGAAGAGGACGCCAAAGGATGGTCGACCGCTAACAAAGACAAAAGGAATTAAACTGATCACCGCGGGAACCTGCCGCGTCAGGATCGAAGGTAAGTGAGGCGTCCGAAATGGGACAAGAATTAAGTCAGCATCAAATATATGTAGGACAATTAAAAGAGGCTTTAAAGATATGAGGAGTAAAGGTTAAAGGTAATGACTTGTTTAAATTTTTTGATTTTGTAAAAGATACTTGCCCTTGGTTCCCACAGGAAGGAACTATTGATATCAAAATATGGCGTAGAGTAGGGGATTGTCTTCAGGACTATTATAATACTTTTGGGCCAGAAAAAATTCCTGTGACCGTTTTCTCTTATTGGAACCTCATTAGAGATTTAATAGATAGGAAGGAGGTCGATTCGCAAGTCATGGCTGCGGTGGCTCAGACAGAGCATATTTTAAAGGTGAGCTCCTGTTCTAACCTTGCGGGGCCTCCGCAAGATACGGAGGAGGGTCTCATTTCCCTCGAGGGTGATCGTGGGAGTGGATCCCAGTGGATGTGCGGATGGCTGGGCGGGTCTTGCATGTTTGCAGTTTTTGTAAATTTGTCGAGTACCATCTGAAAATAATTATTACTATTCAGTGATTCTCAAGCTTTCTCAATTTTGGCAGTGTATATGAACCACCTGAAGATTGTATTTTAATTGGTTAAAACAATGGTTCTCATTGAGTTTCAGCCTTCAGTGTGCATGAAACTCACTTGGGAGGCTTGTTCAATCACAGCTTGCAGAGCTCTGCCCTCCAAGTTTCTGATTTGCTGCGTCTGGGGTGCAGACCATTATTTACTTATCTACCATGTACCCAGGTGATGAGGTTTTTGGTCTTGTAGGCATGCTTTGCGTTTACAAGATTTAAGAGCAGTAAATATCACTATGATCCTTATGGGTGCCTTACAACCAGGATTACCTTCACCGGTTGCGATTCCTCAAAAATATTTTAAAATCGTTATTGACCTTAAAGATTGCTTTTTTACAATTCCCCTTCATCCTGCTGACCAAAAAAGATTTGCCTTTAGTCTTCCATCTACAAATTTTAAACAACCAATGAAGCGCTATCAATGGAAAGTCTTACCTCAGGGTATGGCTAATAGTCCTACCTTGTGTCAAAAATATGTAGCTGCTGCTATAGAGCCAGTCAGAAAAACGTGGGCACAAATGTATATTATACATTATATGGATGATATTTTAATAGCAGAAGAAATTGGCGAACAAGTCTTACAGTGCTTTGCTCAACTCAAACAAGAGTTAGCAGCAGCTGGACTACAAATAGCCCCAGAAAAGGTACAATTACAAGATCCATACACCTATCTTGGTTTTCAAATTAATGGACCCAAAATCATTCATCAAAAGGCCGTTATACGTCGTGATCATTTAAAAACTTTAAATGATTTCCAAAAATTACTGGGAGACATAAATTGGCTTCGACCGTACTTAAAACTCACTACAGGAGAGTTAAAACCTCTTTTCGATATATTAAAAGGAGACTCTAATCCAAAATCTCCCAGGTCCATTACTAAAGAAGCATTAATAGCACTCCAACAGGTAGAACATGCCATTGCAACACAATTTGTTACCAGTATTGATTATTCTCAGCCATTAATATTCCTTATTTTTAACACAACAATAACCCCTACTGGCCTATTTTGGCAGAACAATCCCATTATGTGGGTACACCTGCCCTCCTCCCCTAAAAAGGTTTTGTTGCCTTATTATGATGCCATAGCTGATCTAATTATCTTGGGAAGAGAAAACAGTAGAAAATACTTTGGAATAGAACCCTCTACCATTATACAGCCCTACACTCAATCACACAATCATTGGCTGTTACAAAATACGGAAGCCTGGCCAATTGCTTGCGCTTCTTATACTGGCGTGATTGACAACCATTACCCACCTAACAAACTTATTCAATTTTGTAAACTTCATGCGTTTGTGTTTCCCCATATTACCAGCAAAGAACCTCTCAATGACGCATTATTAATTTTCACTGATGGATCTTCCACAGGACTTGCCGCTTACACTTATAATAATGTAGTCGTTAAATTCCAGACCACTTATACATCAGCTCAGCTGGTCGAATTGCAAGCTATAATTGCAGCACTATCAGCTTTTCCTTGTCAGCCACTTAACATTTACACAGACAGCACCTATCTGGCTCATTCAATACCCCTCTTAGAGACCGTGCCTCAAATTAAACATTTCAGACACAGCTGACCTATTTTTACAATGTCAACAACTTATTCGAAAAAGGACTACTCCCTTTTTTCTTGGGCATATTAGAGCACATTCAGGATTACCGGGACCTTTAACACAAGGTAACGCAACAGCTGACGCGGCAACAAAAATCATAGCCACAGTCACTACAGACAATTTGCAACAAGCACAAAAAGCACATGCCTTACATCATTTAAACGCCCAAACTTTAAGACTCATGTTTAAACTTACCAGAGAACAAGCTCGACAAATAGTTAAACAATGCGCCAACTGCATAACATATTTGCCTGTTCCCTATCTAGGAGTTAACCCCCGAGGACTCATCCCCAACGAAATTTGGCAAATGGACGTTACTCACCACTTAGAATTCGGTCAGCTAAAATATATCCATGTATGCATAGACACCTATAGTGGATTCATCAGTGCAACTCTCCAAACAGGAGAGGCCACCAAACATGTCATAGCTCATTTATTACATTGCTTTTCTATTTTAGGAATACCCAAACAAATCAAAACAGACAATGGCCCTGGTTATATAGCCAAAACCTTTTTACAATTCTGTAATACCCTACAAATTAAACATACCACAGGTATTCCCTACAATCCCCAAGGACAAGGTATAGTAGAAAGAGCTCATCTGTCTTTAAAAACTGTTATCACAAAATTAAAAGGGGGGAGCTGGTACCCCGTGAAGGGTACCCCTAGAAACATACTCAATCATGCCCTGTTTATCCTTAATTTTTTAAATTTGGACAGTCATGGAAAATCGGCTGCCGATCGTTTCTGGCATCCTGAATCTCAAAAACAGTTTGCAATGGTAAAATGGAAAGATCCACTTGATAATTCATGGCATGGCCCCGATCCAGTTTTAATTTGGGGAAGAGGCTCAGTATGCATCTTCTCACAAAAAAATGATGCAGCCAGATGGCTGCCTGAAAGATTGGTAAGACAAATAAATCATAACCATTGTCAGTCCAGGGAAGATAAATCTCCCTGAGAAGTTCTTTCCTTTTTGTTTTTCAGAAAATGAAGCCTAACATGAGATTCCTTTGGAGAATAATCGCTCTATATAACATAGTGACAGTCTATGCAGGTTTTGGTGACCCTCGTAAGGCAAGAGAATTATTACGAAAACAATACGGCCAGCCTTGTGATTGCAGAGGGGACAGGTATCTGAACCTCCGTCAGACAGAATCACCCAGGTGACTTGCTCGGGCAAGACAGCTTACCTAATGCCAGACCAGTCATGGAAATGAAAAGTGCTGTTTTTACGCCAACAAATCCGGAATCGTCAGAGATAAGATAAAGACTTTACAGGAAGAACTAGAAGAGCTCAGAAAAGGTTTGGTCGCTAATCCCTTGTGGACTGGACTCGATGGACTTCTCCCCTATCTCCTGCTATTTCTTGGTCCTTTACTTACTCTTCTACTCTTTCTCACTCTCGGGCCTATAATCTTTAATAAGCTTATGGCATTCGTCAGACAACAAATCGAGGCCTTCCAGGCCAAACCTATACAGGTCCATTATCATCGCCTTGAGATGACTGAAAATGGTGAGTCTTATTTGCCTTAATAAGACCACCTCCCCTGTGTGCTGAACTGGACAGTCAATGACGGGTAAGAGGACACTATCTCCATCGGAGCCTAAGACAGGAGGGCCGCCTTTGCTGCTGCCTTATCCCATGACGGGCCTAGAAGGTGGGGATGAGTTGACCCAACCTAAGACAGGCGCAGTTCCCGAGGGGTTGTTTTCTCATCATAAAATAATTAAAAGGGGGACCTGTCCGGAGCTGCACGCCCCGGCCATAGCGAGTAGTAGCTGACGATTGAAGACGCCTGAGCTATGTTCATTTCCACCCCACACCTTCTCCCTATCTTTGCCTTTTTTCCCTGTATTAATACCTCATAAAAGATGGCGCTCTTCCTGCTTCTTCTTCACCTATTTTTCCCGCGCCCGCGAAAATTACTACCTGACAGCGCAGGTGCAACATGACGTTCGACCAGAGAAACCAATACCTACTTGGTCACGCCCTCTGCGATGAGATCATCTCCGCCTCTGGCCCAACCCCTTTCCCTCCAAGTGTATATAAGGCACTGCATTACCGCCATTAAAGAAGACTTGATCAGAGCACTGTCTTGTCTCCATTTCTCGTATCTCTTGTTCCCCAAATTCCCACCCCCTCTTCCAGGGCCTGCTTCGACTATCCCGCGGGCCGGGAGAGTGGCACACATACACTGCTCTGCAGTGGGATATGTAGGCTGCTCTGCAGTGGCACACATACGCCACTCTGCAGTGGGATACATACGCTGCTCTGCAGTGGCACACATATGCTGCGTGTGGGTCTGCCCTGTGGGGACATCACCCGTGCAGGCACATGTGTGTGCCTCCCGTGTTCTGCCCAGCACACTCCCTGGTGCACTCCAGGCTCTCACACATCTGAGTGAAGGGAAGGCCAGCACATTTCTTCCGTAGTTAACATCTAGCTACTTGAGTTGTTTGTTTTGTGCTTTTAAGAATTGTAGGTAGCGGGCCGAGTGCAGTGGCTAACACCTGTAATCCCAGCACTTTGGGAGGCCGAGGCAGGTGGTTCACCTGAGGTCAGGAGTTCAAGACCAGTGTGGCCAAACGTGGTGAAACCCCGTCTCTAATAAAAATACAAAAAAAATAGCCAGACGTGGTGGTGGGTGCCTGTAATCCCAGCTACTCAGGAGGCTGAAGCTGCAGAATCACTTGAACCTGGGAGGCAGAGGTTGCAGTGAGCTGAGATCGCACACCAGTGCACTCCAGCCTGGGCAAAAAGAGTAAGACTCTGTCTCAAAAAAAAAAAAGAAAAAAAAGAAAAAAGAAAAAAGAATTGTAGGTAGTTACAGATTTTTAAATTTGTCAACTATCAATTCACTGACTTTGTTTCTCATAGGTTTTAGTTGACTGACTTGGATTTTTAAGTTATGTGGTTATATCAGCTTCAAATAATGTAATTTTTATGCTTGTAAAAATATGTATGTGCTTAGCAATTAAATGATTATGTGATTTTTCTTTAGTTGTATTGTTTTTTAGTGTTTAAGTAACTATTTCCTAGTTAAATTTCCAATTGTTTGGAATCCTTTTTTTCTTATTCATCTCCAGTTTTGTGCACAGAGGGTGGGTGTGGCATTTGTGATCTATTATTGTTAATGGTATCCATTTAAAATCATTTTGTTGGCTGTGATTTCCTTGCGATGTGAAACCTATTTTAATGCAGCGTTTGCTTTTCTAGCTGCAAAAAATTGTTTGAAGAAAGATAATGAGAAATGGGGACTCGAATTGGCCTACAGTTCGATAGAAGAAAACTAAGTCTACCCAAACACGATAGTAGCCACTGTTTTCTCTAAACTAGGAAAAAGCAGCAGTAGAATTGTTGATTAGTCTTGAAGAAGGCTATAGTTCTCGCTGCTATCCGGTTTTTCAGCCTAAAAAACAGGTATGCCGAATGCAGGGTGCTGGGAGGGGTGTGTACGTCTCTGAAACCACCTGTCTTTTGCAGAGATGCTGGAAGGGTGCAGTTTGCCTGCTGAGTCAGACTTTGAGTTGGGCAGATCCAGCTTTCTAGCCAGCGTGGCGCTTGCTGTGGCCCTAGCCTGGTTGCTCAGTCTTCTGAGCCTCAAGTTCCATGTCTCACAGTTGAAAGTAATGCAGTGCTGATGGCACTGAGGTTTTTAGTGTTAAATGGATGAGCACTGGGAAGTGTTTTTGCTGAATCCCCTGGCAGGCTTTTATTGCTGTAGGCAGTAACGCAGAGCTGGGAGCAGTTTTTATTTGTCAGTGGTGAGTACTGTCAGTTTTTCTTCTCCTACACGGACTAGCTTTTGTTAACTTACTGAAACAAACAATTTTTTAAGCATTTCTGCCAGGAAGTTCCAGTTTGGCAATCAGCGAAGGTGCTTTGTTCTACATACGGGAGGATACAAGGGTAGTGCAAGGGGATGAAAAAGACCGTCCCCAAGAATATAAGCATCGTGACAGCTGTGCAGGTGAAAATTCATAAATGAGACTACCTCCAAAAGGAAGCTGTAAAATCAACACACAGTGGGTCAGGAGAGATTTGCAAAGGCGCTTTAAAGAAATGGTGCCTTGAGAAGTCGGAGGCCCCCTTGAGAATGCCTTAAGGAAAATACTGTAAGAAGGGGGTTGTCAGCAGTGAAGTTGGGAAAACAGCCTCCTGGAGGTGTGGCTTGGAGGCAGAGCATCGGGCTGCACTGGTCGGATGCCATTCCCCGTTGGCGCCGCAGATCAGCTTTACCAGTGGGGATGGCCGTGCTTTCCAAGTGCAAGCCCTTAGGAAGGTAGAGGTGGGCAGGTAGGGAGGAGGGAAGATTTAGGAAGGAAGAGGAGCTTCAAGAAGGCAGCCTTTGTCTTCCAACCAGAGCTGCTGAGGCTCCAGACCATCCTCTCCTGTGCCCCACAGTGGCTATTTGGGTCCTTACCACTTCCTGTCCCCCTCCTGGCATCTCACAGGTATTCAGGCAGCTTTGCATCCTGGGCTTCGGTTATTCCTGCTGTTGAGACTACTCACGCTCCGTGGTGTCAGCAGCCACGTTTGACTTGCTCATGTGCTAGTGGGTTAGAAATGGGGAGCATCTGCCGAGGGATCTGTCCTGTGGCCTGGCCTGGGTGTGGACGGCTGTGGTCCCCCAGGGCTTCGTGGATGTTGCGTCTGAGAAGACTGGAAGTTGGCCAGAGGCCTCATGGGGACAGTCTCAAGGTGACAGAGGCTGCACCCCGAGCGCGGCCTGAACTGGAGAGGCACCTGCGCCTCTGACATGGCTTTGCATAACACGCAGCATCTTCACACCTGCTGTGTTCTGCTGGTTCCAGGCCAGTCGCCAGAGCTCGTACAGATTTGGTGGGGTCCTCCCTCTCAATGGCAGGTGTCGAAAGAACCTGTGGACATGGTCATAGCCACCCCAGACGTTCACTCCCTACCAATCCCCTGGTGGTTTCCCCAGCCTTCCCCCATCTGTACTGAAGAACTGACACCTGCCCTCTGGTTTTAAAATGTTTAGAATTTGTAATAATTTTATAGATACGTATTTTCTAGAGAGTGATGTAACATCCATAACAATCTAAAAACAGATTTTCTAGGAAGTTTCCGTGAAATCTACAAATTCAATAAAACATTTCATCCCAGGTGCTGAGCTGTGAGGAGAGTATCAGGGTTTGGGCTCTGCTGCCTTTCCCCATAGAACTCACTTGGGAAGCAGTCAGGTACGTGGCATCCTGGGGCCTGGCTGACATCAAGCTTGTCTGGTACTGTTAGTTTCAGCAGCATTTCTTCTTTAGCGAGGCTGTTGGAAGATAAAAGGGGAAGGAGGAATTTCTGGGCCTTGGTGGCTGTGAGGAGCTGCAGGTGATGCTGAACGCGATCTTCCAGCTGGCCTGGGGCCCTGGTGGAGACTGAACATGGAACGAGGGGCAGGTTTTGTGGGTAGACAATGGCGTCCATGAGAACTACTGAGTAGGCAGAAAGAAAGATGGGTCTGAAGCTCAGGAGAGAAGTGGGGATGGAGGCATGCATTCTGGAATCGTAGACAACAGCAGACATACTTGTTCAGCAGGAGGAATACGCAGGTGGTTCATCGTCTCGTCATCAGTCATCATTGGACTTTGCTTTTGGCATAGGGCATCGTTTCTTTCTCCACTGTCCCGTGATGGTGGCTTTTTACATTTTATATTTGGGGAAACTAAGATTCACAGTCAGGTTGCTGCTCAGTGAACCATTAACCATTATTGTGCATGGGCACTAATGTGGGCATTTTAATTGTCATGTATCTTTAAATATTTTCTATTTTTCAGATTAGAAGATAATTCTGAAACAAATGCCAGCCACTCTTTAATTACAAAAATGACGGATGAGCTGTATCACCATGTGCCTGAGAATCATTGTGTTTTAAAGGACTTGGATCATCTTCCTACTGAGACGTAAGTTCCAGGACATCCTGACAACTGTTGAAACATTGATTCTGCAGATTAGCATAGCAAACTTAGACATTTTCTATGTTTTAGATTTTCTAAAGTAGTCTTAGAATCCCACTGTTACTACTCCAAGAGGAATTATGAGATCAGTTTTGACAATCTCTGTGCAAGCGTGGCACATCTGATGAGGCTGTGAATGTCACATTCTGTTTGCCACAATTCAGTGTATTTAATTAACACTTGCCGTATGTCCCGGTTGTCCCTGCAGACCCACCAGTGATACGCAGCTAGCCCTGGCTCCCAGAAAGCCGCAGCCTTGCAGGTACAGAAAGAGAGTGAGGTATAGGTGAGGATCACAATGCCTGCTCCAAGTCTGGCTCTGTTTGCAGGTGGCCCCAGCTGCTCCATGAGCTCTGCAGCACACCCTTTCCTACCCTCTTCTGCCCCAGGATTGTGCTGGAAGTGCTGGTTGTGCTCCAAAGCATCAGCAAGCAGTGTCACCACGTGTCTGGTCAGGTCACCATTGCCTCGGAGCTGAGACACAGGCAGTGGGTGGAGAGGATGCTGCGGTCTCGCCAGCGGCAGAACTACCTGTGTATATGGAGTAGGTGTGCGCTCACTTTCCTGTTTTGGAGGGGCACTGTGGGGCAGGAAGTCGTCACAGATGCAGTTCCAGTCCCCACTGAAGTCACACACAGTAGGCCCCTCACTGAACCCATCGACAGGTGTTGATATACTTGGAGTTCACAACTGATAGTATGAACCCAACGTATCTGAGACAGGTCTCAATCCTTTTAGAAAGTTTACTTTCCCAGGGTTAAGGACGTGCTGTGACAGCCTCAGGAGATCCTGACAGCATGTGCCCCAGGTACTTGGGGCGCAGCTTGCTTTTATACATTTTTGTACATTTTAAGGAGACATAAGACATCAGTCAGTAGGTGTAAGGTGTACATTGGTTCCATCTGGAAAGGCAGGAAAACACAAAGGTGGGGGCCTTCCAGGTTATAGGTGGACAAGAGACAAAGGATTGCATTGTTTTGAGTCTTTTTTTTTTTTTTTTTTTTTTTTTGAGACGGAGTCTCACGCTGTTGCCCAGGCTGGAGTGCAGTGGCGCGATCTCGGCTCACTGCAAGCTCCGCCTCCCGGGTTCCCGCCATTCTCCTGCCTCAGCCTCCTGAGTAGCTGGGACTACAGGCGCCCGCCACCGCGCCCGGCTAATTTTTTTGTATTTTTAGTAGAGGCGGGGTTTCACCGTGGTCTCGATCTCCTGACCTTGTAATCCGCCCGCCTCGGCCTCCCAAAGTGCTGGGATTACAAGCGTGAGCCACCGCGCCCGGCCTTGTTTTGAGTCTTTCATAAGCCTTTCGGTGAATACACAATTGACTTGTGAGTGGGGGTAGAGGAATAGTGACTTACTCCTTAGTGTGGCTCAGTGAAGCTGCATTTTACACAGGGCAGAGGAAGCAATCATATAGGTATTTGTCTCAGGTGAGCTGAGGGATGACGCCCTGTCCCAACCCTAACCCTAACCCTGACCCAGACCCTGACCCTGACCCTGGCCCTGGCCCTGGCCCTGGCCCTGACCCTGACCCCAACCCTAACCCAACCCCCATCCTGACCCTAGCAACCCTAACCCCGACCCTGACCCTAACCCCGACACTGACCCCTAACCCCTGACCCCGATCCTCACCCTGACCCTAACCCCGACCCTGACCCTTAACCCCTGACCCCGACCCTGACCATAACCCCTAACCCCGATCCTGACCCTGACCCTAACTTCGACCCTGACCCTTAACCCCGACCCTAACCCTTAACCCCTGACCTCGACCCTGACCGTAACCCCTAACCCCGATCCTGACCCTGACCCTGACCCTAACCCAACACAACAGGAGCTCAAGATAGGAGGCAGAGGAGCCACACACGCCAAAGCACGATGGCCATAGCCGGTGAGTGAGCCCATCTCGGGCCCTGCCTCCGACGTTCTGCCCCCAGCCCTCCCTCCAGCAGCCTCCGCCCTGCAGCCACCTCCTGCCCAAAACAACGGGCTCCAGCCATCCACAGGCAGGCCCCACACCTGGACCAGGAAGAGCTGCCTCCTTCCGGATCCTCCCCCAGGGTCCCACCCAGCCTTCTGCTCAGAGCCCAGTCCTGTGAGGACACCTGGGTGGGAGGAGTAGGGAGAGGGAATCTGAGATGGGTGTGAGGCTCCTCAACCCCCAGGAAGTTCTGATCTTGTGGGAAGAGAAGGAGGATGTGTGGCTTAAGTAACAGAAGCTGCTATCACATGTGGGGCTTTAGGGACCCGGGACAGCCCCCTACGTGAGTTTCTGGTCTGAAACCCAGTTCCCCTGTGGGGATTTGGGGACCTGCATCTTCTATCTTTGAGATCTGCTGTCTCTGGGTCACACAAGTCCTTGTTCCAGTGCCTTGAGCTGCTCTGCTGATTGCCTTTTTGTACTTTTATCTTATTGTTTTCATTGTTAGGTCCTGGTGCCAACATTTTGTGGACAAAGGTCTTTCTCAGCTAGGGAGTCCAGTCTCTGTCGCCCTGGTCCCTGTTGACCCAGTGCCTGGCAGGAGCCCCTTCTGTATCTTGAGATCTCACCACTCACCGTCCATCCAGCCCCAGCTCTGCCTGCAGCCCACCCACCCCTAGGACTCAGGCCTCCCCTCTCCACCAGTCTGCTCACCAGGCCGGGGGCACGTGGGAGGAGATATCATGGCAAAGTGAGCAGTCGTACCCCCAAAATCTGTGGTTGGTTTGCCATCACCACAGACACCCCAGGGTGGGGCTGTAGTTTGGGGATGGAGCTGAGCCCCGTCATGAGAGACCTTTCCCCAGCTATGGGTTCTCCGGCCACTGTGCCCTGAGTGCCTGGAAACTGGGTCTATGGCGACAGGGGGCTGGGGGCTGTGTCTGAGGCTGCTCCACCTGACTGGGGTATGCTCCTGGGCAGGTCGCCACCCCCACCCAAATGTTCAACTACAACGCTGGCTCCAGGAGGAACAATCGGGAGGCCAGGGCTGGAGAGGGAAGGGCTGTCACGGGACAGGAGGGGTGGCTGAGAGGCTCAGTCGGGGCAGTAGCTTGGAGACCTCATTGTTACCTGCCTGCAGCCCAGAAGCAGAGCGAGGGTTTGCGAAGTCAGTGTGCAGTGCCCGAGGCCACCAGAGGGGCTGGGCAGGGCAGACGGGTGCCCCGCTCTGCTCCTCCTCCTGCCGGTCCTCTCCTGCAAGTCAGTCCTTCCCACAGAACGAAGACCAGGCCCTACGCAGACAAGCGTGTCTGCAAAGCAAGGGCCAGTCAGGGGCGGAGAAAGAGGAGTTGGCCGTACACCACGTGGGCTCAGGGCATCAGGGTAAACCCGGGCATGGAGGCCACACTCAGCTTAAGCCTGTTCGGGTGCAGTTTGGGGTCTCCTGGCGTGGGGGCCCCGCGGTGCGCACGGCCCATTCAGGACCATTCAGGCCGTTACAGCTGCGTGTGACAGGGGCCTGGGCCCAGGGCTGCGAGTGCTTTGTGTCTCATGGCTGTGATTGTCCTTCCAAATATGATATGATGACCAATGTCTTTTATTCTGTCATTCAGAGTGAGTGAGTGATGTCGAGTTCACACAGAAAAAACAACAAAAACCAAGAGAACCTAGAACTGAAAATGCATCACAGCAACGAGTGAAGTAGGTAACACGCTTCATCATTTGCAGAAAGACTTAGAGTTGCAAACCTGCCTTTTGCGTTCTTCTGTAAAAAGCAGTGACATTCGCCCCTGAAGAAGCATCTTGGCCTTTTGGATGTACTCAGAGTGCTGGTGAAGAACTTAAAGATTGCTGGGAAGTGTTCTAGGTAACAGGGTTACAGGGTGTAAACAACATACTGGAAAACCTGGTGGTTACAGTGGACACGTTCCAGGAAGCCCTTACTTGAGGTTTTCGAAGCTGTGGAATTGTTTGAGATTGGAGGAGGCGACGGAGGCTACAACGAGGTGGCTCCGGATACTAAGCTCTGAGCCAGTCTTGGCTCTGATTCTGACCGTGGCCTCTTTTGCCTCCCCCCAACCCTAAAACTGACACTAACCCTATTCCCTAACCCCTGCCTGGTACTCCTACCCACACCCTAAAAACCCCAAACCCAAAACCTATAAACCATGTGTCTTAGTCCATTTTCTGTTGCTGTAACAGAATACCACAGAGCAGATCATAAACCAAACGTATTTCTTCCAGTTCTAGCGGCTGGGAAGGACCAGAGCATCCCAGTCCCGTGAGGGCGGCACATGGTGGTGGGGGTGGGACGGCGTGTCCACTCATGGCGGGGGAGGGGAGGGCAAGAGTGTGCGGGCGGGGAAGGGGAGGGAGAGCGTGTCCACTCATGGCGGGGGAGGGGAGGGTGAGAGAGAGTGTCTGTCCACCCCAGTCTGTCTTCCTTGTCTCATAAAGCCACCAGTCCCAATACTGGGGACCCACCCTAATGACCGTATGTAATCCTAAGTATCTCCCAAAGGCCACATCTCCAATCAGCACATGAACTTGGGGATTAAGTTGCCAACACATGGCCAGGCCCGGTGGCTCGTCCCTTTAATCCCAGCACTTTGAGAGACCGAGGAGGGTGATCACCTGAGGTCAGGAGTTCAAGACCAGCCTGGCCAACATGGTGAAACCCCATCTCCACTAAAAATACAAAAATAAATAAATAGCCAGGAATGAGGCTGGTGCCTGTAATCCTCAGGAAGGAGACCACCAGTTCTCCTGCTGCCCTGCCCTTCCCCACCCCCACTTTCCTAGTTTATAAAACAAGGAAAAAGGGAGAAAGCAAAACGTTTAAAAAAAAATACAGAAGTAAGATGAATAGCTAAACGAACATGAGGCCACCACCCAGCCCTGGTGGTTGAAAATAATAATAATAATATTAACCCCTGACCTAACCTACTTGTGTTATCTGTAAATTCCAGACATCATATGAGGAAGCACCGTAAAACTCTCTGGTCTGTTATCTGATGCATGCAGCCCCCCGTCACGTTCCCCGCACTTGCTTAAGCTATCACAATGCTTTCACGTGAACCCCTCAGAGTCGTAAGCCCTTAAAAGCACCAGGAATTTCCTTTTCGGGGAGCTCAGCTCTTAAGATGCAAGTCTGTCAGTGCTCCTGGCCGAATACAGCCCTTCCTTCTTTAACCTGGTGTCTGAGGAATTTTGTCTCTGGCTTGTCCTGCTACAATGCCAGCCACTGGGAGGCTGAGGTACGAGAATGGCTTGAACCTGGGAGGCAGAGGCTGCAGTGAGCTGAGATCACACTATTGCACTCCAGCCTGGGTGACAGATGCCAGGGCGAGACACCATCTCAAAAAAAAAAGGAACACAAAATTGCCAACACATGAAATCTGGAGAACACATTCCAACAACAGCACCGTACACATCTGTACATACCTCACAAACCCCGTAAACATGTCGCATCTCACCGGAGACCAACCCCCGACCACAAAACCCAGACCTGGAATTTTCCCAGGACCAAACCCATCTATATTCTATAACCCCAAACCTCAAAGCCTAACCCTAACCCCAACCCCTACAGTTCAGGGCCCCCCGTCTCTGTGGTTCCAGCTAAAGACAACCTGCCCCCCTGTGGGTTTGCAGGCCCTTTGGTGGGGGTGGGAGCTGGGGGCCACACACAGCTCTCTGAGCCTGAGCCATTTGTTTACTTCCTTCCTTCCTTCCTCCCTCCCTCCCTCCCCTCCTTCCCTTCTTTTTCTTTTTTCAGCGTCTTGCTCTGTCACCCAGGCTGCAGTACACTGGCACGATCACAGCTAACTGCAGCCTCAGCCTCCCAAGCTCGTGATCTTCCCACCTCATCCTCCAGAGAAGGTGGGACCACAGGAGTGTGCCATCGCACCCAGCTGATTTTTCCATTTTTATTTTGTAGAGATAAGGCCTCCCGATATTGTCCAGGCTTTAAAGTATTTCCTGAAATTGAAGAGGATCTAGAAGTTCTGGCCTCCCGTCAATATCCCTTTCCAAGATGAAACGGAAAATCCTCTAATCAACCCCAGGACACCTTTTCCAGCTCTATTACCATTTCCTTTCGGCAGGCTAGAGTGAAGCTAGGCGAAGAACGGACCTACGTCTGCGCACGGGCGGCTTTGAACTCACTGAAATCTGTAAGAGACTTTTTAAAAATTTCCCACAATGGGGCCGGGCGCGGTGGCTCAAGCCTGTAATCCCAGCACTTTGGGAGGCCGAGGTGGGCGGATCACAAGGTCAGGAGATCGAGACCACAGTGAAACCCCGTCTCTACTAAAAATACAAAAAAAATTAGCCGGGCGCGGTGGCGGGCGCATCACAAGGTCAGGAGATCGAGACCACAGTGAAACCCCGTCTCTACTAAAAATACAAAAAAAATTAGCCGGGCGCGGTGGCGGGCGCCTGTAGTCCCAGCTACTCAGGAGGCTGAGGCAGGAGAATGGCGTGAACCCAGGAGGCGGAGCTTGCAGTGAGCCGAGATCGCGCCACTGCACTCCAGCCTGGGCAACAGCGTGAGACTCCGTCTCAAAAAAAAAAAAAAAAAAAAAAATTTCCCACAATGAAAACGAAGTTCCCTCCAGTGAGCCTCGAGCACAGCCAGGGAAGGCAGCTCCTGGGCCACGCCAATGGCCAGGGATGGGAGAGTCTGAGGTGTCCATTCTCCTGTGGATGGGGTCACACGTCAGAACCGCACCACGAACCCCTTTCCTGCCCCTCGGGACCAGGCCGCCACGCCTTCCTTCCCCTCACCTTGACCCTCCCATTATGCCCCACCTGTCCGGATCACGAGGACAGATGGGAAACAGACCAAAAACAGAAACAGCCCTGTCCCTCTCATAAGTACCAGCCCCAGACCCCCTGCTCCACCCTCCGGACCACAGGGAGACCCCATGCAAAGCACACCCAGACCCCCGCTCCTCCGCTCGGGACCATCCCCAGACCCCCGCTTCTCCCCTCGGGACCACCCCCAGACCCCCGGCTCCTCCCCTCGGGACCACCCCCAGACCCCCCGGTTCTCCCCTCGGGACCACCCCCAGACCCCCGGCTCCTCCCCTCGGGACCACCCCCAGACCCCCAGCTCCTCCCCTCGGGACCACCCCCAGACCCCCGGCTCCTCCCCTCGGGACCACCCCCAGACCCCCGCTTCTCCCCTCGGGACCACCCCCAGACCCCCGGCTCCTCCCCTCGGGACCACCCCCAGACCCCCGCTTCTCCCCTCGGGACCACCCCCAGACCCCCAGCTCCTCCCCTCGGGACCACCCCCAGACCCCCCGGTTCTCCCCTCGGGACCACCCCCAGACCCCCGCTTCTCCCCTCGGGACCACCCCCAGACCCCCGGCTCCTCCCCTCGGGACCACCCCCAGACCCCCGGCTCCTCCCCTCGGGACCACCCCCAGACTCCCTTCTCCTCCCCTCGGGACCACCCCCAGACCCCCGGCTCCTCCCCTCGGGACCACCCCCAGACCCCCAGCTCCTCCCCTCGGGACCACCCCCAGACTCCCTGCTCCTCCCCTCGGGACCACCCCCAGACCCCCGCTTCTCCCCACGGGACCACCCCCAGACCCCCAGCTCCTCCCCTCGGGACCACCCCCAGACCCCCGGCTCCTCCCCTCGGGACCACCCCCAGACCCCCGCTCCTCCCCACGGGACCACCCCCAGACCCCCGGCTCCTCCCCTCGGGACCACCCCCAGACCCCCGCTTCTCCCCACGGGACCACCTCCAGACCCCCGGCTCCTCCCCTCGGGACCACCCCCAGACCCCCGCTTCTCCCCACGGGACCACCTCCAGACCCCCGCTCCTCCCCACGGGACCACCCCCAGACCCCCGCTCCTCACCATCCGTCAGGCCGGGTAGCGGGGAGAGGCGTCTCGGGAGGGCTCAGGCCACTCTCCCAGAAGCGAAGGGAGGAAGACAGAGTCACGGGCCGAGCAGAAATCACCCGGGACTCACAGAGACAGCAGCACCGGAGAGGGACGGAGAAGGGCTACAGCAGGCAAAGGCCATGAGGCTTTCTGCAGCCGGCGTGCGGGGAAGGGAGCAGCCGGAGAGTGACGGAGAGCGACGGAGAGTGACGAAGGTAGACGATGCCTGACGGAGAGTGACGGAGAGCGACGGAGAGTGACGAAGGTAGACGATGCCTGACGGAGAGTGACGGAGAGCGACGGAGAGCGACGGAGAGCGACGGAGAGTGGGGGAGTGACGAAGTTAGACGATGCCTGACGAAGAGTGACGGAGAGTGACGGAGAATGAACGGGGAGCGACGGAGAGTGACGGAGAGTGACGAAGTTAGACCATGCCTGACGAAGAGTGACGGAGAATGAACGGGGAGCGACGGGGAGCGACGGAGAGTGACGGAGAGTGACAGAGAATGAACGGAGAGTGACGGAGAGTGACGAAGGTAGACGATGCCTGACGGAGAGTGACGGAGAATGAACGGGAAGCGACGGAGAGTGACGGAGGTAGACGATGCCTGACGGAGAGTGACGGAGAATGAACGGAGAGCGACGGGGAGCTACGAGGAGTGAAGGGGAGCGAGGGAGAGTGACGGGGAGTGACGAAGGTAGACGATGCCTGACAGAGAGTGACGGAGAGTGACGGAGAATGAACGGGGAGCGAGGGAGAGTGACGGAGAGTGACGGAGGTAGACGATGCCTGATGAAGAGTGACGCAGAGTGACGGAGAATGAACGGGGAGCGAGGGAGAGTGACGGGGAGTGACGAAGGTAGACGATGCCTGACGGAGAGTGACGGGGAGCGACGGAGAGCGACGGAGAGTGACGGAGGTAGACGATGCCTGATGAAGAGTGACGCAGAGTGACGGAGAATGAACGGGGAGCGACGGGGAGCGAAGGGGAGCGACGGAGAGTGACGGGGAGTGACGCAGAGTGACGGGGAGCGACGGAGAGCGACGGAGAGTGACGGAGGCAGACGATGCCTGATGAAGAGTGACGCAGAGTGACGGAGAATGAACGGGGAGCGAGGGAGAGTGACGGGGAGTGACGAAGGTAGACGATGCCTGACGGAGAGTGACGGAGAGTGACGGGGAGCGACGGAGAGCGACGGAGAGTGACGGAGGTAGACGATGCCTGACGGAGAGTGACGGAGAATGAACGGGGAGCGAAGGGGAGCGACGGAGAGTGACGGGGAGTGACGAAGGTAGACGATGCCTGACGGAGAGTGACGGAGAGTGACGGGGAGAGACGGGGAACGACGGAGAGTGACTAAAGTAGACGATGCCTGACGGAGAGTGACGCAGAATGGACGGGGAGCGACGGGGAGCGACGAAGGTAGACGATGCCTGACGGAGAGTGACGGAGAGTGACGGGGAGCGACGGAGAGCGACGGAGAGTGACGGAGGTAGACGATGCCTGATGAAGAGTGACGCAGAGTGACGGAGAATGAACGGGGAGCGACGGGGAGCGAAGGGGAGCGACGGAGAGTGACGGGGAGTGACGAAGGTAGACGATGCCTGACGGAGAGTGACGCAGAGTGACGGAGAATGAACGGGGAGCGACGGAAAGCGACGGAGAGTGACGGGGAGTGACGAAGGTAGACGATGCCTGACGGAGAGTGACGCAGAGTGACGGGGAGCGACGGAGAGCGACGGAGAGTGACGGAGGTAGACGATGCCTGATGAAGAGTGACGCAGAGTGACGGAGAATGAACGGGGAGCGACGGGGAGCGAAGGGGAGCGACGGAGAGTGACGGGGAGTGACGAAGGTAGACGATGCCTGACGGAGAGTGACGCAGAGTGACGGAGAATGAACGGGGAGCGACGGAAAGCGACGGAGAGTGACGGGGAGTGACGAAGGTAGACGATGCCTGACGGAGAGTGACGCAGAGTGACGGAGAATGAACGGGGAGCGACGGGGAGCGACGGAAAGCGACGAAGGTAGACGATGCCTGACGGAGAAGAGCCGAGCGGAGCTGAAGGGCGGCGGAGAGCGACGGAAAGTGGCGAGAATGGACGGACAGGGACCGGGACTGACGGATACTGACGAAGAGTCACGGAAATGATCCGAGGGCGACAAAGAGGAAGGCGAACTGGCGAGCTGAAGCAGGCCGAGCCTAATCGGAGATGACGGAAAGTGACGAAGAGGAACGAGGAGTAAAGAGGGGTGACGAAAAGAGCCGAAGCGGTTGAAGGCGAAGAGCTGAGTGAGGGAAGACCGCAGAGGTGAGCTGCTGCGCTGCGGCGGCCCGTCCCCGACTCGGCGGGACCCCGCGGAGTTCCCAGCCGGGCAGGACGCGAGCGAGGGAGGGCGTGGAGGGCCGTGGGTCCGCCTACCCTGAGGCCGCAGGGCTGGCACCGAGGTGACCGGGTGGGAGGCGCACCGCGGCCCCCTGGCGGCCTCTGCGCGGGGCCCAAGCCCGTGTTCTGCGCCCCTCTGCGGGCCTCGGCGCCCAGCCCGGCCCCTGACGCGCACCTGCGGCTCCAGCCAGCGCCCGGGCCCGCCAGGCTGAGGAGCGGCGGAGGCTCGCGGCCCCCGGACCCCAGGCCGCGTCCCCGGAGCCCGGCCGAGCCCGAGTGGGGCCCTCGTGCGGACCGAGAGGGCGGCGGAGGGGCCCACGGAGCCCGGCCCAGCCCCTGCTGCTGCCACCCGCGGCTGCCTTGGCCCAACCCCGTTCCCGCAGCGGCCCAGCCCCGGGGGGAGCCGGCTCGGGGACACCCGACCCTGCGCGAGCTGCGGGGCCTGGACGGGGCTGCGCGGCGGGGCGGGGCTGGCGCGCTCGCTCCTCTCCCTCCCTCTCTCCCGACGGCTCTGTTCCCTCCTGTGGCGCAGTGTACAGAACACGGAGTTGGCCATGCTGGCCTTCTTCAGGGCGCAGGTCGGTGGGACTCTGAGCACATTGGCGTGGTGCGCCCGGCACCACCGTCGGTCTGCAGAACGTTCGCATCTTTCCATGAACAGCTCTCCACTCCGCCTCCCCCAGCCCATGACAACCTCCCTTCCACGTTTCGTCTCTCAGTTTGACCTGCTAGGTACTGAGATCTCCTAGGTACTGAGACTTCCTCGGTGCTGAGGTCTCCTCAGTGCTGAGACCTCCTAGGTACTGAGGTCTCGTAGGCACTGAGGTCTCCTAGGTACTGAAACCTCCTCGGTACTGAGGTCGCCTTGGTGCTGGGACCTCCTAGGTCCTGAGCCCTCCTAGGTACTGAGACCTCCTAGGCACTGCGATCTCCTAGGTACTAAGACCTCGTCGGTACTGAGGTCGCCTCGGTGCTCAGACCTCCTAGGCACTGAGATCTCCTAGGTACTAAGACCTCCTCGGTGCTGAGGTTGCCTCAGTGCTGAGACCTCCTAGGTCCCGAGACCTTCTAGGTACTGAGACCTCCTCGGTGCTGAGGTCGCCTTGGTGCTGAGACCTCCGAGGTACTGAGACCTCGTTGATACTGAGGTCGCCTCGGTGCTGAGACCTCCTAGGTACTGAGGTCTCGTAGGCACTGAGATCTCCTAGGTACTGAGACCTCCTAGGTACTGAGGTCTCATAGGCACTGAGATCTCCTAGGTACTGAGACCTCCTCGGTGCTGAGGTCGCCTCGGTGCTGAGACCTAGGTACTGAGGTCTCCTAGGCACGGAGATCTCTTAGGTACTGAGACCTCGTTGATACTGAGGTCTCCTCAGTGCTGAGACCTCCTAGGCACTGAGATCTCCTAGGTACTGAGACCTCGTCGGTGTTGTGACCTCCTCGGTACTGAGGTCTCCTAGGTCCTGAGACCTTCTAGGTACTGAGACCTCCTCGGTGCTGAGGTCGCCTCGGTGTTGTGACCTCTTCGGTACTGAGGTCTCCTAGGTACTGAGACCTCCTCCGTGTTGTGACCTCCTCGGTACTGAGGTCTCCTAGGTCCTGAGACCTTCTAGGTACTGAGACCTCCTCGGTACTGAGACCTCCTCGGTGCTGAGGTCGCCTCGGTGTTGTGACCTCTTCGGTACTGAGGTCTCCTAGGTACTGAGACCTCGTCGGTGTTGTGACCTCCTCGGTACTGAGGTCTCCTAGGTCCTGAGACCTTCTAGGTACTGAGACCTCCTCGGTGCTGAGGTCGCCTCGGTGTTGTGACCTCTTCGGTACTGAGGTCTCCTAGGTACTGAGACCTCCTCCATGTTGTGACCTCCTCGGTACTGAGGTCTCCTAGGTCCTGAGACCTTCTAGGTACTGAGACCTCCTCGGTGCTGAGGTCGCCTCGGTATTGTGACCTCTTCGGTACTGAGGTCTCCTAGGTACTGAGACCTCGTCGGTGTTGTGACCTCCTCGGTACTGAGGTCTCCTAGGTCCTGAGACCTTCTAGGTACTGAGACCTCCTCGGTGCTGAGGTCGCCTCGGTGTTGTGACCTCCTAGATACTGAGGTCTCCTAGGCAAGGAGATCTCTTAGGCACTGAGACCTCGTCGATACTGAGGTCGCCTCGGTACTGAGACTTTCCAGGTACTGAGGTCTCCTAGGCACTGAGGCCTTCCCCTGTCGGAGGTGGGAAACTACTGGGAGGTAGAGCAGAACCAACACCTTCCCCTGAGGGTGGTGGGCTGAGCTCTGTCTTCCTTTCTAGGGGTCTTCTATTCATGCCATCCATGAGAGACCCCCGTACTCTTCTGACGCATTCCCATGTTGCTGAAGACTCAGTGTCGTCTTTGTTACTGTGACGTTGTGTGTTCGCGGTGTGCTGCAGTATTCTGTTTTTCCAGCGTATCCAAGGAGACGTGTAGTGCCTAAGAGCGTGAGTGCTGCAAAAAGGGTGGTTTGTTCCAACCCAAGCTTGACCATGACTGGTTCTCTCATATGGGTCAAGTTCCCTAAACTTCTCTGTGCCTCAGTTTCCTTGGCAGAAGAACAGGGACCGCCGGGCGCGGTGGCTCAAGCCTGTAATCCCAGCACTTTGGGAGGCCGAGACGGGCGGATCATGAGGTCAGGAGATCGAGACCATCCTGGCTAACCCGGTGAAACTCCGTCTCTACTAAAAAATACAAAAAACTAGCCGGGCGAGGTGGTGGGCGCCTGTAGTCCCAGCTACTCGGGAGGCTGAGGCAGGAGAATGGCGTAAACCGGGAGACGGAGCTTGCAGTGAGCTGAGATCCGGCCACTGCACTCCAGCCTGGGCGACAGAGTAAGACTCCGTCTCAAAAAAAAAAGAACAGGGACAGTAAATGTACCCGTCTGTGTGAGTGTTCAGGGCTGGGCTTCACTGAAAACTACCTTCCCACAGTCCTGGAGGCTGAGGTCTGAGAACAAGGTGTCCTCAGTCGGGCTGGTTCCTCCCGAAGCCCCTCTCCTCGGCTTGCGGACGCCATCTGGCCTGTGCTTATAGGGTCTTTTCACTGTGCCCAAGTATCCCTGGCATCTCTTCCCTCTCATGAGAACAGCAGGTTGCTTTAGGGCACACTCTGACAGCCTCGTGCTAACACTATGAGGCCAAGTACACTCACATTCTGAGGCACTGAGGTTAGGGCTTCAACATCTACTTCCGAGGCTGGGAGATGATAAATTCCTGTTGACGTACCCACCCGGCTTCTGGGCACTGGTTACAGAGCCCCAGGAAACCAGCCCACAGACACAGTGGTCTCTCCACTTGGCTCTGATCCAGAGTGAAGCCAGTGTGGACTGCCAGCCTTTGGGGAATATGAATGCCCGATGGGAAGGAATTCTTTGTACCGTATCGTTGCCTTCATGTAACTCTGAAGTTGTGTCAAAATAAACATTAATGAAAATTCTCAGCAAAAGTCATACATATTCTTGCCAGGGCGAGACACTAGCTCATGACTGTGTCGCTTCCTTTGTTTTGGGCTCAGTGTTATGAACTGGGTACAGGAACGCCTGCCGTTTACCTCGGGCCTCTCAAAAGCCCAGACAAGCACAGGCAACAAAAGCAAAAACAGACAGATGGTCCAACATTGAGGTTAAACATTTCTGCACGGGAAACAACAGTGTAAAAGAGGAAGGCCTCTTTGCCAGTGGAGACACAGGAAGGCCTCGGTCTCCTGCTGGTCCCTGGGCAATGGACCGTCTTGGTGTAAAACCCGATTGTATGTTCTATTTACTGCGATAGGAGAAAACCGCCTTAGGGCTGGAGGTGAGCTGTGCGTGCTAGTGGCAATGCTGCTCTTTAATGCATGAAAATGTTTGTGGGATGTTTGTATTTGCACATCAAAGCACAGCACCTTTCCTTAAACTTATTGATGACACAGAGATCTCTGTTCCCATGTTTTCCTGCTGACCCTCTCCCCACTGTTACCCTATTGTCCTGCCACATCCCCCTCTCCCCTCTCCGAGATGGTAAAGAGATAATGATCAATAAATACTGAGGGAGGCCGGGCGCGGTGGCTCAAGCCTGTAATCCCAGCACTTTGGGAGGCCGAGGCGGGCGGATCACAAGGTCAGGAGATCGAGACCACAGTGAAACCCCATCTCTACTAAAAATACAAAAAAATTAGCCGGGCGCAGTGGCGGGTGCCTGTAGTCCCAGCTACTCAGGAGGCTGAGGCAGGAGAATGGCGGGAACCCGGGAGGCGGAGCTTGCAGTGAGCCGAGGTCGCGCCACTGCACTCCAGCCTGGGCAACAGCGTGAGACTCCGTCTCAAAATAAATAAATAAATAAATAAATAAATAAATAAATAAATAAATACTGAGGGAACTCAGAGACCAGTGCGTCCTCCGTATGCTGAGCGCCCGTCCCCTGGGCCCACTTTTCTTTCTCTATACGTTGTCTCTGTGTCTCTTTCTTTTCTCAATCCCATCCCACCTGACGAGAAACGCCCACAGGTGTGGAGGGGCAGGCCACCCCTTCACATATAATGAAATAGGAATCAGCCCTAAAAAGGAAGGAATGGTGAGACAGGCTACCACACGGACTCACCTGCGGGTAACGAGATAAGCCAGACACAAAAGCGCTGTGTGACCCCACTCCTACGAGGTCTCTGGAGGACTCAAATCCATAGACACAGACAGTAGAATGGTGAGTGCCAGGGGCTGGGGGAGGGGGAATGGGGCGCCCTTGTTCGATGAGGACGGAGTTTCTGTTTCGTAAGATGAAGAAGTTGTAAATATGTGTTATACAACAATGCGTATTTGATTAACACTGCTGAAATGTATCCTTGAAAATAGTTTAAAGGGGCCGGGTGCGGTGGCTCACGCCTGTGATCCCAGCACTTTGGGAGGCCGAGGCAGGTGGATCACAAGGTCAGGATATCCAGACCGTCTTGGCCAACATGGTGAAACCCCGTCTCTACTAAAATACAAGAAAATTAGCCAGGCGTGGTGGCCTACGCCTGTAATCCCAGCTACTCGGGAGGCTGAGGCAGGGGAATCGCTTGAACCCGGGATGCGGAGGTTGCAGTGAGCTGAGATCGCACCACTGCACTCCAGCCTGGGCAACAGAGCAAGACTCTGTCTAAAAAAAAAAAAAAAAACAAAAGTAGTCGGAAGGGTTAACTTTATATTATCTGGTTTTTACCTCCATTAAACAAAATAAAAGCTGAGTGTGGTAGCTTATCTCTGTAATCCCAGCACTTTGGGAGGCCAAAGCAGGATTACTCGAGCTCAGAAGTTTGAGACCAGCCTGGACAACATGGTGAGACCCCATCTCTGCTAAAAAAAAAAAAATTTATTTAATTAGCTGAGTGTGATGGTGTGCACCTATAATCCCCAGATACTCAGGAGGCTGAGGCAAGAGGATTGCTTGAGCCTAGGAGGTAGAGGCTGTGGTGAGCCCCGATGGCACCACCGCACTCCAGCCTGGGTGACGGAGTGAGACCCTGCCTCAAAAACAAGATTAAATGAAGTAAAATTAAAATAAAAAGGCCAGGCTAATGATTTTTTTTATTAATAAATGTGGGAAGCTTAATTTAACATGATGTCAAGAAACGTGATTATGGTTCCAAATTCGGGGTCCCTGGTGAGAGAAAAAGAATAAGATGGGGTCGGCCGCAGTGGCTCACGCCTGTCATCCCAGCACTGTGGGAGGCCAAGGTGGGCGGATCTCCTGACGTTGGGAGTTCGAGGCCAACCTGACCCACATGGAGAAACCCTGTCTCTAAAAATACAAAAAATTAGCTGGGCGTGGTGATGGGAGCCTATAATCCCAGCAACTGGGGAGGATGAGGCAGGACAATAGCTTGAACCCGGGAGGAGGTGCTTGCAGTGAGCTGAGATCGCACCACTGCACTCCAGCCTGGGCAACAAGAGTGAAATGCCATGTCAAATAATAATAATAATAATAATAATAATAATAATAATAATAATAAATAAGGTAAAGTGCCTCAGGGTGAAGAATTTGGATACCGCTTGACTGAGGGCCACGTGGGGCCACTTCAGCTCTAGTTTCTGTGGTTTATGGCCTGTGATGTCTTCCCTTCCCCGGCAGTTCTCGTGGGTGCTGTACTGAAACATTACAACGAGACGGCGTCCCTGCGAGGCTCCCGAGGGAGGGAGCAGGAAGATCCAGGCGGCATCTTGAAGGTACAGCGTGTTCACAAATCTCCCAGGCCACAAGCAAGGAGCCAGCCGGCTCTGAATTCTCCAGCACAGTCAGGGCGCAAGTCAAACGGCTTCCGATCAGACCTAAAGAGATCCCGCAGGAAGTCCTGACGTTCACAGCAAGCAGGGCTCTGTGCGGGCCAACACGCCGCCCATGGGTGCTCTGGAAAATCACGTGAAGATGGTGCAACGGGGAGAGTTAGAGAGCCCTAAAAGCAAGTCTCAGGCCAGATTCTGCCACATGCCTCGTTTGCAAACAAGCCCTAAAGATATCCCCAAAAGATATAGGACGTTGTTTGGAAACAGGATACTTGCAGATGTAATCAAGCTGAGATGAGGTCATCCAGGAGTAGGGTAGGCTATAAATCCAATGCGTGGTGTCCTTACCGGAGAAGGGGAAAGACAGAAAACGCACAGAGAGCAGGCCACGTGGAGACAGAGGCAGGGACTGGAGGGAGGCAGCCACACGCCCAGGGACGCCTGGAGCCCCCAAGGAGCTGGGAGAGGCGGGAAGGAGCCTTCCCTAGAGCCTCGAGAGGGAGCACGGCCCTCTGACTTCTGCCCCCAGCACCGTGAGGATAAATATCTTTTAAGCCCTGTTTGCTGGAGCGGCCCCAGAAAATACACACACCCTTAGAGACCAGACTGGCAACATTTAGAGTCTGCATCGGGACCCCCAAAATCCTCAATCAGTGTGTGGTCCAAGGACGGCTGGAGAGCCACGTCTGGACCATCCCTGTGGCCGTGGCCTGAGCGCCCTGCACCTGAGCGCCGGCCTGCCCCAGGTCTGATGCTTTCCAGCCTGTGCCTGCGGGGGTGGGAGGGGCTGGTGTCTCTCAGACAACCTCCTGATACTGGTGTAAACCAAACATAGAATTCTAAGCCCCTCAGCTGACTGAATGGACCCCCTTTCTGGCCAAGGGGATCCCAAAGGAACCTGAAAAGGTAGCTCAGGCTGTGACAGGAAGAGGGAGTCAGACAGGCCTCGTGATACCATCCTCCCTTTGGAACTCAGGCACAACTGACCAGCATTCGTGTGAAAACAGAGATCGTAACGTGGGCACAACGGACTCGCTGTAGCAATAAGATATCAAATTCCAACCGGACTCTAGTATTATAGAATGAGACCACCACTTCTCCTGTTGTCCTTCCCAGCTTTTCCCTGTCTCCCCTTTTCCCTACTTTATAAGACAGGAGAAGGGGGAGAAAGCAAAAAGTTGGAAAGAAACAGAAGATAGGCCGGGCGCAGTGGCTCAAGCCTGTAATCCCAGCGCTTTGGGAGGCCGAGACGGGTGGATCACGAGGTCAGGAGATCGAGACCATCCTGGCTAACATGGTGAAACCCTGTCTCTACTAAAAATACAAAAAACTAGCCGGGCGAGGTGGCGGGCGCCTGTAGTCCCAGCTACTCGAGAGGCTGAGGCAGGAGAATGGCGTAAACCCGGGAGGCAGAGCTTGCAGTGAGCTGAGATCCGGCCACTGCACTCCAGTTTGGGCGACAGAGCGAGACTCCGTATAAGAAAAAAAAAAAAAAGAAAAGAAACAGAAGATAAATAGTTAGACGACCTTGGCACCACCATCTGGCCCTGGCGGTTAAAATAATAATAATAATATTAACCCCTGACCAAAACTACTAGTGTTATCTGTAAATTCCCGACATTGTATGAGAAAGCACTGGAAAACTTCCTGTTCTGTTAGCTGATGCATGTACCCCCCGTCACATTTTCAATTCTTGCTTGATTTATCATGACCCTTTTACATGGATCCCTTAAAGTTGTAAGCCTTTAAAACGGCCACGTATTTCTTCTTCAGGGAGCTCGGCTCTTAAGACGCGAGTCTGCCGACGCTCCCGGCGGAATAAAAAAGCTCTTCCTTCTTTAATCCGGTGTCTGAGGAGTTTTGTCTGTGGCTCGTCCGGCTACAGTATAGCATCGCATGACAGAGAGCAGGCGTTAAAATACGTCAAAGTCTTTCACCCCGAAACGTATTTCTTTCACGTACTTCAAAATGGCCCTCGAAGCCGTCTGTTGTGGGGGAAGTTTGCTTTCTAAAACTCCTCATCTAAACTCAAGCATTTCTTCATGCTGACGTCAAGTTTTCAGGCAAAGCTTAACTCTTTCAGCCAATTGCCAATTAGGGTGTCTTTAAAATCCACCGATGACTTAGAAGTCTCCACTTTGAGAGACGTCGTCTCGGGGCAGAACCAATATGCACCTTCCCTACACTGGTTTATGCCTCTGCTTATAACTTCTGTCTCCCCAGAACGTATAAAATCAGGCTGGAACCCAGCCAACCCAGGCACGTGTTCTCAGACCCTCCTGAGGCTCCCGAGGTTACTTCTACATTTGTCACGGGCCAGGGTCACTTGTACATTTGGCTCGGAGAAAACCTATTCAAATATTTTACAGTTTGGTTTTTTTGTCAACAGTGGAGACTCCAATGTCACCATTCATGTTGCTCATTAAGAAGCCACGACTTACACCGTGAAAACCTGTCAGAGGCGTTGGAACAAGAGCGACTCCATCTTGAACGGGCCTGAGTGACTCCATGATGAACAAGGCCTGAGTGACTCCATGATGAACAGGGCCTGAGCGACTCTATGATGAACGGGGCCTGAGCGACTCCATCTTGAACGGGGCCTGAGTGACTCCATGATGAACAGGGCCTGAGTGACTCCATGATGAACGGGGCCCGGGCGACTCCATGATGAACAGGGCCCGGGCGACTCCATCTTGAAAGGGGCCTCAGCGACTCCATGATGAACGGGGCCCGGGCGACTCCATGGTGAACGGGGCCCGGGCGACTCCATCTTGAACGAGGCCTGAGTGACTCCATGATGAACGGGGCCCGGGCGACTCCATGTTGAACGGGGCCTGGGCGACTCCATCTTGAACGGGCCCGGGCGACTCCATGATGAACGGGGCCCGGGCGACTCCATGATGAACGGGGCCCGGGGACTCCATCTTGAACGGGGCCTGAGTGACTCCATCTTGAACGAGGCCTGAGTGACTCCATGTTGAACGGGGCCCGGGCGACTCCATGTTGACCGGGGCCTGCAGAGGGGACGTGCACGGACTGGGAGCCTCAGGGCCCGGCTCTGCAGCTCTGCAAAGTGCCCAACTGAGTGCCTTTCTGTGCAGCACAGTGTGGTGTAACCCGTGCCTGTATCTCGTTCCAGGATGTTCTCGTCGCCTCCACAGGATCCTCTGCTTTTTGCTTTTTTCTTTCTTTCTTTCTTTTTTTTGATCGCCTAGGCTGGAGTGCAGCAGTGTGATCTCAGCTCACTGCAGCCTCCCCCTCCTGGGTTCAAGCAATTCTCCTGCCTCAGTCTCCCGAGTAGCTGGGACGACAGGTGTGCACCACCACGCCTCCATAATTTTGTTTTTTTTTTTTTAAGTAGAAATGAGGTTTTGCCATGTCGGCCAGGCTGGTCTGGAACTCCTGACCTCAAGTGATCCGCCCTCCTCGGCCTCCCAAAGTGCTGGGATGACACGTGTGAGCCCCCGCGCCTGGCCAGGATCCCCTGCTTTTATGGGCCTCTGCCACGCCCCGTCTCCAGCCCCTGGCAAGCAGTGTCCTGTGCCCTGTGTGTAGCGACTCGTCCGTTCTGGACGTCTCGTGGCAACACAATCGCAGCACAGGTGGCTGTTGGTGTTTGGCGTCTCTCGCTGCCGTGGTGTCTACGAGGCTCTTCTGTGCTGTGGCAGGCCTCCGAGTTTCACACCTGACTGGTTGAAGCCTCTTCTCTGGTGTGGACAACTGCGTTTACTTGGTCCATGACTCCACTGCTGGCCCAGGTACCCTCCCGCATGCGCCCTCCTGTGTTCGCCCTCCCGTGTGTCCTCCCGTGTGTCCTCCTGTGTGCATCCTCCCGTGTGCGTCCTCCCGCGTGCCCTCCTGTGTGCATCCTCCTGTGTTCACCCTCCTGGGAGTGCCTCCTCCCGTGTGCACCCTCCCGTGTGCGTCCTCCCGTGTGGATCCTCCCATGTGTGCCTGCCAAGTGTGCGTCCCCCCCATGTTCACCCTCCCAGGAGTGCGTCCTCCTGTGTGCCTCCTCCCGTGTGCGCCCTCCCGAGTGTGCGAGTGTGTGCGAGTGTGCGTCCTCCCGTGTTCACCCTCCCATGTGTGTTTCCCATGCCGTGTGTGTCCTCATGCGTGCACCGGGTGTGTTGGGGTCTGTGCCGGGGGTGGTGGAGAATGAAAGAACACACAAAAGATAAAGACACACAGAGAACATGGCGGCCGTCCTCAGAGCCTCCGCCTCACTTTATTTATATTTTATAAACTCCACGTCAGTAGAAAGAATGCAGTGCAAAACAAACTTTCTTTTCTCACATGTAACCTTTTACTCAGTTTTTGTTTTTATGCTCTTTTTTATCTGCCCGCCTTCTTGGCGCCTACGGGAGTTTATTAAAAGTTTAATTGGAGATACTGTCCTTAAGCCCTATCTATTTTTTAGTATACTGTTTTCAAAGGCCCCTGCACGGATGTTCTGAATTTGTTCATCTGTTCATCTCCTGGGGAGCTCCTGGTTGCTTCTGCAGCTCTGCTTGGATGATGCACCCGGCTGGTGTCCCCGTAACCGCCGCGGAAGTCCTGGAACGTCCCGCGTGGTGCCCACCGCTGAGGAACCTCGTTTGGTCCCCTGGGAGGGCTGCCTCTTCCCGGACTCTCGGCAGCACGGCTCTGCGGCAGGTCAGAGTTCAGCTGTGGAAAAGGCTGGAGTTCTGTGCTGGGGCGGGGGATGTTGCAGGCAGGTGTCCTGTGAGCAGAGTGGGGGCCGCCAGGTCTCTGAGCAGCACCTGCTCCCCTGAGTGCCCCTGCCCTGAGCTTCCTGCTGGCCATGCCTGGTCTGGGGACACGAGGGTCCCAGGGTTCTCCCTGCAGACCTCCACCACTTCTCCCCAGAAGCCAGGGCCAGCCAGAGCATTCGAGGCTCCCTTTAGCCAGGGTCTCCTAGGGGCTCTGGGGATGGAATTTTGGCTGACCCTGTCTCAAAAAATAATAATAATAAAAATAAAAGTGAAACCTTGCATGAAGGAAGCTACTGTATCTCAC
Source organism: Macaca nemestrina (assembly GCF_043159975.1). Lineage (NCBI taxonomy): Eukaryota > Metazoa > Chordata > Mammalia > Primates > Cercopithecidae > Macaca > Macaca nemestrina. The sequence goes on from NC_092146.1 coordinate 173,902, forward strand.
CAACCAGAAGCCATGCATAGGTTTGTGGATCCATAAATGCGCCCTTGGAGGAAGCGTGTGGCTGGTGTGTTCACCCTACACATATGATAATTCCTACACCCGGGGTCAGCTGGGGTCAGCCCAGAGCAGCTACTGCCAGGTGCCCAGTGAGTGGCCCAGGTCCCCAGCCCCACAGCCTATCTGGAGACCAAGGTGGCTCCATCTGACAAGACATTTCCCACAGAAAATACCAAGATACACGAAGGCCAAACACATTTAAGAAATGACACCATCGGGGCATTCGGAACTGGGAGGGAGTACACTTCTGCTGTTTTAAGCTCTCGGTTTGCCGTATCTGTTACAGCAGCCCTGGGACAAAGGCTCCTCTCCAACTCCTGACCTCGTGGGCCTTGACTGGGCCCATCTCTGAGGACCAGGAGGCATCTGCACAGCGTCAGTGTCTGCAGCTCGGGCCGCCCAAGCGCCTGGGACCCTCCTTCTGGGTCCCCAATCTCAAAGCCTCTGCGACACCTGCAGCCTAGGACCCTCGGTCCCTCCACGCCTCCCTCGGGGCCCTCGACCCCAGGCAGCTCCCCAGGCAGCTCCCCAGGCAGCTCAACCACCAGACCCACACGCCACGGAGCCTCGGTCCCTCCATGCCCTGTGGAGCCTCGTAAAGCCACACACACTTAGGGAGCCTGTGTCTCCCCCACCCTACAGGACCTGGGTCCCCTTACCCCCATGCCCCATGGAGCCTCTTCCACTCCTGTCCTACCCGCGGCCCACAGACTCTCTCTTCCACCCCTCACCCCCCACCCCCTTGCCCCACCGAGTCTCTGTTCCCCTCCATGGCCCACTGAGCTTGCATTGCCACACCTCCCATGCCCCACAGATCCTGTGTCCCCCGCCTACACCCCACAGACCCTGTTCCCCTCCATGCTCCCTGGAGCCTGCATTCCAAAGTGCTGGGCTTACAGGCGTGAGCCATCGCCAGGCTAATTTTTGGATTTTCAGTAGAGACAAGGTTTCGCCACGTGGGCCAGGCTGCTCTTGAACTCCTGACCCCAGGTGATCCACCTGTCTCCATCCCCTGAGTCGGGCAGGTGGACAGGAGGGTGGGGAGTCCGGGAGCTCGGATGCAGGAACCACAGGAGGACCCGGCTGGTCGCTGCTGCCACCATGAGGCCAACGCCAGGTTATTGTATGAATCGAGCTGCTTTCGTCTGCTGTGAGATTTACCACAAGACAAAGCTTTAAAAAATACTTTGGCTGGGCGCGGTGGCTCACGCCTGTCATCCCAGCACTTTGAGAGGCTGAGGTGGGCGGATCACAAGGTCAGGAGTTTGAGACCAGCCTCGGCAACCTGGTGAAACCCCATCTCTACTAAAAATACAAAAATTAGCCGGGTGTGGCGGCAGGTGCCTGTCATCCCAGCTACTCCGGAGGCTGAGGCAGGAGAATCACTTGAACCCGGGAGGCGGAAGCCGCAGTGAACTGAGATTACAACACTGCACTCCAGTCCGAGAGACAGAATGAGACTAGGTCTCAAAAAAAAAAAAAAAAAAAAATGAACAATAGGGTCTCGAGCCGCAGCTCATGAAGTCCAGGGATGGGCTTTGGGGTGACACTGTGTGTGGGTTTCCAAGCAGTTTTCTGGGGCACAGAACGTCTTGGGAATCAACAGGGAAAATGGTTCTGGGCAAGATCCGGCCGTGATGTGGACCTGGGGTTCCAGGGCCCTGTCTTCTGGGCCGGCCGGGCCCCTTGGCACCTGTGCCCTCTGGCGATGGACATGCCCCGGCCTTGGCAAGGCGTCTCCGTTCTTCCGACCGCCGGCACGTGGAGCACGGCCTGTGCCTGGGACGAGGACGCTGGAGGCTTCTGTGGAATCTGAGCCGCTCCCTTCCAAGGCCGGCACCTGCTGTCCTTTGACCTTGGGGTTCCTGCCCGAGCCACGGCTGTGACCTGGTGCCCCCCGGAGCTGGGTTTCCTTTATCCTCCTTGGTCTCTCCTGTCACCGCCCCAGGGGCTCCCCTCTCGCCGGCTGCGTAGACAGAGGGATTTCTCACCACCACAGAGCTGCTATTGCAGCCAGCGTGTCCTTATTCCTCACCGGAGGGGAGTTTTCCGGGACAATTTGGTGGGTTAGGAGGTCAGAAAGTGGGCAGTGCTGATCGCCTGGGTCAGAGATGAGGTCACAGGGACTCAAAGCTGAGTCAGTTCCTGGGTGGCGGCCACAGACCAGAGGAGCCGGTTGGTCATCTGCGTGGTACCAGCTGCCCCGTCCAGCGCGGGGACATATCTCAGCACGACCGTCGGTTTCACAAGAGGGATGTCTCCCCAGGAGCAATTCGAGGACGGCCAGAGTCTTGGAGCCTTCAGCGGTCTGAGTCCAAATCCATCGTTTCCAATCCAGCGGCCTGAGTCCGAATCCATCGTTTCCAATCCAGCGGCTAATTTGTTAGTCCTGTAAACACAGTCTCGTCCCCGGGCAAGAAGCAGGTTTGCTTTGGGAAAGGGACTATTATCGTCTTTGTTTCCAAGCTAAACTACTATAAAGCAAGTTCCTCCCAAAGATACTGTGGCCGACACCCTGGAGGGAGGAAGGACAGCTGGGAGGTTCGAAGCAAGACGGACTCAGTGAGGTCAGACCCCTTCACTGTCCGGATGTGCTCACGTATGATTTTGGCGGGCCGGGCGCAGGGGCTCACGCCTGTCATCCCACCACTTCTGGGAGGCTGAGGGGGGTGGATCACAAGGTCAGGAGTTCAAGACCAGCCTAGCCAATGTGGTGAAAGCCCGTCTCTACTAAAAATACCAAAACTAGCCGAGTGTGATGGCAGGTGCCTGTGGTCCGAGCCACCCAGGAGGCTGAGACAGCAGAATGGCTTGAACCCGGGAGGCGGAGGTTGCAGTGAGCTGAGATCGTGCCACCGCCCTCCAGCCTGGGGGACAGAACGAGACTCAGTCTCAAAAAAAATTGTTTTTGCAAAAGCAGTTTCAAGCCCAGGGAGAACAGTCTTTTCCTGTGGGACCTGCCTGGACCGGCTCGCCAGCCCCCTCCCTGCAGGATGCCAGGGGTGGGGGTCTCTGGGGGTTACCATGCAGGCCCCACCTGTTCCTGGGGGCTGTCTAGAGGGCCCCCACTCAGGGGCAGCCGAGGGCCTCAAAGGGGCAGCCGAGACGCCAGTTCCTGCTGGGGTCCGTTGAGGTTATCTGTAGTTAATTGTTATCTAAAAGGTGATGCAAGCTTGTTTTCAAAACGCAAACAGGCCGGTGAAGTGGCTCACGCCTGTCATCCCAGCACCTGGGGAGGCCGAGGTGTGGGGATGGCTTGAGCCCAGATTTAGAGACCAGCCCGGGCAACACAGCCAGGTCCCGTCTCTCCAACAAATAATCATTATAAATACATAAAAATAAAAATGCCCCAGTAAAGATGTTTATAAAGTAAAAAAAAAAAAAAAAAAAAAGGAAAAGAATCTCTTTTCTTACCTCCTCTATTCTTCAGAAAAGGGAACCTATTCATACCCAATACTTATTTTTAATCATTCAATTTGCAATTTAATCCCTGAATTTTGCATTCAGTTTGCATATTTAGTTTTAATCGTGCAATGTGAAATTATATAATGTCAACTTACCCGTTTCAAAGTGTGCACTGGAGTGGCGTTTAGTGCAATCACGATTTGGCAGGATTTTTATTTTTATTTTTATTCTTTTTTAGATAGCCTCTCTCTGTAACTCCATCACCCAGGCTGGAGTGCGGTGGTGCGATCTCGGCTCACCACAACCTCCACCTCCTGGATTCAAGCGATTCTGCTGCCTCAGCCTCCGGAGTAGCTGGGACTACAGGCGCCGCCACTACGCCCGGCTGATTTTTGTATTTTTAGTAGAGACGGGGTTTCACCATGTTGGCCAGGCTGGTCTCGAACTCCTGACCTCGTGATCCACCCGCCTCGGCCTCCCAAAGTGCTGGGATGACAGGTGTGAGCCCCCGCGCCTGGCCCTGCAACCTGTTTTATCAGCAGGATCTTTGGGACCTGTATCCGTGTCAACCTCTTATGTGGTCCTATGACTGGGAAGCCCAGGAAAGTAGCCCAAGAAGGAGCGGCTCCGGTTTGAACGCCTCTGACATTAGCGGCTACTGTTTGCACAAGCAAAAAAATAAAAGCAGCAGATTCTTTCATCAGGGTCCCGTTTGAAGTTTCTCTCTGGGTTATTGTAACTTCCTTTTCTTTTTTTTCTTTTCAGACAGTCTCGCTCTGTCACCCAGGCTGGAGTGCAATGGTGCGATCTCGGCTCACGGCAACCTCTGCCTCCCAGGTTCCCGCTATTCTCCTGCCTCAGCCTCCCGAGTACCTTGGACTACAGGTGCACGCTGCCTCGCCCAGTTTTTTTTTTTTTTTTTTTTTTTTTTTTGTATTTTAGTACAGACGGGGTTTCATCATGTTGCCCAGGCTGGTCTCCAACTCCTGAACTAGGCTCAGTCCCAAAGTGCTGGGATTGCAGGCGTGAGCCACCGCGCCCGGCCTGGTGACGGTTTTAAAGAAGTCACAGCTCAGAACACAGCAGCTTCGGGAATCGCACCTGCGGATGAGTTCACGTGGCCTCTGGTCTCGGCTCACGCAGCTGTGCTCTCAGCCCGTCACAGCCCGGCCTGAGGCCCCGTGAGCCGCCGGCTGCCCGGTGCTGTTGGAAACCTGTGTCCAGGGCTCCCAGGTTTGTGCCTCTGTTCCCGGCGATGACCCGCAGGGACCCTCTGTTGGTCACACTGCAGCCTCCCGGAAACCATCCCTGCTCGCTCTAAACCACCGGTGAGAATTGCCGGAAACAGGATGGGATAATGCTCTGGGCCCAGTGAAGGTGGTGGCCGCGGGTCCGTCTCTGTCTCCTGCATTCCTGACCAGGACCCCATAAATCATCCAACCTTTCATCTCTGCCTTGGGGGCGCCTTCAGGCCGCAGACCCGGGACTGGTAAATCATCAAAAACCTTTATCTCTGCCTGGTGTCTCTCCTAGCGTGGGAGGGTTGCTCCCCATCCTGAATATTCGAAACTCAACCTGGGGTCATGTGATTTTCTAGTGGAGAAGAGAATTTTCCATTCCGGGAAGCACCTGGACCAAGGGCTTCCGTGCCCGGCTTTGGGAGGGGTTTGCAAACACCCCTTGCCGGGCACAAGGGCACGGTCAACAGGGAAGTCCCAGCAATTGACAGGGGCTCACTCTGGGCCCACTTCACTCAAGCACCATTCACAACCCTCGGCTCGCAGGAAAGAGGCAGCGCCGAGGCTTGGACTCCACGTCCCTCCACCCACATGATGTCCCCACCTGGTGTCCAGCCCACAACTGGCCGCCCAGGACACAGAGGGAGGAAGGGCCGGGCCCGGTGACTGTGTGAGGAGGCGTGGAAGCCGCCCTCCTGCTCCCTGTCACACCAGGGCACAGGTCATTTTGTGGCTCTCCCAGGGCTGTGGAAGGAGGCGGAGAACAGGTGGCTGGTGTCCCCGCAGGGCCTCAGTGAAGGGAGGAGGGAGGAGGGCGAAGGGGGAAAGAGGCAGAAGGGAGGAAACAGATGGGCCAAGAGGAAGCCGCAGGGGGCTGTGGGCAGAGACGGGGAGTCTCAGTGAAGAGAGGAAGGAGGAGGGAGAGGAGGGAGAAGGAGCAGGGGGAGGAGGGAGGAGAGGGGAGGAGGAGCAGGGGGAGGAGGGAGGAGAGGGGAGGAGGAGCAGGGGGAGGAGGGAGGAGAGGGGAGGAGGAGCAGGGGGAGGAGGGAGGAGAGGGGAGGAGGAGCAGGGGAGGACGGAGGAGAGGGGAGGAGGAGCAGGGGGAGGAGGGAGGAGAGGGGAGGAGGAGCAGGGGGAGGAGGGAGGAGAGGGGAGGAGGAGCAGGGGGAGGAGGGAGGAGAGAGGAGGAGGAGCAGGGGGAGGAGGGAGGAGAGGGGAGGAGGAGCAGGGGGAGGAGGGAGGAGAGGGGAGGAGGAGCAGGCAGGAGGGCGAGTGTGGGGAGCCCCCGGGGCCTGAGGCAGGATGGAAAGAGGCTCGGTGGCCGATCAGATGTCCCTGTGCCAGGACAGCAGCCGCCCCGAATATTCCGTGCACTCTCTGAGGCCCTGTCCGGGCGTCCAGCTTGGGGTGGGAGACAGCGGGGTGCGTGGGGAGCACCTACAGAGTGGACGGGAAGCAGCTGGGCGGAGGCAGGAACGGGCCCCGGACAGACCCCTGACCCGGGCTCCTGGTTAGCCCCGGGGGAGAGATCCCAGGCGTGGGCAGCGCTGGGAGAACCCACTTCCACCCACGGAGGCGTCACAGGCTGCTCAGGACCCAGACGAGGCCCACGGGGGCCGGGAGAGGTGGGAACCTGCAGGGGACGACCCCGGTGGGTTTGCTGGCCAAGGCGCCCAGAGCCTGCAGGCCTCAGTCTGCCGGTCCCGTGCCTTGTCCCCGGGGCTCAGAGGACAGCACCTGTTCACCTCGACCTGGGGGCTCCGGGGGACCCACCGTGGCTGCGGCCAGTGCCCCGAGTGGGGCCCATCCGTCAGAACCTCCATGTCCCCTGCAAGGGCCCCTCTGAACACAGCTTGGGGACGTCCTTGCTGTCTGCAAACCCCTGACTGGGGGACTCCGGGGTCACTGTTGGGTTCCCTGGGGGAATCTTCCTGCCCCCACTCCTGGTCTGTGAGGACCGGGGCCCCTCCCCTGACCCTGGGGGACTCCAGGGACACTGCTGGGTTCCCTGGGGGACCCCGGCCCCTGCCCCCACTCCTGGTCTGTGAGGACCCCGGCCCCTGCCCTGACCCTGGGGGACTCCGGGGACACTGCTGGGTTCCCTGGGGCATCTTCCTGCCCCCACTCCTGGTCTGTGAGGACCGGGGCCCCTGCCCTGACCCTGGGGGACTCCGGGGACACTGCTGGGTTCCCTGGGGGACCCCGGCCCCTGCCCCCACTCCTGGTCTGTGAGGACCCCGGCCTCTGCCCTGACCCTGGGGGACTCCGGGGACACTGCTGGATTCCCTGGGGCATCTTCCTGCCCCCACTCCTGGTCTGTGAGGACCGGGGCCCCTCCCCTGACCCTGGGGGACTCCGGGGACACTGCTGGGTTCCCTGGGGGACCCCGGCCCCTGCCCCCACTCCTGGTCTGTGAGGACCCCGGCCCCTCCCCTGACCCTGGGGGACTCCGGGAAGACTGCTGGGTTCCCTGGGGGACCCCGGCCCCTGCGCTGACCTGGGCATTTGGGTCCCCGTGTGAGTTCGGGGCGGAGTTCACTGCCCAGCCGGGTGGGGACAGACGCGTGGCGGGGCGGGACGTCCCTCCTCCTCCGGCAGGAATGTCCGTGCCAGCCAATGGCAGCGGCCGGGGTGTGTTTTAGGGACAGTCCCCCTTAGACACCGGCGGGAGCGGCCAGGAGCTCTGAGACTCGCGCGGCTGGAAGGTGAGTGTGTCCACCCCGTGCTGCTGATGCCGGTTCCCCTGCGGGGGACGTGGGGGCGGGGGACAGCGCCCGCTGCGGGCTGGGGATCGGGAACCCGCGTTTCCATCATTCAGGTTCCTTCTCCTCCTCCTCCCGGGAGCCTTAGCCGGGGGCACGGGCCGGGGGACGGTCGCCTGGGATCCGTGGCCTGTGACCCTCGCAGGCCCTGAATTGTCTGCTGGGCCAGAGCCAGTGTGGACACGGCCCGGGACGGTCAGGGAATGAGCCTGGGGGCCACGGTTTGCTGGACCGGTCGGACGTCCTCACTCGGCCGCCGGGGCCTGGATGGGGACAGGTCGGGGCAGCTGGGACTGTGGGGACGGTGGACTGGGGGCGTTGCTGGGATCTGAGCACGCAGGTCCTTCCGTGGATTCACCCAGCAGCTATTCGCCCCGTGCGTGCGTTCCAGGTGCGGGTCACGGCCACTCACGCCTCTGGGACGTGAGCCTCCCCGAGGACTCAGCGGGCGAGAAGGTGTAGGTGTCTCACCTGGCTGGCGGGTCACCGGGCGGCTCGGCCCGTCCGTCATCTGTGCAGTCCCACGGCGACGGCGAAGGCCGCAGGGTGGAGAGGACCGGGGTGGAGGGGACCGGGGTGGAGGGGACCGGGGTGGAGGGGACCGGGGTGGAGGGGACCCGGGTGGAGGGGACCCGGGTGGAGGGGACCCGGGTGGAGGGGACCGGGGTGGAGGGGACCGGGGTGGAGGGGACCCGGGTGGAGGGGACCGGGGTGGAGGGGACCCGGGTGGAGGGACCCGGGTGGAGAGGACCCGGGTGGAGGGGACCCGGGTGGAGGGGACCCGGGTGGAGGGGACCCGGGTGGAGAGGACCCGGGTGGAGGGGACCCGGGTGGAGGGGACCAGGGTGGAGAGAACATCCCCCAGGAAGGATCAGTGCTCTGCTGGGCGGCCTCAGACCCCACTCCCATGTGCCATCCGGATGAGATGGCAGACGTGGCTGGGACTGGGGGCCACCCGGGGCTCCTTCCTGTTCAACTTTGTCATGTGTGGGGAGGGGTCGGGGGATGTGGGGACAGGAGGGGACGCTCCTCAGTGGTCCGGGGACCTGAGATGTCTGGGGAAGGGTCGGGGGACGTGGGGACAGGAGGGGACGCTCCTCAGTGGTCCGGGGACCTGGGATGTCTGGGGAGGGGCTGGGGGGACGTGGGGACAGGAGGGGACGCTCCTCAGTGGTCCGGGGACCTGGGATGTCTGGGGAGGGGTCGGGGGACGTAGGGACAGGAGGGGACGCCCCTCAGTGGTCCGGGGACCTGGGGTGTGAGGACGGCATCTCTGACGGGAGGGGAGGGACTGTGACCGGAGGGGAGGAGGATGACCGGGAGGGGAGGAGGATGACCAGGAAGGGAGGAGGATGACCGGGAGGGGAGGAAGATGACCGCAGCCGGAGTTGGTGGAACCGTTCATGACACAGAGGATGTGACTGTTCACCTTTGGGTCTGGCCTATCTTGGGAGACACCAGCTTCCTCGAGTCTTCTGAACCAAAAAGTATGTGAGACAGGCCTCAGGACATTTCGAAAGTGTGTTTTGCTGGCTGGGTGCGGTGGCTCACACCCGTCATCCCAGCACTTTGGGAGGCCGAGGCGGGCGGATCACGAGGTCAGGAGTTCTAGACCAGCCTGGCTAACACGGTGAAACCCCGTCTCTACTAAAAATACAAAAATGAGCCGGGCGTGGTGGCAGGTGCCTGTCATCCCAGCTACTCAAGATGCTGAGACTGGAGAATCGCTTGAACCCGGGAGGCGGACGTTGTAGTGAGCCGAGATCTCGCCACTGCACTCCAGCCTAGGTGACAGAGCGAGACTCCGTCTCAAAAAAAAAAAGAAAAACAAAGAAAGATAAAAGAAAAGAAAATTAGCTGGGCCTGGTGGCAGGTGCCTGTCATCCCAGCTACTCAGGAGGCTGAGGCAGGAGAGTCGCTTCAACCCGGGAGGCGGAGGTTGCTGTGAGCTGAGATCCCGCCACTGCGCTCCAGCCTGGGCTGCAGACTCAGACTCCATCTCAAAAAACAAAAAACAAAACAAAAAAGAAAAAAGAAAATTAGCTGGGCCTGGTGGCAGGTGCCTGTCGTCCCAGCTACTCGGGAGGCTGAGGCAGGAGAATGGCATGAACCCGGGAGGCGGAGGTTGCAGCGAGCCGAGATTGCACCACTGCCCTCCAGCCTGGTGACAGAGCGAGACTCCGTCCTAAAAAAAAAACAAAAAAAGTGTTTTTTGTTGAGGTTGGGAACGAGCCTGTGACCCAGCCTGAGGAGGTCCTGACGCCCTGGGCCTCAGGTGGTCGAGGACAGCTTGGTTTTATGCCTTTTAAGGAGACGGCAGACCTGAATCAGAACGTGTAAGAGGAACCTGGGCTCTGTCAAGCGTGTCCGTGAGAACAGACCACCAAACAGGCTTCGTGGGAGCCATAAAAGCTGTTTATTCACTTGGGTGCCGGTGGGCTGAGTCCGAAAAGAGAGTCAGCAAAAAGGGGGAGATGGGGAAGGGGTGGGTTGATAGGACTCGGGGAGGTCATGGAAAACGACAGCCAAAGGTTCGGATCTGAAGGGGCGGCTGGCCCCTCCGCACCTGTGGGGGTTTCTGTGTGTCAGGTGCTGAGAAAAGAAATAAGACACAGAGACAAAGTATAGAGAAAGGGGACCGGCGCTGAGGGACTCCAGGCAGGCACCGGTCTCTGAGTTGCCTCAGTATTTATTGATCATTATCTCTTTACCATCTCGGAGAGGGGAGAGGGGGAAGTGGCGGGACAATAGGGTAACAGTGGGGAGAGGGTCAGCAGGAAAACATGTGAACAAAGATCTCTGTGTCATCAATAAGTTTAAAGAAAGGTGCTGTGCCTGGGCCTTGCACGGATACAAACATCTATACAAACATCTCGTATGCAAACATCTGGAATGCAAACATGAAACGGCAGCATTGCCACAAGCACACACAACTCACCTCCAGCCCTAAGGTGGTTTTCTCCTATCTCAGTAAATAGAACTTACAGTCGGGTTTTACACCCAGACATTCCATTGCCCAGGGACCAGCAGGAGACCGAGGCCTTCCTGTGTCTCAACTGCCAAGAGGCCGTCCTCTTTTATTAATCCTCCCCAGCACAGACCCTTTATGGGTGTCAGTCTCTCCCTTCCCACGAGGCCATATCTCAGACTATCCCATGGGGAGAAACCTTGGACAATACCTGGCTTTCCCGGGCAGAGGTCCCTGCGGCCGGCCTTCCGCAGTGTTTGTGTCCCTGGGTACTCGAGATTAGAGAACGGTGATGACTTTTACCAAGCAGACTGCCTTCAAGCCCTTCTTTAACAAAGCACATCCTGCATAGCCCTAAATCCATTAAACCCTGAGTCAACACAGCACACATTCCTGCAAGCACAGGGTTGGGGCTATAGGGTTACAGATTAACAGCATCTCAAGGCAGAAGAATTTCTGTGAGGACAGAACAAAATGGAGTCTCTTATGTCTGTAGAGACGGTAACAGTCTGATCCCTCTTTCTTTTCCCCACGGTCATTTATTGTTAGCAGAGGAAGGGGTTACAAGGTGCACGGTGGACAGCTCCTAAGACTCATTGTCGAGAAGACGAACGGCACACGGTCGATGGATCAGCTAAGGTAGGGCAGGGACGAGTCACAATAGGAAAACGTGGTAATTTCAGTTACTCAGTGAAGGCAGGCACTGGCTGTTTTACTTCTGTGTCGTTCTTTGCTTTGACTGCTCCTGACTTCTCGGCTCCTGCAGGCCTCCGGGACGTGTACATGCAGGTCACGGGGGTGATAATGACTGAGGTTCGGCTCAGAGGCCTGACGGGTTACATATGTGAAGGCAGGACAGCTCGACGGGCGGCGAGGCGGACTTCCAGGTCATAACTAGATTTTAAAATTTTTCTGACTGGCAATTGGTTGAAAGAGCTCTTATTAGGCCGGGTGCCGTGGCTCAAGCCTGTCATCCCAGCACTTTGGGAGGCCGAGGCGGGCGGATCAGCTGAACTAGGGAGTTCGAGACCAGCCTGACCAACGCGGTGAGACCCATTCGCGACTAAAAATGTGAAAAATTAGCTGGGAACGGTGGCAGGGGCCTGTAATCCCACCGGTTCTGGAGGCTGAGGCAGGAGAATCACTTGAATCCAGGAGGCGGAGGCTGCAGTGAGCTGAGATCGTGCCACTGCATTCCAGCCTGGGCAACAGAGCAAGACCCTGTCGCTCCACACACACACACACACACACGCACACACACAGAGGAGTTATTCGTAGAAAGGAATATCTGCATTAAAATAAGAGGGTGTGGGCCGGGCGCGGTGGCTCAAGCCTGTAATCCCAGCACTTTGGGAGGCCGAGATGGGTGGATCACGAGGTCAGGAGATCGAGACCATCCTGGCTAACACGGTGAAACCCCGTCTCTACTAAAAAAATACAAAAAACTAGCCGGGCGATGTGGTGGGCACCTGTAGTCCCAGCTACTTGGGAGGCTGAGGCAGAAGAATGGCGTAAACCCCGGAGGCAGAGCTTGCAGTGAGCTGAGATCCGGCCACTGCACTCCAGCCTGGGCGACAGAGCCAGACTCCGTCTCAAAAAAAAAAAAAAAAAAAAAAAAGAGGGTGTGGAGATGAAGATTTTTTGTGTTTGGATGGGAGTCTGGCTCTATCCCCCAGGCTGGAGTGCAGTGGCACCATCTCGGCTCGCTGCAACCTCCGCCTCCCGGGTTCAAGGGATTCTTCTGCCTCAGCCTCCCGAGTGACTGGGATGACAGGCACCTGCCACACTCCTGGTTAACTTTTGTGTTTTTAGCAGAGACGGGGTTTCACCATGTTGGCCAGGCTGGTCTCGAACTCCTGACCTCAGGTGATCCACCTGCCTCAGCCTCCCAAAGTGTTTGGGATGACAGGCCTGAGCCGCTGGGCCCCACCCAGACCTGCATTTTAACCTCCCCTCCACCCTGCGGCCCTGGGACCCTGGACATCCGGAGGTTCACAGCAGCCCTCCTGGGCTGCTCCAGGCAGATCACTGCACGGCTGCAGAGAAGGGGCCAGCACCCTCCTGGGGACCCAGAGCCACAGCACAGGTGTGGTTGCTACTCTTGAAGAAAGAGCCTGAGGCTGAGCTGATAAAGAATGGGTTCCTCCTCCTGGGCCCTGCAGGCTCTGGGGACCCTCCCTCCCTCTCTCCCTCCCTCCCTCCCTCCCTCCCGCCCGCCCAGTCCTGGCAGCCGGGAAGGCCTGAGCTTATCAAGTTAGCTGGGTCTCGGAGGAAGGGATTTTGGGAAGATGTAAATAAAAACAAAACCTGCAGCCAACTGGGAATCTCTGCCTGAGTGTGGACGAGAAGGCAGCACGGGCAGCCGCCAGGAGCTGCAGACCCAGAGGATCTCGTCCTTTCTTGCGGCTCAGGGAGAGACCAGGCCTTTCATTCTGGGCTCAAGATCAACAATTCGAATTCCGAAGTTCCCCTGCGCTTGGGGCCCAAGGTGGGTCTGCAGCTTCAGCTGAAGTTTGTCTCCTTTTCCCCAGGAGGCCTGGGCGTCTTCCCTTCCTCTGGGTCCCGTTTCTTTTATCTTTTCTTTTTTCTTTTTTTTGAGGCAGAGTCTCACTCTGTCACCCAGGCTGGAGTGCAGGGGTGTGATCTCGGCTCACCACAGCACCCGCCTCCCGGGTGCAAACGATTCTGAAGCCTCAGCCTCCTGAGTAGCTGGGATTACAGGCGTTCGCCACCACGGCCGGCTACTTTTTGTACTATTAGTAGAGATGGGGTTTCACCATGTTGGCCAGGCTGGTCTCGAACTCCTGACCTCGTGATCCGCCTGCTTCAGCCTCCCAAAGTGCTGGGATGACAGGTGTGAGCCACCGCGCCTGGCCCCTCCAGGTCTTATTTCTAAGAGGAGGCCCCTGGTCCACCAGGGAACATTGCAGAGACGTGAAACTCTCAACCGGCTGATTTAGCCCTGAAAAATCTTACATACATTGCCAGGCGTGGTGGTGCATACCTGTCATCCCAGCTACTCCGGAGGCTGAGGCAGGAAAATTGCTTGAACCTGGGAGGTGGAGGTTGCAGTGAGCTGAGATTGCGGCACTGCACTCCAGCCAGGGTAACAAGAGTGAAATTCTGTCTTAAAAAAAAATCGTACATACAGCTGGGCGCAGTGGCTAACGCCTGTAATCCCAGCACTCTGGGAGGCTGAGGCGGGCGGATCACCTGAGGTCAGGAGTTCAAGACCAGCCTGGCCAACATGGTGAAACCCTGTCTCTACTAAAAATAGAAAAATTAGACAGGTGTGGTGATAGGCGCCTGTAATCCCAGCTACTCAGGAGGCTGAGGCAGGAGAATTGCTTGAACTTGGGAGGTGGAGGCTGCAGTGAGCCGAGATTGCGCCATTGCACTCCAGCCTGGGTAATAAGAGTGAAACTCTGTATTTAAAAAAAAAAGAAAAAACCCAAAAAGTTATATACAGTTCAGAGGCAGAGAAAGAATTTACAGGCTTTCTAAAATGCCCTTACGAAAAGAGTCTCTTCCCTTATTTTCAGCATTATATATTTATATTTTATATATTTATATATCATATATTTATATAATATATCATATATGTATATATCATATTTACATAATATATAAAATTTTATGTAATATATTAAATATTATATATATTAATATATACAATTATATATTAGATAAATATGTAATAAATATATATTATATATATATATATATATTTTTTTTTTTTTTTTTGAGACGGAGTCTCACGCTGTTGCCCAGGCTGGAGTGCAGTGGCGCGATCTCGGCTCACTGCAAGCTCCGCCTCCTGGGTTCACGCCATTCTCCTGCCTCAGCCTCCTGAGTAGCTAGGACTACAGGCGCCAGCCACCACGCCCGGCTAATTTTTTGTATTTTTAGTAGAGACGGGGTTTCACTGTGGTCTCGATCTCCTGACCTTGTGATCCGCCCGTCTCGGCCTCCCAAAGTGCTGGGATTACAGGCTTGAGCCACCGCGCCCGGCCTATATATTATATATTTATGTAATATATATTTATATAAGAATATATTTATATATTTATATAATATTATATTCATATATTTATATAATTAAATTATATAATATATATAAATTGTATGATTTATATATTATATAAATTATAATATATATTATATTTTATATAATATGTATTATATGTACATATACTTATATTATATTTTATATGTAATAAATATATATTTATATTATATTTTATATGTAATAAATATATATTTATATTATATTTTATATATATATTATATTTTATTTTATTTTATTTTATTTTTATTTATTTATTTTTTTTTTTTGATACGGAGTCTCGCTCTGCCGCCCAGGCTGGAGTGCAGTGGCCGGATCTCAGCTCACTGCAAGCTCCGCCTCCCGGGTTTACGCCATTCTCCTGCCTCAGCCTCCCGAGTAGCTGGGACTACAGGCGCCCGCCACCTCGCCCGGCTAGTTTTTTGTATTTTTTAGTAGAGACTCGGTTTCACCATGTTAGCCATTATATATATATATAATATTATATATTAATATATATTAATATTAATATATATGTAATATATAATATATTATATATATTTTATATATAAAATATATATTTATATTATATTATATATATATTAAATATATATTTTATATATAAAATATATATTTATATTATTTTATATATAATAAATATATATTTATATTATTTTATATATAATAAATATATATTTATATTATATTTTATATGTAATAAATATATATTTATATTATATTTTATATGTAATAAATATATATTTATATTTTATATGTAATAAATATATATTTATATTATATTTTATATGTAATAAATATATATTTATATTATATTTTATATGTAATAAATATATATTTATATTTTATATGTAATAAATATATATTTATATTATATTTTATATGTAATAAATATATATTTATATTATATTTTACATATAAAATATATATTTATATTATATTTTACATATATATATTTACATATATATTTATATATGTATATATGTATTTACATATATATTTATATATGTAAATATATATGTATACATATATACATATATTTATATATTTACATATATATTTACATATATACATATATTTTACGTTTATATATTTATATTATATTTTACATATAAAATAAATATATATTTATATTATATATTTATATATCCGCTTTTTGGGGGGCAGAGTCTTGCTGTGTCGCCCAGGCTGCAGTGCAGTGGTGATAGGCTCTGGTGGTGCAGGAACACCAGGTTCTTCCTCTCCAGTGGAATTAAATAAGGCCACACGGACACACGTGCAGTGGTTTTTAAGGAGCGCAGCGTTTAATAGGCAAGAAGGGAAGGGAGGGCCGGGCAGGTGGCTCAGGCCTGGGATCCCGGCACCGCGGAGGCGGCGGGGAGCCCAGATCGCGCCATTTCACTGCAGTCTGGGCAACCAGAGCGAAATTCCGTCTCAAAAAAAAAAAAAAAAAAAAGGCGACAAGGGGGAAAGGAAAAGGAAGTATCTCCCCGGACGGAGGCCGAGGGACCGGGGCCTCCAAAGCGGAGGGAGGAGGGAGGAGACCAGCCCGGGTAACGCGGCGCCTGGAGGAGGCGTGGCTGATTTGCATAGCGCTCAGCGGATTGGTCTGACCAGGCCTGTCATTCACGTAGCCCGCGAAAAACGTGGCCCGCCCAGCCCAGCCCCGTCATATGCAAATACAGGCGCCATGATGTTCTACGCGCCTGGCGGTGTGTGGGGGCGGCCGGGATGGCGGAACGTGTGGGGGCGGCCGGGATGGCGGAACGTGTGGGGGCGGCCGGGATGGTGGGAACGTGTGGGGGCGGCCGGGATGGCGGGAACGTGTGGGGGCGGCCGGGATGGAGGGAACGTGTGGGGGCGGCCGGGAGGGCGGGAACGTGTGGGGGCGGCCGGGAGGGCGGGAACGTGTGGGGGCGGCCGGGAGGGCGGGAACGTGTGGGGGCGGCCATGATGGCGGAACGTGTGGGGGCGGCCGGGAGGGCGGGAACGTGTGGGGGCGGCCATGATGGCGGAACGTGTGGGGGCGGCCGGGATGTCAGGAATGTGGGGGGGCGGCCGGGATGGCGGGAACGTGTGGGGGCGGCCGGGATGGCGGTGTGTGGGGGCGGCCATGATGGCGGAACGTGTGGGGGCGGCCGGGATGTCAGGAATGTGGGGGGGCGGCCGGGATGGCGGGAACGTGTGGGGGCGGCCGGGATGTCAGGAATGTGGGGGGGCGGCCGGGATGGCGGGAACGTGTGGGGGCGGCCGGGATGTCAGGAATGTGGGGGGGCGGCCGGGATGTCAGGAATGTGGGGGGGCCGCCGGGATGGCGGGAACGTGTGGGGGCGGCCATGATAGCGGAACGTGTCGGGGCGGCCGGGATGGCGGGAACGTGTGGGGGCGGCCATGATGGCGGAACGTGTGTGGGCGGCCGGGAGGGCGGGAACGTGTGGGGGCGGCCATGATAGCGGAACGTGTGTGGGCGGCCGGGAGGGCGGGAACGTGTGGGGGCGGCCATGATAGCGGAACGTGTCGGGGCGGCCGGGAGGGCGGGAACGTGTGGGGGCGGCCATGATGGCGGAACGTGTGGGGGCGGCCGGGATGTCAGGCACAGGTGGGGGCGGCCGGGATGGCGAGAACGTGTGGGGGCGGCCAGGATGTCAGGCACAGGTGGGGGCGGCCGGGATGGCGGAAACGTGTGGGGGCGCCGGGAGGGCGGGAATGTGTGGGGGCAGCCATGATGGCGGTGTGTGGGAGCGGCCGGGATGTCAGGAATGTGTGGGGGCGACGGCAAGACGGCAACGGTGGGAATCGAATCGGCCTGTTGACAGCGCCCAGCTTTAACGGCTCGCATTTGCATATTAAGGGTTGCCCAGCGGGGTCTGAGAGCCGGGGCTTTCACGCTAGACAAGAAACGTTTTTTGGAGCTGCAAAAACACTTTCCAAGGACCCCTTTTCCTCTCTTTCCCTCCTTTTTAAATTTTTTTTGGAGATGGGGGAGTTTCACTCTTGTTGCCCAGGCCGGAGGGCAGTGACCCCATCTCTGTGCACTGCAACCTCCGCCTCCCGAGTTCAAGCGATTCTCCTGCTTCAGCCTCCCAATTAGCTGGGGTCACAGGCATGTGGCACCACGCCTGGCTAATTTTTTGTATTTTTAGTAGAGACGGGGTTTCATCATGTTGGTCAGGCTGGTCTTGAACTCCCAACCTCAGGTGATCCACCGGCCCCGTTCTCCAAAAGTGCTGGGAGTACAGGCGTCAGCCATCGCCCCCAGCCCCCTTTTCCTCTCCATCTGTCTAAAATAATGTCTTAATAACTCTTACCACAGTGGTGATATCTCCGCCCACTGCAACCTCCGCCTCCCGGGTTCAAGTGATTCTCCTGCCTCAGCCTCCCAAGTAGCTGGGATAACAGGTGCATGCCAGCACGCCTGGTTGATTTTTGTATTTTTAGTAGACACGGGGTTTCACCATGTTGGCCAGTGTGGTCTTGAACTCCTGACCTCAGGTGGTCCACGCACCTCGGCCTCCCAAAGTGCTGGGATTACAGGAGAGGGCCACCGCGCCCGGCCGGCCCCACAGTAATTTAATATGCAGCCCAGAATGGGGCTTTTTTCCCACCTAATGTGCAAGATTCTCAAGCTCCGTTTTCCAAGTTCACCTGCATTACAGATGCAGTTTTTTCTGTTCTGTGTGTGTGCACAGAAGGCCCAGGAGTTAATTTACTCGGTTAAGGATTAAAGTTATGAAGCAGGCCGGGCACGGACGCGCTCACACCTAGAATCCCAGCACTTTGAAAGGCTGAGATGGGAGGATCTCTTGAGTCCGGGAGTTCCAGACCAGACTGGGCAACATAGCAAGACCCCATCTTTCTTCCCTCCCTTTCTTCCCTTCCTTTCCTTCCCTTCCCCTTCCTTCCTTCCTTCCTTCCTTCCTTCCTTCCTTCCTTCCTTCCTTCCTTCCTTCCTTCCTTCCCTCCCTCCCTTCCCTCCCTTCCTTCCCTTCCTTGCCTTCCTTCCCTTCCTTCCCTTCCTTCCCTTCCTTCCTTTCCTTCTTTCTTTCTTGACAGGGTCTCACTCAGTTGCCCAGGCTGGAGTGCAGTGGTGCAATCTCCGCTCACTGTAACCTCCACCTCCCAGAGGCTCAAGTGATTCTACTGCCTCAGCCTCCCGAGTAGCTGGGACTACAGGCTATGTCACTACTGCCCAGCTAATTTTTTTTGTATTTTTAGTAGAGACGGGGTTTCAGCATGTTGGCCAAGCTAGTCTTGAACTCCTGACCTCAAATGTTCCACGCAACTCAGCCTCCCAAAGTGCTGGGATTATAGGCGTGGGTCACCCAGCATGACCTATTTATTTATTTCTTGAGACAGCCTCACTCTGTCACCGAGGCTGGAGTGCAGTGGTGCCGTCTCGGCTCACCGCAACCTTTGCCTCCCGAGCTCAAGTGATTCTCCTGTGTCAGTCTCCTGAGCAGCTGGGATTATAGGCGTCTGCCCTCACGCCTGGCTAATTTTTGTATTTTTAGTAGAGTTGGGGTTTCGCCGTGTTGACCAGGCTGGTCTTGAACTCCTGACCTCAGGAGATCCGCCCACCTTGGCCTCCCAAAGTGCTGGGATTACAGGTGTGAGCCACGGTGCCCGGTCTGTTCTTGATTTGTTTTTTTGTTGTTGGGTTTTTTTTTTTTTTTTTTTTTTTGCCGGCATGTGATTGAGTTTATTGTAGAGAATGGTAACAGGAAATGGGATTGTATAAAGAAAAGAGCTGTCCCATCCACGGGCCTCAGCAGCCCTGCCACGGATCTGCCTGATTCTTTCCCCTCAAGAAGATCTTGTCGCTTCTCATAATATGGCTGATGCGTTTAATGTCCTCCGTGAGCCCATCCATAGTGAGGATTCCGTTTAGGGTCCTGTATGCGCTTTCCATGTTCCCTTCCGGTACCATCAGAGTCCTGGGAAGGAACCTCAGATTTTTTTTGAGATGGGGTCTCGCTCTATCGCCCAGGCTGGAGTGCAAAGGCACAATCTCGGCTCACCGCAACCTCTGCCTCCGGGTTCAAGCGATTCTCCTGCCTCAGCCTCCCGAGTAGCTGGGATGACAGGCGCCCGCCACCACGCCCGGCTAATTTTTGTGATTTTAGTAGAGACGGGGTTTCACCGTGCTGGCCAGCTGGTCTTGAACTCATGAACTCTCGTGATCCACCCACCTTGGCCTCCCAAAGTGCTGGGATCACAGGCATGAGCCACCACGCCCACCATGCCCAGCTATTTTTTTTTAATGAGGTTTAGCTTCAGATCTCATATTTTTCTTTTTCCATTATTATTATTATTATTATTATTTTTGAGACGGAGTCTCGCTCTGTCACCCAGGCTGGAATGCAGTGGTACGATCTTGGCTCACTGCAACCTCCGCGTCCCGCGTTCAAGTGATTCTCCTGCCTCAGCCTCCTGAGTAGCTGGGATTACAGGCGCCCGCCACCATGCCTGGCTAATTTTTGTATTTTTAGTAGAGATGGGGTTTCACCATCTTATCCAGGCTGGTCTTGAACTCCTGACCTCGTGATCCACCCGCCTCGGCCTCCCAAAGTGCTGGGATGACAGGCGTGAGCCACCGCGTCCGGCCTAAGATCCCCTATTTTTCAGGACATTCCTCTGAGCTGTCAGGGCTTGTGCCCTCAGCGAGTCAGACTTAGACTTGAGCGTGATGTATCCAGGCGTTCATTCCAGTATCTTTCACTGCTGAGCGGGTTCGAGAAGAACAGGGTTAGGGCTCTTCCCAGCTTGGCTTAGTGAAGGAGAGAGATGACAGTTTTCACTAACACCAGATTTCCTGGGTGAGATAAAGGTGCTTTTATTTCCTGGGGCTGCCGTTCTGGTACTTGGGTTAATTTTTGTTGGAAGTGAGCTAGAGAGGTTACATGCTTACCCAGTTGAGAGGTTTTTCTGTCTGAAAACAAATCTCTGAGCACATTTGATACGTTTTATCCTCTCCCAAGTGAAAAGCTTTGGTGAAGGATTTTACGAAACTCTGGCCGGGCACGGTGGCTCTCGCCTGTCATCCCAGCACTTTGGGAGGCCGAGGCGGGCGGATCACGAGGTCAGCAGATGGAGACCATCCTGGCTAACATGATGAGACCTCATCTCTACTAAAAAACAAACAAAAAAACAAAAAAACCAAAAGATTAGCCAGGCATGGTGGCGGGCGCATGTACTCCCAACTACTCGGGAGGCTGAGGTAGGAGAATCGCTTAAACCCAGGGGGTGGAGGTTGCAGTGAGCCGAGATCGCACCACTGCACTCCAGCCTGGGTGACAGAGTGAGACTCCATCTCAACAAACAAAAACAAAAAACAAAACCTTCATTGGCTGCAGCCTGGCAAATAGAGTTTGCCATCCTGACTGGAGCCCAACAGCTGACAAGCGTACCCTTGAGAAGGGGCTTTCTCTATTTCTGTAGTGGAATACTGAGGTTTAGTTTCTTTTATGGAGTCCTCCTGGATTAGAAGGGCTGGAAGTGTGTTACTGTCTTGAGGCTTCCTTGCCTTTGATTTGGCCGCCTGATCAGCTAATCTCTTTCCTTTGGGCTACTTTGTCTGTTCCCTTTTGATGTTACAATACATCCCTGCTGTCTCTCCTGGAAGAAAAACTGAGAATAATGATCTGCTAATTTCCTGGTGAGGTTATCTATCTGTCTGTCTATCTATGTGTCTGTCTGTCTATCTATCCATCTATCTATCTATCTATCTATCTATCTGTTATCTACCTATCTCCATCATCTATCTATCTGTTATCTACCTATCTCCATCATCTATCTATCTATCCATCCATCTATCTATCTATCTATCCATCTATCTATCTGTTATCTACCTATCTCCATCATCTATCTATCTATCTATCCATCTATCCATCTATCTATCTATCTGTTATCTACCTATCTCCATCATCTATCTATCTTCTCTATCATCTCTATCTATATATATCTATGTGTCTATATATATCTCTCTATCATCTCTCTCTATATCTATATCTATCTCTCTATATCTATAGCTATCTCTCTATCTCTATCTGTCTGTCTGTCTATATTTTTGAGACAGAGTTTCACTCTTCTTGCCCAGGCTGCAGTGCAGTGGTGCAATCTCAGCTCACTGCCACCTCCATCTCCTGGGTTCAAGCAATTCTCCTGCCTCAGCCTGCTGAGTAGCTGGGATGACAGGCGCCCGCCACCACGCCCAGGTAACTTTTGTATTTTTACTAGACATGGGGTTTCATCCCATTGGTCAGGCTGGTCTTGAACTCCCGACCTCAGGTGATCCTCCCGCCTCGGCCTCCCAAAGTGCTGGGATGACAGGCGTGAGCCACCGCGCCCTACCTTCCTGGTGATATTTTATAGGAGATCCATTCGTGGTAAGAAGATGCTTTTCCTTCTGAATGGCAGCATGAGCATGGATAATCAGGAAAGCGTCCAAGGAATCAGCATCCACGTTAGCTATGTTTCCCTGGCGTAATTTAAGTGCTTTTATAAGAGCTGTCAGCTAATTGAGCTCTTGAGTCTCCGGAGAGTGACTTTGCTTATCTTGCTTTACTGGCTGTTTGCTGGCTAAGAGCTGTCCCTAGAGGGCAGTCGTCCTGGCACATTGTGTGCAGTGGAAACAGTTATTTCCTAGGCTTAACTTGGAGGCTTTTCATGACAGTAGAGCTGGCATGACAGTGGCTTGGAAACGTATGTAAATAGGCCCTCCTAACTACCACTCAGATTGAGAAAATGATTGGATTAGAGTTTTTCCTGAGATGCCCCTTATAGGAAGTGGGGAGGCCTGGAAGAGGGAGGAGAGAGGACAAAGGAGGGAGGCCGGCTCTAGTGTTTAGAAGGAGGTCTGTTTTCCTTCCATTTCCGGAATCGCCCGGGGCCGTGTGCTGTGATGGCATTTGGAGCCACTGGAGCAGGGGGTTTGCACCCACTGACCTCCCACTCTGGGAGCAGTTCTGTCCCCACTGCTTTTCACCACAGGCTGGGCAGGAGCGAGGTGACTCTGTCTTGCTGCCCGGCCATTCCTTTTTTTTTTTTTTTTTTTTGAGATGGAGCCTCGCTCTGTCGCCCAGGCTGGAGTGCAGTGGCGCAATCTCAGCTCACTGCAAGCTCCGCCTCCCGGGTTCCCACCATTCTGCTGCCTCAGCCTCCTGAGTAGCTGGGACTACAGGCGCCGCCACCTTGCCCGGCTAGTTTTTTTGTAGCTTTTAGTAGAGACGGGGTTTCACCGTGTTAGCCAGGATGGTCTTGATCTCTTGACCTCATGATCCGCCCGTCTTGGCCTCCCAAAGTGCTGGGATTACAGGCTTGAGCCACCGCGCCCAGCCATTCCTTTTTTTAAAATGTCCTGGCCTGCCACACTTTTAGCAACTACAGGATGCACCTGGGGAGATCTTGGAGTTTGCAAGCCTGCCAAGCTGTTGCTAGAGGCTTTGTCCTTCTCCTGAGGTTTCTCTTTTTCTTTTGTGCCTCCTCCTGGTGCCTATTATTATTATTGTTATTAATTTTTTTGAGACGGAGTCTTGCTCTGTCAGTAGGCTGGAGTGCAGTGGCATGATCTCGGCTCACTGCCACCTCCACGTCCTGGGTTTAAGCGATTCTCCTGCCTCAGCCTCCTGAATAGCTGGGATTACAGGCGTGTGCAACCACGCCTGGCTAATTTTTGTATTTTTACTAGAGACGGGGGTTTCACCATGTCGGTGAGGCTGGTCTCGAACTTGTGACCTCGTGATCCACCCGCCTCGGCCTCCCAAAGTGCTGCCCGGCCACGAAGAGGATTTCTGTTCCCACTAGGGGACACTGTTGCCTTAGAAATACCGTGCACTGGCCGGGCGCGGTGGCTCACGCCTGTCATCCCAGCACTTTGGGAGGCTGAGGTGGGTGGATCACCTGAGGTCGGGAGTTCGAGACCAGCCTGACGAACATGGAGAAACCCCGTCTCTACTAAAAATACAAAAATTAGCCGGGCGTGGTGGCAGGTGCCTGTCATCCCAGCTACTCGAGAGTCTGAGGCAGAAGAATCGCTTGAACCCGGGAGGCGGAGGTTGCGGTGAGCTGAGATCGCGCCACTGCACTCCAGCCTGGGCAAAAAGAGTGAAACAACGTCTCAAAGAAAAAAAAGCCATGCACCTGCTAGAGAATTAGTACCAAGTAACTTTACTTAGGGGGAAAGGAGAGAACCGTATTCCTGGAAGCCTGAGCTGTATCCCTGGTCGACAGCATTTCCTGGTGTGGCCCAACAGGATTCCTTCCCTAGGCTGTAAAAATTCCCGTGCATTCGACAGAGAGACCGCGGATAGAGAAGGAAGGGAAGAAGGAAAGCTTTGCGGTAGGATAGCTGGACGACAACCCTGAGATTAAAGGACAGATCTGAGGGTGACATTCGTCCCATCCTCACCGCTCTCGTGAATGAATTCCCGGCCAATGCACCAAACTGCTACGGCTCCGGTGACTGGAGGGACACCCGGGTCCTTGGTCTCGCGCCAGTTTAGATGACATGGCGTGGACACACGTGGAGTGGTTTTAAGGAACGGAGAATTTATTAGGCAACAAAGAAGGAAGGGAGAAGGCCGGGCACGGTGGCTCACGCCTGTCATCCCAGCACTTTGGGAGGCCGAGGCAGGTGGATCACGAGGTTCCTCAGCCTCCCGAGTAGCTGGGACTACAGGTCCCCGCCAGTACGCCTGGCTAATTTTTGTATCTTTAGTAGAGAGGGGGTTTCACCATGTTGGCCAGGCCGGTCTTGAACTCCAGAGCTCGCGATCCACCCGCCTCGGCCTCCCAAAGTGCTGGGATGACAGGCGTGAGCCACCGCTCCCGGGCCCTCTATCCCCTTTCTCAGGAAGTCTGATCTCCACCCCACACTCTCCACCACCCCAGCCCCTCCCAGGGGAAGCCATGACCCCTGTGTAAGCAGCACAACTTTAACCATAAAAAATCTCTCTCTCCTCTTCTTCTTCCTCAGGTTGCCCAGGGTTCACCTCCGATGGGCGGGCAGGTGAGCACTTCCAGCAGCTTCTCCAACCTGCGCTGCAGAAATGCGAACGAGGACTGGATGTCGGCACTGTGTCCCCAGCTCTGGGATGTGCCTCTCCACCACCTCTCCATCCCAGGTGAGGGTGGGGTGGGGTGGGGCGGGGGCTGTTACCTCTGCGTTCCCCAGTGGAGATGTTGGCTGTAGGAGCAATCCTGGGTGTGGGGAAATCCTGCAAATCACACTGACGTGCATACACATATGTACATAGGCACGGACATGCGCAGACATGGACACACAGAGGCATGCACACATGTACACACGTATGCACAGACATCTATGCACACATGCACACGTGCACATATGCACACATACACACATATGCACACATACACACATTCACACATACGCACACACATATGCACACATACACACATTCACACATACGCACACACATATGCACACATACACACAGACACACACACACGTGCATACTGTGTTGGTCTGTTCTCACCCTGCAAAGAAAGACATGTCTGAGACTGGGCAATTTATAAAAGAAAGAGGTTTAATGGACTCACCATTCTACCTGGCTGGGGAGGCCTCACAGTCACGGCAGAAGGTGGATGAGGAGCAAAGTCACGGGTTACCTGGTGGCAGACGAGAGCGTATGCCGGGGAGCTCCCCTTTCTGAAACCATCAGATCTCAAGAGACTTCCTGTCATCGGAACAGCACGGGAAAGACCCACCCCAAGATTCAGTGACGTCCCACCAGGTCCCTCCCATGACACCTGGGAATTGTGGGAGCTACAGTTCAAGATGAGATTTGGGTGTGGACACTGCCAAACCATATCACATACACAGATGCACACAGACACATAGGCACACGTGCATGCACACACACGCATGCACACATGTACACACACACGGAAACATACACATGCATGCACACACAAATACATATGCACTCAGGCACGTACACTCACATTCATGCACATGCATGCACACACAAATACATACACATGCACTCAGGCACGCACACTTACACACATTCATGCACATACATGCACACACACATGCAGATACCCACACATGCACATGGAAACACAGATGCATGCACACACATACACACATAAATGCACACACATGCATACACATATAAACACATACATGCACACATGTATGCACACATGCACGTACCCACACATATGCACATGGAAGCACACATACACATTGAGGCCCATGCAGGCACATGTATACATGCACATAAGTACACACATGTACACACACATGTATACATGGACAGAGGCTCACACATACTCATGCACACATGTCTACATGGATGTAGGCTCACACATATGCATGCAGATGTGTCACAATACTTATGCATATTCATGAACACACACATGCACAGATGCACCTACACATGCACACACGTGTATATCCATATGTAATGTTGCACATATGCACACACAGGTATCCATACACATACATGCATATGCGTCCACAAACATGTACATACATGCACATAGACACATATGCATACACGTATGTATAGACGCTTGCCCCTATGCACACGCACAGGTATATGTGCATGTACACATATACCTACACATGGACACATGTAGATAAGGCACATACACATGCACAATGTATACACATTTGTACTTATGCACACATATATGCACATGCACATATACAGACGTGTGTACACATGAGGCTATGTGTATATGTGTACATGTGTGCATATGAGTACATATACATGTATATCTTTGTATATGTATATACAGCTATGTGTATATGTGTATATGTACGTGTATGTATATATGTGTATATGTATATGTATGTGTATATATATGCGTATATGTGTATATGCGTATATATATGTGTATGTGCATATGTGTATATATGTGAATGTGTATATGTGTATATATATGTATGTTGTATGTGCATGTGTATATATACATGTATACGTGTATATGTGTATATATATGTATGTGCATATGCGTATATGTGTGTGTGTATATATGTGTATGTATATATGTGCATGTGTATATATACATGTATATATGTATATACATATATACATATACATTTTCAGTTTTATATATACAGATATATACATATCTGTATATACACAATATTTATGTTGATATTTAAATGTTATATTCATAAATGTATTTGTATACATTTAAATATACGTATCTTAACAACAACTACGTGTCATAGGCAGCAAATGCAAACGTCAGCCATCAGTCAGACTCCACAAAGATCTGTGTTTGTTGCGGCTCCCATGACAAGTGACCACACGTTAGGAGACGGCAAACAACAGAAATTTACTTTCTCCCAGTTCTAGGTATAGAAATCTGAAACAAGATATGGGCAGGACCACACTTCCTCCTGAGGCTCGAGGGGAGGGTCCTTCCTCCCTCTCTCAGCTCCTAGGGGCTCCAGGCATCCCTGGGCTTGTGGCCACATCACTCCAGTCTCTGCCTCCGTCTCCACGTGGCCTCCTCTGGGTCTGTGTCTCCTAAGGACACCTGTCATTGCATTTAGGGCCCACCACAAAGCCAAGATGATTTCATTTTGAGAGCCTTCACTCGATTGCATGTGTAAAGACCCTATTTCCAAACAGGTTCTTGGGGGGGTTAGGACTTGAACAGCTCTTTTGGTGATCACCACTCAAGTCATTTAAATTGTGTTCAGTTCCTTCTGGAGGCTCTAGGGGAGGATCCTTCCTGCCTCTCCTAGCTCTTGGGGGCTCCAGGCATCCCTGGGCTTGTGGCCGTATCACTCCAGTCTCTGCCTCCGTCTCCACGTGGCCTCCTCCTCTGTGTCTGTGTCTCCTCCTCTGTCTCTTACATGGACACTTGTCACTGGATTTGGGGCCTGCCCTACTCCAGGATGATCTCATTTCAACCTCACAATATCTGCAGAGACCCGGTTTCCACACAGATCCCGTTCCCAGGTTCCAGGGGACATGAGTTTTGGGGGACGGCGTCCACCCCTCCCGCCATGCCTGTGCCCGTGCTGTGGGCGGGCGGCCGAGCACCTCACAGCAAGTGGCAGGGACGGGCCCGATGGTGACATGTCCGCGTGCGCTTTGCTCTCAGGGAGCCACGACACCATGACCTACTGCCTGAACAAGAAGTCCCCCATTTCGCACGAGGAGTCCCGGCTGCTGCAGCTGCTGAACAAGGCCTTCCCCTGCATCACGCGCCCCGTGGTGCTAAAATGGTCCGTCACCCAGGTAGGGTCTGAGTGGTGCCCTGTGGGCTCAGGAGGCAGATGGTGACTGTGGCTTTGCAGCAAAACGCAGCCCCTATCCCAGCCAGGGAGACAGGATGAAAACCAAAACCTGCTGCCCACCCAGAGCCCCCTTCCCAAAGGCAGAGGAGAGGGGAACACTGTTTTTATTTGCTTATTTTATTTTAGTTTTCTTGAGACGGAGTCTCGCTCTGTCGCCCAGGCTGGAGTGCGGTGGCACAATCTCGGCTCACTGCAAGCTCCGCCTCCCGGGTTCAAGCGATTCTCCTGCCTCAGCCTCCCGAGTATCTGGGACTACAGGCGCCGCCACCGCGCCCGGCTAATTTTTTGTGTTTTTAGTAGAGACGGGGTTTCACCATATTGGCCAGGATGGTGTCCATCTCCTGACCTCGTGATCCACCCGCCTTGGCCTCCCAAAGTGCTGGGATGACAGGCTTGAGCCACCGTGTGCCCGGCCTGTCTCCTTCTTTCTGCCCCAACTGCAGCCCCTTCTGGTGACAGCTGGAAAGAGGGTGACTGGGGACCTGCAGGGACGTGGGTGAGACCCGTGTCAGGGCGGGGGCAGGTGCCCTTCCCCAGGACAGAGTCTCGCAGGCTCTGCTGAAAGAGGCCAGGTCCCCGGAGATCAGGTTTTCCCAATGCAGGTCCCCGTGGCTGCAGAGCTCCCAGCACCAACAAACAGCTGTTGTTTCAACGTCCACGTCCCCCTGGACAGCAGGACGTGTGGGTGGACAATCCCACAGCCCGTTCCTGAGCCCCCAGACGCGGCGCTCAGCCAGGCCGACCTGACGGCAGCCTCTGTCCACAGGCGCTGGACGTCACGGAGCAGCTGGACGCCGGGGTGCGGTACCTGGACCTGCGGATCGCTCACATGCTGGAGGGCTCGGAGAAGAACCTGCACTTCGTCCACATGGTGTACACGACGGCCCTGGTGGAGGTGCGGCCGGGCTGAGGGGGATGCAACGGGGAGAGCCGAAGGTGGCCAAGCTCCCGTGGGGACGAAACAGCCACATGCAGATCTGGACAGGAGATGCTCGGCCTTTAATGGGATGGGGACGTCACCTGCAGACCCAGACAGGAGACGCTGACCCCTGGGAGTCCGTGACGGGGATTTCTTTGTTGCTTTTTTTTTTTTTTTGAGATGGAGTCTTGCTCTGTCACCAAGGCTGGAGTGCAGTGGCACGATCTTGGCTCACTGCAACCTCCGCCTCCCGGGTTCAAGCAATTCTCCTGCCTCGGCCTCCCGAGTAGCTGGGATTACAGGCGTGTGCCACTGTGCCCCGCTAATTTTTCTATTTTTAGTCGAGATGGGGTTTCACTGTGTTGGCCAGGCTGGTCTCGAACTCCTGACCTCAGGTGATCCGCCCGCCTCTGCCTCCACCTCCCAAAGTGCCAGGATGACAGGTGCCCTTCAGCCACCGTGCCCGGCCTTCCCCGTGTTAGAGTCATGCAGGACTCAGTCCGGCCCCCCGCCCTCCCCAGGACACACTCACGGAAATCTCGGAGTGGCTGGAGCGGCACCCGCGTGAGGTGGTCATCCTGGCCTGCAGGAACTTCGAGGGGCTGAGCGAGGACCTGCACGAGTACCTGGTCGCCTGCATCAAGAATATTTTCGGGGACATGCTGTGTCCTCGTGGGGTGAGGAGGGGGAAGGACGTCCCCACGTCTGTCCCGGGGCAGGGGGATCGTGACCCTCAGACTCCGTCTGCCACGCCCTGGGTGTGGGTGCTGCGATGATTCCTGTAGCAGGCGAAGCTGCTGAACGGGGCTCCCGGCTCTCCCGCAGTGCGGAAGGGACCCTGGTGAGAACTGCTTCCCGTGACGGGTTTGGAAATGTGTGCAGTGCCAGCCGGGCGCGGTGGCTCATACCTGTAATCCCAGCACTTTGGGAGGCCGAGACGGGCGGATCATGAGATCAGGAGATCGAGACCATCCTGGCTAACATGGTGAAACCCCGTCTCTACTAAAAAATACAAAAAACTAGCTGGGCGAGGTGGCAGGTGCCTGTCGTCCCAGCTACTCGGGAGGCTGAGGTGGGAGAATGGCTTGAACCCGGGAGGTGGAGGTTGCAGTGAGCTGAGATTGCACCATTGCACTCCAGCCTGGGCGACAGAGGGAGACTGTCTCAAAAAAAAAAAAAGTATATATATACGCACACACACACACATAGACGCAGCATCTTCCTGGCTCCATGGAGCCCCCACCCCCGGTCAGCGTCCGTGTGGTTTCCCCAGGGCTGCCGGCACACAGGAGCCCAGGCAGCAGCCTCAGAATGGCAGAGACACGTGCCTGCCCCGTTCTGTACGCGGGGCCCCCCGTGTGCACATCTGTTCCTGGCTACAAATGTTCCTTTTAAAACATTTGTAAAATAAAAGAAAAATTTTTTTTGATACTGAGTCTCGCTCTGTCTCTCAGGCTGGAGTGCAGTGGCGCGATCTCAGCTCACTGCAGCCTCCGCCTCCCGGGTTTGAACGATTCTCCTCCCTCAGCCTCCTGAGTCGCTGGGATGACAGGCGTACACCACCACGCCTGGCTAGTTTTTGTATCTTTAGTAGAGACGGAGTTCCACCACATCAGCCAGGCTGGTCTCAAACTCCTGACTTCAGCTGATCCACCCGCCTCGGCCTCCCAAAGTGCTGGGATGACAGGCCTGAGCCACCGCGCCCGGCCAGAATTTCATTTTCGGTTTATACTCACATGTCGGGCCGTCCTCCCTCTCCGGCGTCCACACTTCTCGGCCTTCCTCTCTCGCGGGTGCCCCCCGTATCCCCGGCTCTCCTCTCTCCCCTGCACCCTTAACTCTGGTCCCTTGCAGGAGTTGCCGACGCTGCGGCAGCTGTGGTCCCGAGGACAGCAGGTCATCGTCTCCTACGAGGACGAGAGCTCCCTGGGCCGGCACTGCGAGCTGTGGCCAGGAATCCCCTACTGGTGGGGAAACACGGCGAAGACCGAGGCCCTCATCCGCTACCTGGAGACCATGAAGAGCTGCGGCCGCCCAGGTACCAGGGCGCGCCTGCTGGGAGTGGATTCCACACAGCCTCCTGGACGCCCTGCCGGAGGCCGGGTCCACGTGGACTGAAAACAATTTAAAAGGAATCCAGGAACTGGGCGTGGTTAAGCCTGCACCTGTAATCCCGGCACTTTGGGAGGCAGAGACGGGCGGATCACAAGGTCAGGAGATCGAGACCATCCTGGCGAACACGGTGAAACCGCGTCTCTACTAAAAATACAAAAAATGAGCCGGGCATGGTGGCGGCACCTGTAGTCCCAGCTACTCGGAGGCTGAGGCGGGAGAATGGCAGGAACCCGGGAGGCGGAGGTTGCAGTGAGCCGAGATCGCACCACTCTACTCCAGCCTGGGCCACAGAGCGAGACTCCGTCTCAAAAAAAAAAAAAAGCACCCAGGGAGAAAGCAGTCCACATACATTGGTGGGAGGAGGGATCAATAAGGTGTGGTCCATCCACACTGTGGAATATTATGCAGCCATGAAAAGGAACGAGGCTCTGATGGGCATGAACCTTGAGGACATCACGCTCAGTGAGAGAAGCCAGACACAAAAGGCCACATAGTGTGTGAATCCTTTTACACGAAATGCCCAGAACAGGCCAATGCAGAGACAGAAAGAGGATGAGTGGTTGCCGGGGGCTGGGGAGGGGAAATGAGGACGGACTGCTTCACGGAAACAGGGTCTCCCTTTTGGGGTGATGAGAATGTTCTGAAACTAGGGAGAGGTCGGAGTTGCACAATGTGAACGCACTCTTTATTTTTTTAGTTAATTCTTTTATAGAGAAGGGGCCTCACTGTGTTGCCCAGGCTGGTCTCAAACTCCTCGTGTCAGCTGGGCGTGGTGGCCCACACCTGTGATCCCAGCACTTTGGGAGGCCAAGGTGGGTGGATCACGAGGTCAGGAGATCGAGACCATCCTGGCTAACATGGTGAAACCCCGTCTCTACGAAAAATTAGCCGGGCGTGGTGGCGGTGCCTGTAGTCCCAACTACTCGGGAGGCTGAGGCAGGAGAATGGCAGGAACCCGGGAGGCGGAGCTTGCAGTGAGCCGAGATCGCGCCCCTGCGCTCCAGCCCGGGTGATAGAGCAAGACTCTGTCTTGGAAAAAAAAAAGGTAACTTTCTAGTATGTGAATTTCACAATTTTTGTAAGAGAGCCACCGAGGGGCTGTGAGGTGCAGGCAGCACTGGCAGGAGCCCGAGGGTTGGAGGAAGGAAGGTCCTCCCTGAGGGGATGGTGGCAGGTGCGGCCGTCTCGGTCCTGCTGCATCCCACGGGGTCAACGTAAAACCCAGCTCACCGGCCGGGCAAAGAAGCAGCTTTTGTCAACTTGGTCTCTCGCCCTCACAGGTGAACCAGATTAGACTTCAGGAATGTCTCTTTTTTTTTTTTTTTTTTTTTTTTTTTTTTTTTTTTTTTTGAGACGGAGTCTCGCTCTGTCGCCCAGGCTGGAGTGCAGTGGCGCGATCTCGGCTCACTGCAAGCTCCGCCTCCCGGGTTCACACCATTCTCCTGCCTCAGCCTCCCGAGTAGCTGGGACTACAGGCGCCCACAACCGCGCCCGGCTAATTTTTTTGTATTTTTAGTAGAGACGGGGTTTCACCGTGGTCTCGATCTCCTGACCTTGTGATCCGCCCGCCTCGGCCTCCCAAAGTGCTGGGATTACAGGCGTGAGCCACCGCGCCCGGCCGAGTGTCTCTTTTTTTTAAACGGAGTCTTGCTCTTGTCGCCCAGGCTGGAGTGGAGTGACGCGATCTCGGCTCACTGCAACCTCCGCCTCCCGGGTTCAAGCGGTTCTCCTGCTTCAGCCTCCCACCACGCCCAGCTAATTTTTTTATTTTTAAATTTTGAGTAGAGACGGGGTTTCTCCATGTTGGTCAGGCTGATCTCAAACTCCCTACCTCAGGTGATCCGCCTGCCTCAGCCTCCCAGAGTGTTGGGATTACAGGTGTGAGCCACCACACCTGGCCTTTTTTTTTTTTTTTGAGACAGAGTCTTGCTCTGTCACCCAGGCTGGAGTGCAGTGGCGCGATCTCGGCTCATTTTAACCTCCGCCTCCCAGGTTCAAGTGATTCTCCTGCCTCAGTCTCCCGAGCTGGGATTACAGGGGCACACCACCACGCCTGGCTAATTTTTTGGTGTGTTTTTACTGGAGAAAGGGTTTCAGCCGGTTGGTCAGGCTGGTCTTGAACTCCTGACCTTACATGATGATCCCCTGGCCTCAACCTCCCAAAGCGCTGGGGTGACAGGCGTGAGCCACCGTGCCCAGCGTAGAAATAACCGTTAAAAACCACTCAGAGAACTTGGCCATGTTTATGGCCAAACGTCTGTTGACTCTGCTGTCTCTGGCTGAGGAGTCAGTCCAGCTGGTCAACACCGGGGCACTGGAACGGACGTCTGGGGCAGCTTCTGCAAACACAGCTTGCAGACCGCATCCCTCTGCCCCCAGAGATTGTGGCTCAGCAGATCTCCGTGGAGACCGAACATGTGCATTTGTAATTATTGCAGAGGCTCCACTTAGAGAATCACTGGTCAATGTCAGCCCTCTCCGTAAGCCTCATAACAGACGGCACAGACTTAGTGCCTCAGACAACAGCATTCTTTGTGTATCACATGGGATAAGAACGTGGACATCTTTGGGGCCATTATTCTGTCTCCCACGTGGGGTTAGGATGTGGATACCTTTGGGGCCATTATTCTGTCTCCCACGTGGGATTAGGACGTGGACATCTTTGGGGCCATTATTCTGTCTCCCACGTGGAATTAGGACGTGGATACCTTTGGGGCCATTATTCTGTCTCCCACGTGGGATTAGGACGTGGACACGTGGGAGTAGGACGTGGACATCTTTGGGTCCATTATTCCGTCTCCCACGTGGGATTAGGACGTGGACATCTTTGGGTCCATTATTCCATCTCCCACGTGGGATTAGGACGTGGACACCTTTGGGGCCATTATTCCGTCTCCCACGTGGGGTTAGGACGTGGACACCTTTGGGGCCATTATTCCGTCTCCCACGTGGGATTAGGACGTGGACACCTTTGGGTGCATTATTCCGTCTCCCACGTGGGATTAGGACGTGGACACCTTTGGGGCCATTATTCCGTCTCCCACGTGGGGTTAGGACGTGGACACCTTTGGGGCCATTATTCCGTCTCCCACGTGGGATTAGGACGTGGACATCTTTGGGCCCATTATTCCGTCTCCCACGTGGGATTAGGACGTGGACATCTTTGGGGCCATTATTCCGTCTCCCACGTGGGATTAGGACGTGGACATCTTTGGGGCCATTATTCCGTCTCCCACGTGGGATTAGGACGTGGACATCTTTGGGGCCATTATTCCGTCTCCCACGTGGGATTAGGACGTGGACATCTTTGGGGCCATTATTCCGTCTCCCACGTGGGATTAGGACGTGGATACCTTTGGGGCCATTATTCTGTCTCCCACGTGGGATTAGGACGTGGACACGTGGGAGTAGGACGTGGACATCTTTGGGTCCATTATTCCGTCTCCCACGTGGGATTAGGACGTGGACATCTTTGGGTCCATTATTCCGTCTCCCACGTGGGATTAGGACGTGGACATCTTTGGGGCCATTATTCCGTCTCCCACGTGGGGTTAGGACATGGACATCTTTGGGGCCATTATTCCGTCTCCCACGTGGGATTAGGACGTGGACACCTTTGGGTCCATTATTCCGTCTCCCACGTGGGATTAGGACGTGGACACCTTTGGGGCCATTATTCCGTCTCCCACGTGGGGTTAGGACGTGGACACCTTTGGGGCCATTATTCCGTCTCCCACGTGGGGTTAGGACGTGGACATCTTTGGGCCCATTATTCCGTCTCCCACGTGGGATTAGGACGTGGACATCTTTGGGGCCATTATTCCGTCTCCCACGTGGGATTAGGACGTGGACATCTTTGGGGCCATTATTCCGTCTCCCACGTGGGATTAGGACGTGGACATCTTTGGGTCCATTATTCCGTCTCCCACGTGGGATTAGGACGTGGACATCTTTGGGGCCATTATTCTGTCTCCCACGTGGGGTTAGGACGTGGATACCTTTGGGGTTGTTCACCACCCACCACGTGTTTGTTTGATTTTCTGGGGGGACGGAGTTTCGCTCGTTGCCCAGGCTGGAGTGCAGTGGTGTGATCTCGGCTCACTGCAACCTCCGCCTCCCAGGTCCAAGCAATTCTCCTGCCTCAGCCTCCCGAGTAGCTGGGATAACAGGCACCTGCCAACACGCCTGGCTAATTCTGTATTTTTAGTAGAGATGAGGTTTCTCCATGTTGGTCAGGCTGGTCTCAAACTCCTGACCTCAGGTGATCTGCCTGCCTCTGCCTCCTAAAGCGCTGGGATGACAGGCGTGAGCCACCACGCCCGGCCCCACCCACCACCGAAGTTCCCCTGATTTCCTTGTTGGATGTGATGCTTTCCAACTCGAATTCCTGAGATCTGAACGTCCAACCATGTGACTAGGGGGATCAACGGGCAGGTGAGGCACCTGACGGTGTAAACCCGTCCCCCACCGCCCTGTTGCAGGAGGGTTGTTCGTGGCCGGCACCAACCTCACGGAGAACCTGCAGTACGTCCTGGCGCACCCGTCTGAGTCCCTGGAGAAGATGACGCTGCCCAACCTTCCCCGGCTGAGCGCGTGGGTCCGAGAGCAGCACCCGGGGCCGGGCTCACGGTGCACCAACGTCATCGCGGGCGACTTCATCGGAGCGGACAGCTTTGTCGGGGACGTCATCGCTCTCAACCAGAAGCTGCTTTGGTGCTGACGTGGGGGTTCAGGACGCGGGGGCTGAAGTTTCACCCCCTACTTCCAAGTACCGTGACTTTGTTGGGGCCAAATATTGGGGATCATAGGACCGATAATATGTTTTCTTTTTCTTTCTTTTTTTTTTAAAATCGAGATGGGGTGGTCAGGCGCGGTGGGTCACGCCTGATCCCAGCACTTTGGGAGGCCGAGGCGGGCGGTTCACAGGTTCAAAAGTTCAAGACCAGCCTGGCCAACATGATGAAACCCCGTCTCTACTAAAAATACAAAAATTAACCGGACATAGTGGCAGGTGCCTGTAATCCCAGCTACTCGGGAGGCTGAGGCAGGAGAATCGCTTGAACCCGGGAGGCGGAGGTTGCAGTGAGCGGACATCCTGCCATTGCACCCCAGCCTGGGTCACAGAGTGAGACTTATTTCAAAAAAAAAAAAGAAAATAGAGATGGGCTCTCGCTCTGTTGGCCCGGTTGCTCTGGAACTCCTGGCCTCAAGTGATCCTCCCACCTCAGCCTCCCAAAGTGCTGGGAGGACAGGCAGGAACCACCACGGCAGCCCGAAATATGTTTTTTTTATTTCTGTATTCTCCTTGCTGTGGCGTCTGGGCCCCTTACAGACCCAGGGAAACACTGACCTCTCACAGCTCACTAATTACGAACAGGACAACAACCCACTTAGGGGCCGGCCTGCCTTGTGCAAGCCAGGCAGCCCCTCGGCTGCTCTCACACCAAAGCCTAGTATATGTATGTGTGTATATGTGTGTGTGCGCATGTGTGTGTATATAGTGTATGTGTGTATGTATGTGTGTGTATATATATAGTGTGTCTATATATGTGTGTATATGTGTGCGCATGTGTATACACATATATATGTGTGTATATATATGTGTGTATATATGGTGTGTGTGTATATATGTGTGTATATACATATATGTGTGTATAGATGTGTGTGTGTATATATATATATTTTTGAGACAGAGTTTCGCTCTTGTTGCCCAGGCTGGAGCGCAGTGGCACCACCTTGGTTCACTGCAACCTCTGCCTCCTAGGTTCAAACGATTCTCCTGCCTCAGCCTCCCGAGTAGCTGGGATTGTAGGCACACGCCACCACACCCAGCTAATTTTTGTATTTTTAGTAGAGACAGGGTTTCACCACGTTGGCCAGGCTGGTCTCGAACTCCTGACCTCAGGTGATCCACCCACCTCAGCCTCCCAAAGTGCTGGGATGACAGGCAGGAACCACCATGCCCGGTCGCCAATATTTCTTTAGTTTTTAGGGACAGGGTCTTGCTCTGTCACCCAGGCTGGAGTGCAGTGACGCAGTCATAGGTCACTCAGCCTCAACCTCCAGGGCTCAAGTGATCCACCTCAGCCTCCCGAGTAGCTGGGACTCCAGGGGCACACCCCCACGCCCGGCTAACTTTTGTATTTTTGGTAGAGATGGGATTTCTCCATGTTTCAGAGTCTGGTCACAAATTCCCAAGAGTTTCGCTCTTGTTGCCCAGGCTGGAGTGCAGTGGTGCGATCCTGGCTCATGCAACCTCCACCTCCCGGGTTCCAGGAATTCTCCTGCCTCAGCCTCCTGAGTAGCTGGGATTACACGTGTGCACCATCACGCCCGGCTAATTGTTTTGTATTTTCAGTAGAGACAGGGTTTCACTGTGTTGGCCAGGCTGGTCTTGAACTCCTGACCTCAAGTGATCTGCCCACCTCGGCCTCACAGAATTGCTGGGATGATGGACGAGAGCCACCACGCCCGGCCTATATGTCATTTTCTATGTCACTCGTTGGAGCTGCTGGTTCAAGTTCTCAGCCACGGTGGACACCAGCCACCACTTTTCTTCCCCTTTCCCGAGGAGGTCTCCCGTTTATTTCATGGTGTAACAGCAGACGTCAGAATTTCTCAGGATGGTCCTCAAGAGGGTTATCCAGTCCATGCTGGAATAGGTTCTCTTTGGGACCTAATGACTCATTTTCCAAAAACCTGCTTCTGCTTTTGGTACCCAGTTGCCACCCGGGAAATGGGGAAATGAAGGTGCCCCAGATCCAGAAACACGCAGTCCTGGGGAGCACCCAACGGCTACGTCAGCCCCACGACTCTGCTGGATCAGGGCTCGGGAAGGGCCTGCGGAGACGCCAAAGTTGCAGGGAACCTCTCTGACTTCCACTGGCCCCGAATCCCCATCGGGAAACCCTGGGGTCTGTCGGGAGCGTTCCACACCACCCCCGAATTCATACAGATCGTTTCAGTCAACGAAGACAAAGTCAAGTTTGTGTATGACTTTGGTCACCACCAGTGCAGCCAACACAGCTTTGGTGGCTTTCAGGATGGCAGGCGGGAGGCGTCTTTAGAAAATGTTCATTCAGGCCGGGCGCGGTGGCTCATGACTGTCATCCCAGCACTGTGGGAGGCCGAGGTGGGCGGATCACAAGGTCAGGAGTTTGAGACCAGCCCGGCCAACAGGGTGAAACCCCGTCTCTACTAAAACACAAAAATTAGCCAGGCGTGGTGGCAGGTACCTGTAGTCACAGCTACTCAGGAGGCTGAGGCAGGAGAATCACTGGAACCTGGGAGGCAAAGGTTGCGATGAGCTGAGATCGCGCCACTGCACTCCAGCCTGGGTGACAGTCCGAGACTCCAAGTCAAAACAAAAAAAAAAAGGAAAAGTTAATTCATAGGGCACGTTTTTCAGGTCAGAGGTTTTAAAAAATCAAGTTGTGAGGCTGAGTATGGTGGCCGGGCACGGTGGCTCACGCCTGTCATCCCAGTACTTTGGGAGGCCGAGGCAGGCGAATCACAAGGTCAGGAGTTCAAGACCAGCCTGGCCAACATGGTGAAATCCTGTCTCTACTAAAAACACAAAAAACTAGCTAGGTATGGTGACGCGCACCTGTAATCCCAGCTACTCAGGAGGCTGAGGCAGGAGAATCATTGGAACTCAGGAGGCCGAGATCGCACCACTGCACTTCAGCCTGGGCGACAGTCCAAGACTCTGTCTCCAAAAAAAAAAAATGTTAATTCAGGCCGGGCGCGGTGGTTCACGCCTGTAATTCCAGCACATTGGGAGGCCAAGGCGGGTGGATCACAAGGTCAAGAGTTCAAGACCAGCCTGGCCAACATGGTGAAACCCCATCTCTACTAAAAATACAAAAATTAGCCAGGCGTGGTGGCGGGCACCTGTAATCCCAGCTCCTCGGGAGGCTGAGGCAGGAGAATCGCTTGAACCCGGGAGGCGGAGGTTGCAGAGACCTGAGATCACACCACTGCACTCCAGCCTGGGCGACAGAGCGAGGCTGTCTCAAAACAAAACACACCCGGCGTTTTGTTTTCCTGTTGGAGACGGCAAATGTACATGTAACGGCTGGACAGCCTGGTCACACGCAGGTGAAATTCTCCCTGCATCTGTTAGCGGATGGTCTGTGACACACGTCCTGGTCTGGTTTGAAGTTTCTTCTTGAATAAAACTGTTTTCTTTCCCTTCTACTTTTGTGGAACAGTTCTCTGTGCTGTCGGGAAACTTGATTTTTAGTCATTGCCCCGACGCCACCATGGGACATGAGACCGTGTGTGAACACAGACGGGCGGAGGGGCCATTCGGTGCCCACCAAGGGCCACGGCTCACGACAGGTGCAGGAGGAACTGGAAACGCTGCTGACAGAAGTCAGAACACAGGTTTAATGTCCTGCTACGGAAACATTCCGAGGGGAGCCAGTTCACGGCAGGCACCGAGGGCCCGCTGGAATCGTGTGGAGTGGACGCTCGGGCGAGACCCCCTTTGGGGCGCCGTGGCCGTGACACCAGCCTGCGCGTTCATCCCAGCAAATGGCCGGGAACGAGGTGGGCCCAGAGCCAGCGAGGGGGCACCCGGCTGTACCCGACCCCCGGCTGCACCCGACACACAGCAGCAACGCCACAGCTCCCCAGCCCTCCGCGGGGGTCCGTTCATCCTGGAAAGAGCTTCCGGAATTTGCCGTAGGCCGAGTCGCTGATGATGACCGTCACATCGGCCGCCCCGTCCTCAGGGATCACGTCCACGTCCTGAACCGTGGCCTCCTTATACAGCCAGCTGGGGACAGACGCGGGTTGTACGGAAGCAAGCAGAACCCGTAAGTATTTGCTTAGTTTCACAGTAAATAATGATGCTAAAAAGAGCTTAGCCCAAACTATTCATTCATCAGACTGTTCTGTTTCCCTTCGTTTTTTTTTGTGAGACGGAGTCTTGCTCTGTCGCCTAGGCTGGAGGGCAGTGGCCGGATCTCAGCTCACTGCAAGCTCCACCTCCCGGGTTCACGCCATTCTCCTGCCTCAGCCTCCCGAGGAGCTGGGACCACAGGCGCCGCCACCTCGCCCGGCTAGTTTTTTGTATTTTTAGTAGAGACGGGGTTTCACCGTGTCAGCCAGGATGGTCTCGATCTCCTGACCTCGTGATCCGCCCGTCTCGGCCTCCCAAAGTGCTGGGATTACAGGCTTGAGCCACCGTGCTCG
The DNA here is from genome assembly GCF_043159975.1 of Macaca nemestrina. Classification (NCBI taxonomy): domain Eukaryota; kingdom Metazoa; phylum Chordata; class Mammalia; order Primates; family Cercopithecidae; genus Macaca; species Macaca nemestrina. The sequence continues at coordinate 213,918 of NC_092146.1, forward strand.
TTTTTTTTTTTTAAGATGGGGTCTTGCTCTGTAGTCCAGGCTGGAGTGCAGTGGTGCGGTCATGGCTCACTGCAGCCTCAACCTCCTGGGCTCAAGCCATCCTCCCACCTCAGCCTCCCAAGTAGGTGGGACGACAGGTGTGCGCCTCCATCAGCTGCTTTTTTTTTTTTGAGACAGAGTCTCCGTCTGTCACGCAGGCTGCAGGGCAGTGATGCAATTTCAGCTCACTGCAACCTCGGCCTTCTGGGTTCCAGCAACTCTCCTGCCTCGGCCTCCTGAGCAGCTGGGACGAAAGGCGCCCGCCACCAGGTCTGGCTAAGTTTTGTATTTTTTTTTTTTTTTTTTGAGACGGAGTCTCACGCTGTTGCCCAGGCTGGAGTGCAGTGGCGCGATCTCGGCTCACTGCAAGCTCCGCCTCCCGGGTTCCCGCCATTCTCCTGCCTCAGCCTCCTGAGTAGCTGGGACTACCGCGCCCGGCTAATTTTTTGTATTTTTAGTAGAGACGGGGTTTCACTGTGGTCTCGATCTCCTGACCTTGTGATCCGCCCGCCTCGGCCTCCCAAAGTGCTGGGATTACAGGCTTGAGCCACCGCGCCCGGCCCAAGTTTTGTATTTTTAGTGGAGACGGGGTTTCACCTAGTGGGCCAGGCCGGTTCCTCGAACTCCTGACCTCGGGTGATCGGCCTGCGTCAGCGTCAGCCTCCCGAAGTGTTGGGATTTTACAGGCGTGAGTCACCGCGCCTGGCGTCACTGTTTATTCTCTGTAGAGATGGGATCTCACTGTGCTGCCCAGGCTGGCCTCAAACTCCTCAGCTCCAGCAATCCTCTTGCCTTGGCCTCCCAAAGTCTTGGCGTTACAGGCCTGTGCCACTGCATCCAATTCGAGCTCCCTTGCTTATCGGTAGGGAGACCTACATCCCTCGACTGTCAGCACAGGTTAGGCACCTGTTGTATGCAGTCACCAACATCCATTTGATGCAAACCCATTCATCGCGTCTGGACATCCTAAAGCTCTCGGGGGATCCCACAGCTCTTTTCGTACCCACCAAAAGCCCACCTCAGAGGCAGAGACGGGCACATCCACAGCACCAGCCCGTCTCCTGCCCCGGCAGGCCGCTCACCTGAGCTGGGCCCCGGCGAGCCTCACGCGGAGAGTGAGGATCTGTCTCCCGGTCGCCTTCAAAACGGCCGCATCGAGCTCAGCCTTCAGCTCCTGGAGCCCGTGGCCCAGCAGGGCAGACACGGGCACGGCGTTCGGTTCCGTGGGGCGGTACCTGCCGGGGTGGGGGTGCCACAGGCCCCGCTCAGCCTCAGGGCGGCCGGACGAAATCAGGGTCCTGCCCAGGAGTCCGCTGCCCACGGGGTACAGCCTGGGGCCAACTCCCTGTGTCTCGGCTGCCACCGCTGCGTTTCACAGGAGGAGACAGGGCATCTCCCCACCCGGCCCCAGTGCATGCAGGGGAAGGAGACGCCTGCGGGCACCAGGGCCGCACTCACCCGGGCACGAGGTCCACCTTGTTGTGAACCTCCACCATGGAGTCCAGGAGCGGGGCGGGCAGCTGCAGGCTGTGCAGTGTGGACAGAACGCTGCGTTTCTGGAGCTCCACCTCGGGGTGGCTCACGTCCCGCACGTGCACGATGAGATCCTGCGGGCCGGGCCGCGCGGTCAGAGCTGCGAAGCTCCTGGTTTCGGACCCCAAGCTTGCAGACCGGCCCGGGAGAGGGGCTGGCACGAGCTCCCCACGACAGGCTGGGAGTGGGAGGTACCCCTATGTGCAGGCCGCTCGGACACCCCAGGACCGGCCTTCCACGCCACAGTCAGCAGCTCTGCACCCCCAGACCCACGCACGAGGGGGTGCCGTGTACGACGACACCACCACCCGCCCACGCGGTGGGTCTTCAAAGCTTTGGGCAGCTTCATCCCCCTGTCAGATCTTTTGTCTTTAAAGGATGCTTTTTCTCGCATTTAAAACCTCTTACGGGCCGGGTGCGGTGGCTCAAGCCTGTAATCCCAGCACTTTGGGAGGCCGAGACGGGCGGATCACGAGGTCAGGAGATCGAGACCATCCTGGCTAACAGGGTGAAACCCCGTCTCTACTAAAAATACAAAAAACTAGCCGGGCGAGGTGGCGGCGCCTGTGGTCCCAGCTCCTCGGGAGGCTGAGGCAGGAGAATGGCGTGAACCTGGGAGGCGGAGCTTGCAATGAGCAGAGATCCGGCCACTGCACTCCAGCCTGGGCGACAGAGCCAGACTCCGTCTCAAAAAAAAAATAAATAAATAAAAAAAATAAATAAAAAAAACCTCTTACGGGCACAGGTTCCTGATACAAACTATGAAAAACGCAGGGAAAAAAACAACCGTGTCCACTTCTACCACGTATGCGGCCGGGGTATCCACGTCTCCTTTCTGTTTGTTTAGATGCACTTAATACAAATAATGTTTTTCCTGCAACCCCAGCACTTTGGGAGGTGGCTTGAGGCAAGGAGTTGGAGACCGGCCTGGGCAAGAGCGCGAGACGGTTTCTACACGGAGTACAAACATGAGCCGGGCCTGGTTGTGCGCGCCTGTGGTCTCAGCTAGTCGGGAGGCTGAGGTGGGAGGATCGCTGGAGCTCAGGGGGTCGAGGCTTCCTGTTTGTACACGGGCTCACGGCGGCAAAAACACGGCCCTGAGTGTGGGTGAGGCTGGGGCCACCGCTCAGCCTCTGCCCCGGGGCATGGCAGGCTTCGGGGACACTCGGTCTGAGCCCCTGGAGGCACGTGTTGTTCTGGCCCCGAGTTCTGTGGGTATCCGAGCGCCGGGTCCCTGGATGTGTGTTTCCGAACGCCCAGCCCTTCGCTGTGTGTGTGTCCGAGTGCCCGGCCTGTAGCTGTGTGGGTGTCCGAGCACCTGGCCCCTGGGCTGAGTGGGTGCCCGAGCACCTGGCCCCTGGGCTGAGTGGGTGCCCGAGAGTCCAGCTCCTAGACTGAGTGGGTGTCCGAGCGCCTGGCCTGTGGCTGTGTGTGTGTCCAAGTGCCCCGCCCCTGGGCTGTGTGGGTGTCCGAGCGCCCGGCCCCTGGGCTGAGTGGGTGTCCGAGCGCCCGGCCTGTAGCTGTGTGGGTGTCCGAGCGCCCGGCCCCTGGCTGACTGGGTATCTGAGCGCCCGGCCTGTAGCTGTGTGGGTGTCCGAGCGCCCGGCCCCTGGCTGACTGGGTATCTGAGCGCCCGGCCCCTGGGCTGACTGGGTGTCCGAGCGCCCGGCCTGTAGCTGTGTGTGTGTCCAAGTGCCCCGCCCCTGGGCTGTGTGGGTGTCCGAGCGCCCGGCCCCTGGGCCGAGTGGGTGTCCGAGCGCCCGGCCTGTAGCTGTGTGTGTGTCCAAGTGCCCCTCCCCTGGGCTGTGTGGGTGTCCGAGCGCCCGGCCCCTGGCTGACTGGGTATCTGAGTGCCCGGCCCCTGGGCCGAGTGGGTGTCCGAGCGCCCGGCCCCTGGCGTTCCCGCACTCACCGAGTGAGCCACGTCTTCCAGGGTGGCGGAGAAGGACTCGATGAGGCCGTGCGGCAGCTGGGAGAGGAAGCCGATGGTGTCCACGTACAGGACGGTCATGCGTGAGGGCAGCGTGCCCGCGTGGGCCGTGACGTCCAGCGTGGCAAACAGCTGGTCCCGCGGCCGGATGGCGGCATCGCCCGTCAGCGCCTTGATCAGCGTGGTCTTCCCTAGGAGGGCGTGGAGGTCAGGGAGCTGCAGAGACCCTCGTGTTCCAGCTCCCGGCGCGGCACCCGGGCCCTCCGAATGGAGACCACGGCACCCTCCTGGGTGGCCGCACCCCGGGCCACACGGTCCCCGAGCCCCTCGGGCACCCCCGGGCCGGACGCGACGCGTGGGACGAAGCCGCCGTCGCCGCTCTCGGGCCGACGCGGCAGGGCCGGGTGTGGACGCAGGGCAGCTGGTGGTGCAGACGGTGTGTGTGTGAAGGCGTGGATGGGAGTGGGGTCGTCCGGGTAGATCTGGCAATGGCGTAGATGGTGGGATGGTAGAGACGGGGTGGTGCTGCTGTGGCTGGGAGGACAGTGTAGACGAAGGGGATGCTGTGGTGTAGACGGGTAGACTGTGTAGACGGGTGGTGGTATAGACGGGGCAGTGGTGATGGTGTAGACAGGAGGATGGTGTAGACGGGGCAGTGGTGATGGTGTAGACAGGAGGATGGTGTAGACGAAGGGAACATTGTGGTGTAGACAGGGTGGACTGTGTAGACGGGGTGGTGGTATAGATGGAGCAGTGGTGACTGTGTAGACAGGAGGACGGTGTAGACGAAGGGAACGCTGTGGTGTAGACGGGTGGACTGTGTAGATGGGTGGTGGTATAGATGGGGTAGTGGTGATGGTGTAGACAGAAGGACGGTGTAGACGGAGGGAAGCTTGTGGTGTAGACAGGGTGGTAATGCTCTGGATAGTGGGACGGGGTAGACGAAGGGGACGCTGTGGTGTAGACGGGTAGACTGTGTAGACGGGGTGGTGGTATAGACGGGGCAGTGGTGATGGTGTAGACAGGAGGACGGTGTAGACGAAGGGAATGCTGTGGTGTAGACGGGTGGATTGTGTAGACAGGTGGTGGTATAGATGAGGCAGTGGTGATGGTGTAGACAGGAGGACAGTGTAGACGGAGGGAAGTTTGTGGTGTAGACGGGGCGGTAATGCTCTGGATAGGAGGACGGGGTAGACAAAGGGAACATTGTGGTGTAGACGGGTAGACTGTGTAGACGGGGTGGTGGTACAGACGGGGCAATGGTGATGGTGTAGATAGGAGGATAGTGTAGACGAAGGGGACGCTGTGGTGTAGACGGGTAGACTGTGTAGACGGGGTGGTGGTACAGACGGGGCAGTGGTGATGGTGTAGACAGGAGGACGGTGTAGACGAAGGGAACATTGGTGTAGACGGGTGGACTGTGTAGACGGTGGTGGTAATAGATGGGGCAGTGCTGATGGTGTAGACAGGAGGACGGTGTAGACGGAGGGAAGCCTGTGGTGTAGACGGGGCGGTGATGCTCTGGACAGGAGGACGGAGTAGACGGCGTCCTCACCACAGCCCCGGTGAACCCCTCCAGAGAGACCACGGGGCGCTCCTCTCCTGGGCAAGTTCTCACGGCAGCTGGTGCACCCCACGCGGACACCGGGGCACCCTCCCTGGGCGCGTCCTCCCTGGGGTGCTCACCGCAGTTGGTGTACCCCACCACGGAGACCACGGGGAACTCCCGCCTCGTCCGCTGCTGCCGGAGGACGTGCCTCTTCTTACGAAGCCTGTCCAGGGCCTTCCGGATCTTGGCCTCCTTCTCTCTCAGGAGACGCTGCTGCACCTGCATGAAGGACTCTCCTAAAAGCAGCCAAGACGGGGAGGTGTGAGCCACGCAAGAGCGGGGGGTGCCGCCGAGGGTCCGCGAGGGCCCGGGGCCTGCTCCTGCTCCGGCATCTGGGGGCCCGGCCGCCTTCCCCAGCAGCGGCCCGACGCTGCCCCGTTCCGTGAGAAAGGGCCGTGCTCGGCGGAACGGGATCTCGCCTCCGGGCGCATCCACCCTGTGAGGCCCACGAGGGCTTCCCGTGACTCGGGGAGAAAGGCAAGGCCTGAGCGCTACGGAGGCCTCCGACCGGGGCCCGGCCCGGGACGTCGCTGGGAGTGAGGCTCGGGGACGCCCCTTCACATCCGAAGTCCCAGAACCTGGGGATGGGACCTGGTATCGAAATATGCTCTTTGTAGGATCTCAAGATGCCATCCTAGGTTAGGGTGGGCCCTAAGGCAATGACCTGTGTCCTAAGAGGCAGAGACCGGAGTGATGCGGCCACAAGCCCAGGGACGCCGGGAGCCCCCAGGAGCTGGGAGAGGCAGAAGGAGCCTCCCCTAGACCCTCCGGAGGGAACTGGATACAATTGTAGTGGACGAAACTGTGGCCGTCCTGAAAGCTCTGTCCACATCCTAATTCCCGGTGAATGGGACCTTATTTGGAAATAGGGTGTTTGTCCTAAGAGAAGGATCCAGAGATGAGATGATCCTGGATTACGGCGGGCCCTGAATGCAATGACAGGTGTCCTTCTAAGAGACAGAAGAGGAGACACAGACACAGAGGAGGAGGCCACGTGGAGACGGAGGCAGAGACTGGAGTGATGCGGCCACAAGTCCAGGGACGCCTGGAGCCCCCAGCAGCTGGGAGAGGCAGGAAGGAGCCTCCCCTAGAGCCTCCGGAGGAAACTGGATACAACTGTAGTGCATGGAACTGTGGTTCTCCTAAAAGCTCTGTCCACATTCTAATTCCCAGAACCGGTGAACGGGACCTTATTCGGAAATAGGGTGTTTGTCCTAAGTGAAGGATCTAGAAATGAGATGATCCTGGATTAGGGCGGGCCGTAAATGCAATGACGGGTGTCCTAAGAGACAGAAGAGGAGACACAGACACAGAGGAGGAGGCCACGTGGAGACGGAGGCAGAGACTGGAGTGATGCGGCCACAAGCCCAGGGACACCTGGAGCCCCCGGGAGCTGGGAGAGGCAGGAAGGAGACTCTGGAGGGAGCGCGGCCCTGTCCTCACCCTGATCTCAGACTTCTGGTCTCCAGGATGGGAGACTATAGGTTTCTGCTGTTTAAATCCCCGGTTTGTGACTCCCTATTTGGGCAAAACCTCAAAGAACCACCATCATCTCCTATCTCCTCAAATGCCACCAGGAGACGAGCCCCCAGCCGGCCCCCACCCTGTCGGCATCGTCCAGGGCTGAGGGTGGCTGCCGCGGACGGACGACCGCATTCCCGGGACGCCCTGGGACGCGGCCGAGTTACCTGACCCCATGATGTAGCGTGAGCCGGCTCCCCGGTGCAGGTGGGCGACGTCCCGTTTCAGGTTCGACCTGGCGTGGGAACGAGACTGCCTCGCTCTCTGCGGACGCCGTCTCCCTCCCAGCAGAGGTCGAGGCGAAGATGAAGGGGGCACTGAGCTGGGGCCTCCGGGCGGAAGGGAGGGGCTGGTGCTGGGGCCCCCGCTCTGCGTGTAGCTCAGACACTGTGACTAACGTGTGTCCCAGACCGAGGGGACCTCGCCGGGAGCTGGGGTGGGCGGTCGGGGAAAGCCAGCCCATCAGGCCCCGGACAGAGTGACCCCACGGCACTTTTTTTTTTGAGACGGAGTCTCGCTCTGTCGCCCAGTCTGGAGGGCAGGGGCGCAATCTGGGCTCACTGCAAGCCCCGCCTCCCGGGTTCACGCCATTCTCCTGCCTCAGTCTCCCGAGTAGCTGGGACTACAGGCGCCACCACCACGCCCGGCTCATTTTTTGTATTTTTAATAGAGACGGGGTTTCACCGTGTTTGCCAGGCTGGTCTCGATCTCCTGACCTCGTGATCCGCCCGCCTCGGCCTCCCAAAGTGCTGGGATTACAGGCATGAGCCACCGCGCCCGGCCCCCCACGATGCTTTTCTTCCTCACGTACCCCCAGAACGACCTACAGGTGAGTACAGAACGGAGGGGCCCGGGTACCCCGTCACGATACCTGTGCAGCGGGATCTCCGCCAGGGCCACCTGAAGCCGGGCCTCCTTCGTGCGGGCGTTGCACCGGAAAATGTGCAGGACGACTGTGAAGCGGTCAAACACCTCCACGCCCCAGGCGGCTTCCAGTTCTTTCTACAAAAGGAGAGAGCGACTGAGGAGCCACAGGGGAAGGCCAGGCGCTGGTGGCCAACCGCAGAGGAAGGAGGACGTCTGTGTCATTAACTCCACCGTGTCCCCATCTGTCCCCCGCCCGGCGGGACACTGTGGCGTCCACTCCTCCATCACGGGGAATACGGAACGAACAGCCAGCCACGTTCTGTGGTACCTTGGTCGGGGCTGCCATCCTCTCCACGTTCAGGAAGACGGACGTGATGTCCGGAGACCCTCGGATCTTTTCTAACAGAAAGAGGGGGTCGCGTCAGAGGCCGGCCGTGCAGGTCCCTGGACTGCGGGATGAGCCCGCGATGCCCTCTGGAGTGCCCAGGACACAGGCGTCCCCAGGAGCACGGGACCCAGGATCCAGGAAGTCGGTGTGGGAGAGGGTGTGTCTCTAGGGCTGTGTGTCTCACACACATACACAAGCAGACGGTGAAGACATCCGGGCAGGGACACACACACAGTAAACACATCCCAACAGGGACACAGACACACACAGTAAACACATCCCAACAGGGACACACACACACACAGTAAACACATCCCAACAGGGACACACACACACAGTAAACACATCCCAACAGGGACACACACACACACAGACACACACACACACAGTAAACACATCCCAACAGGGACAGACACACACACACACAGAGACACACACAGTAAACACATCCCAACAGGGACACAGACACACACAGTAAACACATCCCAACAGGGACACAGACACACACAGTAAACACATCCCAACAGGGACACAGACACACACAGTAAACACATCCCAACAGGGACACAGACACACACAGTAAACACATCCCAACAGGGACACAGACACACACAGTAAACACATCCCAACAGGGACACAGACACACACAGTAAACACATCCCAACAGGGACACAGACACACACAGTAAACACATCCCAACAGGGACACAGACACACACAGTAAACACATCCCAACAGGGACACAGACACACACAGTAAACACATCCCAACAGGGACACAGACACACACAGACACACACACACAGTAAACACATCCCAACAGGGACACACACACACAGACACACACACACAGTAAACACATCCCAACAGGGACACACACACGCACACACACACAGTAAACACATCCCAACAGGGACACAGACACACACAGTAAACACATCCCAACAGGGACACACACACGCACACACACACAGTAAACACATCCCAACAGGGACACACACACACACAGTAAACACATCCCAACAGGGACACACACACACACAGACACACAGTAAACACATCCCAACAGGGACACACACACACACAGTAAACACATCCCAACAGGGACACACACACACACAGACACACACACACAGTAAACACATCCCAACAGGGACACACACACACACAGACACACAGTAAACACATCCCAACAGGGACACACACACACACAGACACACAGTAAACACATCCCAACAGGGACACGGACACACACAGTAAACACATCCCAACAGGGACACAGACACACACAGACACACACACAGAGACACACGCAGTAAACACATCCCAACAGGGACACACGCAGTAAACACATCCTGACGGACAGACACACACACACGGTGAGCACATTCTGACAAGGACACAGAGACACACATGCACAGTGGACACAGCCGGTGGAACACACACACACAGACACACACACACAGTGTGACACATCCCGACAGGGACACACACAGACACACATGCGCAGTGGACACATCGCAGTGTGGACAGACACACAGATGGTGAACACACTCTGGTGCGACACACACAGACGTGCTGAACACATCCCGGCCGGGATGACATGCATCCGAGTCAGGCAGGGAAGCGGACCCCCATCTGGGCAAGTGACCCAGGGAAGCCGACCCCCACCTGGGCAAGTGACCCAGGGAAGCGGACCCCCGACCTGGGCAAGTGAGTAGCATCTTCCCTACTCTGTACTATAAGCCGGACGGTCAAAAACCTGGGAAGCGCAAGGATCCCGTGCAGGACCCCGGCCGTACAGACTGCACGGGGAGCCACCCAGCAGGAGGATGTGGCTGTCGGGGCTGCAGGAGCAGGTGGGGATACAGCCGGTCCACTGCCCACCCTGTTTGTTGGACTCTATAAACCGCCCCGACCTAACCTTTAGCAGTTTAACTCTCTCCAGGGCCGGCTGTGAGTCTCGACACAGGTGCGGCCTCGGCGTCCTCCGACTCCTACTGGTGTGTGCTCCCGGCTCACCCGGGCAGCCCAAGAGGCCGTTTCCCCCCTGGCCCAGCGAGACCCCCGTCCTTCAGTGCGTCTGGCTCGAATGTTCTCGGCAGCAGCGGACGGGAAAGGAGGTTTGGGGAAGGAGCAGGTGTGGACGGACCCACCTGTCAGGTGTTGGAAGTTTCCTTTGCCGAAGACGAGCTTCCTGTCCGGTGATTTGGTGGATACGACCATTGTCTGCACCACGGACCAGCCGTCCAGCGTGTGCACCAGCGCTGTGGCCTCCGCCACCTGCCACTCGGCTGCGGGGACACAAGGGCCAGCGTGAGAGATGCTTCCCTTTGGGGTAGGCCCGGGGCCCCCGTGCACACCTGCCCAGGGAGGCCTCCCCCTGTCCTTCAGACAATGTCCCCTGAGAACGCACCCCCAGCCGGTGTTTGTCCCCAGATACGACTCCGTGCCCCGTAGGTCCTCTAAGCAGGAATCTGACGGGGGAGGGACGCCGGAGCCACAGCGGGACACGAGGGCGACCCTGCCTTACGTGGAATTTGGGCTCCAGGAGGGCGCAGCAGGGAACCGGGGAGCTGGGGGTGCTCAGGGATTACTGAAGAACCGTGGGCAGGTTTTGGGAGGAGAGAGGCAAGAGGTCTGCGCAATGTTGTGAGCAGTTTGGGGCTTCCGCTGTTCCAAGAACTGACCATTTTGGAAAACGCCCGTAGAGGAAAAGCATTCAACGACTACAGGGGCTTCCAAGGGGAAAAAAATCAACGTTTTTGAGACTCTGGCACATGCAGCGACGTATTCATTTGCATTTCCTCCTAGGGGAGTGGAGTGGGGTGGGGGGACTGGACACAGATTGGTCCGCTGGACACCCTCCCTCCCCTGACCCCAAACACGCCGCGCCTACCTCTAACCCAGGGGCAAGAGAAACGGGTCCCATCAGTGAGAACCAGCCCAGCCCAGCCCAGCCCATGGGCTCCGCCCCACGGGCTCGACCTCACCCCATCAAACCCCATGGGCTCCATCCCACGGGCTCGATCCCGCCCCACGAGCTCCTCCCCACCCCACGTGCTCCTCCCCATAAGCTCCGCCCCCTCACTTTTACCCCCATAGCCCCTCCCCCCGAAGCCCCGCCCACGCACCTCCACCTATGACAGCCTCCCCTCTTCCCCATAAGTCCCGCCCTTTCACCATAGGCTCCTCCCCCGAACCCCGCCCAGGGACCTACGAGATCGTCCCCTCAGAGCCCTGCCCCGGCATCACCATCCAGGAGCTCCTCCCTTAAGAGCCCCGCCCCTCAATGCCACGCCCTTGCGTCTCCACCTATCAGATCCTCTCCTTAGAGCTTCGCCCCCTGAAGCCCCGCCCCTACGTCCCCACCTCAGATCTTCCCTTCAGAGCCTCGTCCTGCGTCTCCTCCTGTGATTCTTCCGAGCCCCGCCCCCGAATCTCCGCCTATGAAATCCTCCCTGCAGGGCCACGCCCCTGCCTCCACCTATGAGATTGTCCCCACAGAACCCCGCCCCTGAATCTCCATCTAGGAGATCGTCCCCTCAGAGCCCCGCCCCTCAACGCCACGCCCTTGCATCTCCACCCATCAGATCCTTTCCTTAGAGCCTCGCCCCCTGAAGCCCCGCCCCTAAGTCGCCGGCTGAGCTCTTCCCCTCAGAGCCTCGTCCTGCGTCTCCACCTATGAATCTCCCGGGCCCCGCCCTCGAATCGCCATTTGATTCTCCCGAGCCCCGCCCCCGAATCTCCACCTATGAAATCCTCCCTGCAGAGCCACGCCCCTGCGCCTCCACCTATGAGATTCTCCCCGGAGCCCCGCCCCTGAATCTCCACCAATGAGACTCTCCCCTCAGAGCCCCGCCCCCAGATCTGCAGCTCCAGTTTCTGTCCTGGAAGCCCCGCCGCGGTCACCTCGCGTCATCTGCGGCTTTCCCGGGCCCCACTTGACGTCAGGGTGAACCAGACACACGCGCTGGGTCCCCGCCGGCAGCAGAGGCTCTCCCTGCAGCAGCTCCTCCTCCGCGTTCTCGTCCGCATCTTCCGGCTCCTCCTCGTCGTCTTCCGCGCGGCTTCGGCCGCCGTCCGCCCGCAGACCCGGCCCTCCGCCCCATGGCCCCTCCAGATTCCCGGGGCCCCTGCGGCCGACAGCGGCGAGCGCGCGCGCGGGGCAGGACGGCGCGGCTGCCCTCGGAGCCGGGAGGCCGCGGCCCACGCGGGAGAGCCGCAGTCCCCGGCGTACGGCGGCCCGCAGGGCCCACATGGCGCGTCGGGCGGCTGAGCGGTGGGGCGGGGCTGCCCACAGGCCGATCTCGTCACGTGCTCGTGATTGGCGTGCGGCCGGGGCGGGCTCACCAGCGCCTCTCCTCGGCACAGGGCGTGTTCCTCATTGGTCATCCCGCGTCACGTGCTGGTGATTGGCGTGCGGCCGGGGCGGGCTCCCCAGTTCCACCCCCATCAACACAGGGCGTGCTCCTCATTGGTCCTCCCGCGTCACGTGCTGGTGATTGGCGTGCGGCTGGGGCGGGCTCCCCAGTGCCACGCCCCAGCACAAGGCGTGCTCCTCATTGGTCATTCCGCGTCACGTGCTGGTGATTGGCGTGCGGTCGGGGCGGGCTCTGCAGCACGGGAGGGCTCCTCATTGGTCAACCCGCATCATGTGCTGGTGATTGGCATGCATCGCGGGCGGGGGAGGCGGGGCCGGGCCGCTTATCATTAGGCGTGGGCTGCTGCTGCCAGACCCGGGGCCCGGTGCAGCCGCCGGTCGTGTAGGCGCCAGGACCCCCAGCCCCGGCGGCGCTGCCCTCACCCGCCTCGTTCCCGCTCCCGTCCTACCCCGTTCCGCGCTGGGTAGAGTCCAAGTCTGATTGCGAGGGTGCGGAACGCCGCCTCGGGGGCTTGACCTCAATCTCCGGGGATCCCGAACGCCGCTCCGGGGTCCCCACGTCTGCCTTGGGGGCTCGAGTCCAGCCCTGGGGGTCCCGGACACCGCCCGGGGGTCTCTACGTCTGCTCTGGAGCCTGGAGTGCCGTCGTGGGGGTCCCGGACGCCGCCCAGGAGTCCCCACGTCTGCCCTGGGGGCATGAGTCCAGCCCTGGGGGTCCCGGACGCCACCCAGGGAGCCCCATGTCTGCTTTGGGGGCTCGAGTGCAGCCCTGGGGGTCCCGGACGCCGCCCGGGGGTCCTCACGTCTGCCTTGGAGACTGGCGTTCCCCCGTGGGAGTCCCAGACACCGCCCAGGTGGGTCCCCACGTCTGCCTTGGGGGCTGGAGACCTGCTCTGGGGGTCCCGGACGCCGCCCAGGAGTCCCCACCTCTGTTCTGGGGGCTGGAGACCTGCTCTGGGGGTCCCGGACGCCGCCCAGGAGTCCCCACCTCTGTTCTGGGGCTGGAGACCTGCTCTGGGGGGGTCCCGGGCGCCGCCCAGGTGGGTCCCCTCGTCTGCCTTGGGGGCTTGAGTCCAGCCCTGGGGGTCCCCCACATCTAGCCTTGGGGGCTTGGGTCCAGCCCCAGGCGTCCTGGACACCGCCCAGGAGTCCCCACGTCTACCTGGGGGGCTGGAATCCTGTCCTGGGGGTCCCGGACGCCTCCCAGGGGTCCCTATGTCTGCCTTGGGCGTTGAGTCCAGCCCTGAGGGTCCCGAATGCTGCCTTGGAGGGTGGAGTCCAGCTCTGAGGGTCCTGAAGTCTGCTTTGGGGCCTCGAGTCCATCCCAGGAGCCTCTGAGTCTACACTGGGGGCCTGGATGGGATCCAGCGGGTCTGAGTCCAGCCTGGGGAGCCCCTGCGGTGGAGCTGTGAGTGCGGCAGGGGCCTGGGAGATGCCAGGAGGATGCGAGCGGCGCCCCCCTGGGTCCAGGGGACGGTAAGAGTCAGCCGGTCCCAGAGAAGCTCCCCCACAAACTGTGACCTGTGGTGTGCAAAGCGTCCCGGAACCCCAGCCCTCACCAGCAGTGCTTGCATTTTTCAGGAGATCAGTTGCATTTGGCATGTTCCTTAAGCGTCTGCAGGAAGCTGTGGCCTTGGGATTTCAGGAGGGTTTGCTAAACCCCCCTCATTGTAGGATGGGGGTATCCCAGCTGCTAATTCCCTTCCTAACAGCCCTGCAGGGCTTGGATTAACGGTGCGAGAGGTGACATTTTCAGCCCGAAGTCCCTAGGAAGGACAGGTGGCTGTAGCCTGTGCATTTGTGTAAATTAACCTCCCCTTTTAGTTCTGTGAAAGGAGAACTCGATTCGTTTAAAGTCACCTGCGTGAAAGGGGCCCTTGATTAGCTTAAAAATCACCTGAATTAGCTTAAAATCGTGTGATCTCAATTGGCCTCTGAATCTTTACCACCTGCCCGCTTCCTGCAAGCTCCAGGCTACGTTTTAAGGGGGGAATAACGGGGCTCGCCTTTCTGCGTTACTTTATGTGACCGTAGTTGTAAAACAGAATGAGGGAGACAGTGGGGACTGGGCAGAAGTGTCACCCCCATTTATGCGTTGGGAAGGAGGCTGAGGTGGGAGGATTGCTTGAGCCCAGGAGTTTGATACCAGCATGGGCAACATGGTAAGGCCCCTTATCTACAAAAAAAAAAAAGAAAGAAAGAAAAAAAAAAAGAAAAATTAGCCAGGCGTGGTGGTGGGTGCCTGTGGTCCCGGCTACTCGGGAGGCTGAGGTGGGAGGATCACTTGAGCCCAGGAGGTGGAGGCTGCGGTGAGCTCAGATTGCAGCACTGCACTCCAGCCTGGGTGACAGAGTTAAGACCCCACATCTCAAACAAGAAGCACCAAAAGGTGTCTGAGGTCAGGCACGGTGGCTCAAGCCTGTAATTCCAGCACTTTGGGAGGCCGAGGTGGGTGGATCACCTGAGGTCAGGAGTTCGAGACCTGCCTGAGCAACACAGAGAAATACCGACTCTACTAAATATGCAAAAATTAGCTGGGTGTGGTGGCAGGTGCCTGTAGTCCCAGCTACCCCAGAGGCTGAGGTAGGAGAATCGCTTGAACGTGGGAGGTGGAGGTTGCCGTGAGCTGAGATCGCGCCACTGCACTCCAGCCTGGGCGACAGAGCGAGACTTTGACTGGGGGGCGGTCGGGGGAGGCATTTGGAACCGTCGCCAAGCTGGGGATGGACCTAGGACAGTGGTGGGGGCCTCGGCAGGTGGAATCGTGATGTGCCTGGATGCGGTAAATAGGGTTTGCTATATGTGGCCCCAAGCGGGGGACGTAGACTATTGTTTTTTAACACCGCTGAACTCAGACTCGGAACCCAGATTTGCCAGGGCAGCGCGGGACGGAGGCCTCTCCGGGGCTCCGTCTTCCCTGTTCATAGACTGCAAGATGGAATGAGAGTGTCCCCAGGTGGTCAAATCAGGGACGTGTGTGTGTGTCTGTGTGTCTGTGTGTGTCTGTGTGTGTGTGTGTGTCTGTCTGTGTCTGTCTGTCAATCTCCTGGGCTCTGTCTTCCCTGTTCATAGACTGCGAGACGGAATGAGAGTGTCCCCAGGTGGTCAAGTCAGGGACGTGTGTGTGTGTGTGTGTGTGTGTGTGTGTGTCTGTGTGTCTGTCTGTGTCTGTCTGTCAATCTCCTGGGCTCTGTCTTCCCTGTTAATAGACTGAGAGATGGAATGAGAGCTTTGAAGGTGCTGTGGGAGGAGCTCTGGGCATCCCCAGGTTGTGAAGTCAGGGACGTGTGTGTGTGTGTGTGTGTAGCCGTCAATCTGCTGGGCTGCATCTGTGTGTGTGTGTGTGTGTGTGTGTGTAGCCGACAATCTGCTGGGCTCCATCTTCCCTGTTAATAGACTGAGATGGAATGAGAGCGTCCCCCGGTGGACAGCTCAGGGACGTGTGTGTGTGTGTGTGTGTGTAGCCGTCAATCTGGGGGGGGTGTGTGTGTGTGTGTGTGTGTGTAGCCGTCAATCTCCTGGGCTCTGTCTTCCCTGTTAATAGACTGAGAGATGGAATGAGAGCTTTGAAGGTGCTGTGGGAGGAGCTCTGGGCGTCCCCAGGTGGTGAAGTCAGGGATGTATGTGTGTGTGTGTGTGTGTGCAGCCGACAATCTGGGCTCCATCTGTGTGTGTGTGTGTGTGTGTAGCCGACAATCTGCTGGGCTCCATCTTCCCTGTTAATAGACTGAGATGGAATGAGAGCGTCCCCCGGTGGACAGCTCAGGGACGTGTGTGTGTGTGTAGCCGTCAATCTGGGGTGTGTGTGTGTGTGTGTGTGTGTGTGTGTGTGTAGCCGTCAATCTCCTGGGCTTTGTCTTCCCTGTTAATAGACTGAGAGATGGAATGAGAGCTTTGAAGGTGCTGTGGGAGGAGCTCTGGGCGTCCCCAGGTTGTGAAGTCAGGGACGTGTGTGTGTGTGTGTGTAGCCGACAATCTGGGCTCCATCTCTGTGTGTGTGTGTGTGTGTGTAGCCGACAATCTGCTGGGCTCCATCTTCTCTGTTAATAGACTGAGAGATGGAATGAGAGTGTCCCCCGGTGGACAGCTCAGGGACGTGTGTGTGTGTGTAGCCGTCAATCTGGGTGTGTGTGTGTGTGTGTGTGTGTGTAGCCGTCAATCTCCTGGGCTCTGTCTTCCCTGTTAATAGACTGAGACACGGAATGAGAGCTTTGAAGGTGCTGTGGGAGGAATTCTGGGCGTCCCCAGGTGGACAGCTCAGGGGCGTGTGTGTGTGTAGCCGTCAATCTGGGCTCCGTCTGTGTGCGTGTGCGTGCGTGCGTGTAGCCGACAATCTCCTGGGCTCCGTCTGCCCTGTTAATAGACTGAGACGGAATGAGAGCTTCAAAGGTGCTGTGGGAGGAGCTCTGGGCACCCCGAGGTGGTGAACTCGGGGAGGTGTGTGTAGCCATCGATATCCTTTAGGACCTGCTCTCTGTACCCTCCGAGCTATCCAAGGGCGTCAGGAGGCTGAGCAGAACGGGTGTCCGTAAGCGAGTCCACGGACCACCACGCAGGCCCAGAGCGCGGCCAGGGGTCCGTGGGAGGGTGAGCCCTGCGGTCGGGGGGTGATGGCTCTGGGGGGTCGAGCTCTGGGACGAAGGGGACGAGCAGGTCCGGGGATGAGGCTGCGTTGCAGACAGAGCTGGCTCGGGGCCTGGGCGCCACCTGGCGTCGACTCGGGCAGCTCACACCTGAGCTGTGGCTCTTCCTGGTCTGATTTTGGGGACAAAAAGCCACAGGTGGCCGGGCGCGGTGGCTCAGGCCTGTCCTCCCAGCACCGTCGGAGGCCAACGCAGGAGGATTGCCTGAGCCCTGGGGTTCCAGACCAGCCTGGCCAACAGCGAGACCCTCTTCTCTGTAAGAATTTTTTTTTTTTTTTTTTTTTTTTTTTTTTTTTTGGAGACAGAGTCTGACTGTGTCACCAGGCTGGAGTGCAGGGGTGCGATCTCAGCTCACTACAACCTCTGCCTCCCGGGTTCAAGCCATTCTCCTGCCTCAGCCTCCTGAGTAGCTGGGATGACAGGTGCACGCCACGATGGCCCAGCTAATGTTTGTAGTTTTAATAGAGACGGGGTTTCACTATGTTGGCCAGGCTGGTCTTGAACTCCCGACCTCAGGTGATCTGCCCGTCTCAGCCTCTCAAAGTGCTGGGATGACAGACGTGAGCCACCGCGCCCGGCCCTGAGGTGAACATTGTTAAGATTTGGTTCTGGCCGGGCGCGGTGGCTCAAGCCTGTAATCCCAGCACTTTGGGAGGCCGAGACGGGCGGATCACGAGGTCAGGAGATCGAGACCATCCTGGCTAACACGGTGAAACCCCGTCTCTACTAAAAAATACAAAAAACTAGCCGGGCGAGGTGGCGGGCGTCTGTAGTCCCAGCTACTCGGGAGGCTGAGGCAGGAGAATGGCAGGAACCCGGGAGGCGGAGCTTGCAGTGAGCTGAGATCCGGCCACTGCACTCCAGCCTGGGCGACAGAGCGAGACTCCGTGTCAAAAAAAAAAAAAAAAAAAAAAAAATTTGGTTCTGTTCCCGCAGTCCTATATAGGGCTAGAAGATTATCACCAAATGTCACCAAAATGTAAAAGTATACACACACGCACACACATTTGTGAGGGTGTGTAGGCACGCATGCATGGATAGTAGATACACACCCTGTGTATGTCTGTATATAGACGTTTGTGTTTCTCAAAATTGTACCAAAAATGGATGCATGGCCGGGCACGGTGTCTCACGCCTGTCATCCCAGCACTTTGGGAGGCCGAGGCGGGTGGATCACTGGAGGTCAGGAGTTCGAGACCAGCCTGGTCAACGTGGAGAAACCCCGTCTCTATTAAAAACATGAAAATTAGCCGGGCTTGGTGGCAGGTGCCTGGAATCCCAGCTACTCGGGAGGCTGAGGCAGGAGAATCGCTTGAACCCGGGAGGCGGAGGTTGCCGTGAGCCAGTTTGTGCCACTGGGTTTAAGTGATTCTCCTGCCTCAGCCTCCAGAGTAGCTGGGATGACAGGCACCCGCCACCACACCCGGCTAATTGTTTTGTTATTTTTAGTAGAGACGGGTTTTCTCCATGTTGGCCGGGCTGGTCTCGAACTCCCGACCTCAGGTGATCCGCCCGCCTCGGCCTCCCAAAGTGCTGGGATGACAGGCGTGAGCCACCACGCCCGGCCTGAAAATTTTTTTTTTTTTTTTTTTTTTTTTTTTGAGGCAGGATTTTGCTGTGTTGCCCACACTGGAGTAGCAGTGGTGCGATCTCTGCTTACTTCAGCCTCTCCCACCCGGGCTCAAGCGATCCTCCCACCTCAGCCTCCTAAGTCGCTGGGACTCCAGGCGTGCACCATCACACCTGGCTACTGTGTGATTTTTTGTTGTTTTTTTTTTTTTTCATGGAGACAGAGTCTCAGCCTGTGTTCCCCAGGCTGGTCTCAAACTCCCGGGCTCAAGCAGGTCTCCGCACGTGGCCTCGCAAACTGCTGGATTCCAGGCCTGAGACTGCACCCGGCCTGTCTTGTGACATTTTTAACTTAAAACCTACCGTACACCAAGCGCAATGGCTCACGCCTGGAATCCCAGCGCTTTGGAAAACAGCAAAAACCAAACCAAACCATAGGCTGAACGTGCTCTGGGCAAGCACCGCGTGGGCCGCCCAGAACGGGATGAGACGCGTGTCTCCGATCGAGTTTGATCCACGCGTCCGCCGGGCTCCTGAGAGCAGGTCGGGATGTGAGTGGCACCGGGCGGGGTGGGGGGGACTAAGTCCTGGTCACCCCTGGTGCTTTTCGTAAGGAAACTGAGTCACAGCCCAGCTGTGGTCCTGCTGGTTGGAGCAGAGGCGGATCCGTACGGTGCAGACGCGATGGGAATTTTGGTTTTCATCGTTCATGAGAAGCTTTATTTATTTATTTATTTTTTGAGACGGAGTCTCGCTGTGTCGCCCAGGCTGGGTGCAGCGGTGCGATCTCGGCTCACTGCAACCTCCGCCTCCCGGGTTCAAGCGATTCTCCTGCCTCAGCCTCCCGAGTAGCTGGGATTCCAGGCACCTGCCACCACGTCCGGGCTAATTTTTGTATTTTTAGTAGAGATGGGGTTTCACCACGTTGGACAGGCTGGTCTCGATCTCCTGACCTCAGGTGATCCACCCGCCTCGGCCTCCCAAAGTGCTGGGATGACAGGTGCGAGCCCCCGCGCCCGCCCGTGAGAAGCTTTAAGTCAGTGCAGCGGCACGTGGATGGTGCAGGGCCGCAGGCTTCAGGTTCCTTTTGATTCTGCAGGGACCGCCCCGCCATGCGGGGTCAGAAATACCTGTGTGTCAGGGGCAGGTGTGAGCTGTGTCCGTGTGCGTCCCGCGGTGGCTCACACCTGGAATCCCACTGCCTTGGGAGACCGAGCGGGGATGGGAGTTCAAGACCAGCCTCGGCAACATACTGATACCCCCATCTCTTAAAAAAAAAAAAATGAGCTGGACATGGGTCCTGTAGTCCCAGCTACTCGGGAGGCTGAGGTGGGAGGATGGCTGCCCGTCTCGGCCTCCCGAGTAGCTGGGGTGACAGGTGCCGCCACCATGTCCCTCTGATTGTAATTCTTCCTAGACACGAGGTTTCTCCATGTGGCCCAGGCTGGGCTCAGACTCCTGAGCTCAGGGGATCCCCCCACATCGGCTTCCCGAGGCGCTGGGGGTCCAGGTGTGCAGACGGTTCTTCGTCTACACGCGTCCCTGGATTTCCTGCCACGGGGATACAAATAGACGCCCGCGGTGTGGGGACCTGGCTCCGCACCTGCACCTGCGTGTTTCCTGCACGGGCCCCAGAACCCTGGGACGGGGTCCCTGTGGTGTGACGAAGTCAGTGGCCCCTCGGTGAGGCTGGGGGATGGGAGGGGGCGGCATCCAGGCTGGGCCCCGAGGCCTGGCTCCCTCACCGTGTCCCCGAGGTCCCACAGGCTGGTGACAGGTGGCTGAAGGCCACGTTCCAGTCAGGGCGCCGGCCTCACGTGTGACCCTGGTTCCTCCCCTCTGTCCCCTCCCCACCCCCAGTCCGTGCCCCCCATTCCCCCCACCGTCCCCCCATACCCACCACCCCTCCTCTCTCCCCGCTCCACTCCCCTCTGCCCGCCCACCCCTCCCCTCCTGTCTCCCCACCCCCCTCCTGTCTCCCCACCCCTCTCCTCTCTCCCCACCGCTCCCCTCCTCTCTCCACACCCCATCTCTCCCTTGAGTCCTTGGGTTTGGTCCTGGCCACACTCCTACCTGACTGGCCCCATCCTGTCCTTCAGGGCAGGGACAGCCGATGCCCTCCACCTCCCCCATCGCTTTTGTGCCTCCGCCCCCTCCCCACGTAGGCCCGGCGTCCCGTAGGCACCACAGCCTGGGGAGTCGGGGGCACCGCAGAGCCCTAAGCATCAGGGTAAGCCGTGGTCTTAAGTCAGTGTGTCTCACAGTCCCAAAAGGTTGGGGTACCCCCCGGCCCTCATGTTCAGAGCACCCTACGGTCCCACAGGGTTGGGGTGCCCCATGGCCCTCATGTTCAGGGTACCCTACGGCTGTCATGTTTAGGGTACCCCACAGCTCTAATGTCCAGGGCACCCCCGGATGAGGGGAGGTCAGGAGGGTCAGGGCCCGCGTGGACGTCCTGTCACCCCACCCTGTGAGGCACGGCCCGTGTCCCTGACTCCGACGTTGGGGGAGGTGAGCACGGAGCAGGTTCCCGTGGCACATTATTTATTTATTTGAGACGGAGTCTCGCTCTGTCGCCCAGGCTGGAGTGCAGTGGTTCGATCTCGGCTCACTGCAAGCTCCGCCTCCCGGGTTCAAGCGATTCTCCTGCCTCAGTTTCCCATGTAGCTGGAATTACAAGTGCCTTCCACCACACCTGGCCAATTTTTGTAGTTTTAGTAGAGACGGGGTTTCACCGTGTTGGCCAACATGGTCTCGATCTCCTGACCTCAGGTGATCCACCCGCCTCGGCCTCCCAAAGTGCTGGGATGACGGGCGTGAGCCACCGCGCCCGGCCCCCATGGCATTTCTAGAGTCGCATGTGGCAGGTATGTTTGCTCGAGTTCCTGGTCAGCACCCCCGTGTGCACAGGTCGTGTGGCTGCTGCGCTGTGCCCGGCGGCTCCCACCTGTCATCCCAGCGTTTTGGGCGGCCGGGGTGGGATCACTTAAGCCCAGGACCAGCCTGGGCAGGAGAGGGGGGGCCCGGTTTTCTATTAAAGGCCAGGTGCAGTGACTCACGCCTGTCATCCCAGCACTTTGGGAGGTCGAGGCGGGCAGATCACGAGGTCAGGAGTTCGAGACCAGCCTGGCCAACACGGTGAAACCCCGTCTCTACTAAAAATACAAAAATGAGCCGGGCGCGGTGGCGCGGGCCTGTAGTTCCAGCTACTCGGGAGGCCGAGGCAGGAAAATGCCGGGAACCCGGGAGGCGGAGGTTGCGGTGAGCCGAGATCACCTCACTGCCCTCCAGCCTGGGCCACAGAGCGAGACTCCGCCTCACAACAGACAAAAGAGGTGCAGCGTGGAGCCTGCCCGTTTGGAATCGCCGTGGCCAGGCGGCCGCTCCTCTAAGCCCCGCTTCCTGCCCTTGGTCCCCGAGTGTCCTGCGGGGTTTGTGTGAGTCCCTGGGGGCCGAGGCCCTGGCGGGGAGGACGGGGGCCTCCGTGTCCCCCCCGTGGTCGCACCTGTGAGCTGCCGGCCGTAGGTACCGCTCAGGCCCGCCTGGGTTGCGGGGCAGGGGTCTGTGTGCTGGGGTTTGAGGGACGGGCCCGGGAGGGCTGTGGGGGGAGGGCTGTGGGGGGCTTGTCCGAGCGGGACCTGCTGTGCCTGCACCTCTGGGGTCTCCCTTCCCGACGGGGCCTCGCCCCCTCCTCTGGCTGCTCCCTGCCGGGCCACGCTGGGGAAACGGGGCGGCTGTGTCCCCACAGAAGGGCTGTTGTCTGGGGCACGGGTGGGCAGGACCCCCTCGCGGCGGCGGCCCGGGCTGCTGTGGGACCCGATACCGGGGTGGAGAGAGCTACGCCCTGGCGAGGACACGGCCGGCGAGCCGCAGCCCCCGGCGGACACGTCCTGGGGCCCGGGGTGCGGTCGGGTGCTGTCCCCGGAGACCAGAACGGCGGCTGCCCAGGCTCCGGGTGGCGTGTGTGGTGCGGAGGCCAAGCCTGGGGGAAGCTGTGGCTTCTACGGAGGGTGCCGGGGTTAGGGCATCGCTGCCCTGCCGGGGTCGGCCCGCGGGTCACGGGGAGCTTGGTTCGAGGCCCCCGCGGGAGCCACGCAGCAGCGTCTGGCCGGGTGAGGGGCCGTGTCTGCGGCTTCGGGCTGGGCAGGGCCGTCTGTGCCACGCGGGGTTGGGCCGGCCCGGGGGGCTGCGTCCCCGTCACCCACAGACGGGCCCCCGTGCCACGTGGGGTCTGACCCCTTGGCCTGGGCGGGGCGGCACGTGGGCACCGCGCTGGGGACGACCCCCGGCCTCTGCTCCTTTCCCGGCTCTGAGCGTCCCGAGGGCCTCCCTGCTCCCCCCCCAGGGCCGTGTCTCTGACAACTGCTGGGCGCGGCTGGTCCGGCTCCGTCCAGTTCCTGCGTCTGATGCCCCCGGTTCTCCCCCAACGCCCCGTCTCCCTCTGCTCCGTCTCACAGCTGTCCAGGCCCCGTCCCCCGCCCCAGGCTGGGCCCCTCGTTCTGGGGAGCCCCCGTGTTCCCAGGCCCGTCCCTGCCGCCCCTGGGGACAGCGCTCTGGGGGCCGCTCTGGCGCCAATGCTGGGAGCCTGGGGTGCCCCCGTGGACGCGCTGGGATCTGACACGAAGGGACCCTGCGAGGGAGGGAGGGAGGGAGGGAGGGAGGGGCCGGCTGAGTCCCTGCTGGGGGATCTCCAGGGGTGACGGCCGTCAACCGCAGGGCGCCCGGGACGGCCATTCCCGGGGATGCCACAGGCGCCCCCGCCGAGCCCTGGAACGTCCTGGCCCCTGTCCTGGAGGGACGCCGGCCGCTGGCCACTGTCAGGGTGACCCGGGTGCTTGTTTTGTGGGGACCCCCGGCCCCCCTCACGTGGGCTGTCAGGGGAACGGACCCTTAGACCAAGTGGGGGCAGGACTGCTGGGCTCCGGGTGTCCCCACCGCGCTGCTGTCCACGGGGACCCCCGCTTCCCCAGCCGAGGCTGAGCGTGCACGGCCGGCCCTGGTGTGGCCCAGGGCATCGGGGCCGTGGCTGGGGGAGGAGGGGGCGCTTGGGGGATGCGGTGAGTACGGGGGTGTCGGCGGCTGTGCGGGGGCCTCACCAGGGACGTGGGTGGGGGACGCTGTTCCTTTCACGGCCCCAGGGAGCCCTCTGATGTCTCAGCCTTGAACCCCCAGCCTTCAACCCCCCATTGGGGGCCTCCTCCTGTCAGTGTGGGAGGTGGAGGGTTCCGGTCAGAGGTGAACCCACTTCGGCCCCCTCAGTCCCATGACCATGGCCGTGGGGGGCCCTGAGGTGGTGGGGGGCGGACTTGCCCGCCCAGACGGGCTCCCCCGAGCGCGGGGCAGGGTGGGCCCCCAGGCCGTGGCTCCCGGTGCCATTTCCCTGCGGCGGCCACCGTCAGACCCTCCTGCCCGGCACCTGTCCTGTTGTTGGGGGGCCCTGACCCTTCGCAGACCCAGGTGGGGGCGTCCCCTGGGAAATCCGGGGACACCTGGAGACACTGAGGACACGTTTGGGGCAGCGGCCGTTCCCCAGGAGGTGCTGCCATGTCCCCCCCCCCCGCCCCCAGCCCCCGCTGCCGTCTCTCCTCGGGGTCGCAGGGACCGCCTGTGCGTCCAGCTCCTTCACAGCCAGGGCTGCGGCGGGTGAACGGGGCGTGTGCGCAGCTCTCGGGGTGCTCCCGCCCCGCCCGCCTGTTCCCGGCCGTGTGGCCACG
The DNA here is from genome assembly GCF_043159975.1 of Macaca nemestrina. Taxonomy (NCBI): domain Eukaryota; kingdom Metazoa; phylum Chordata; class Mammalia; order Primates; family Cercopithecidae; genus Macaca; species Macaca nemestrina. The sequence goes on from NC_092146.1 coordinate 238,113, forward strand.
TCCCTGTCCGGGGGGAACATTTTGTCGTGTGCGAGGAACGGGGGTCGTCCCGTGGTCACCACCCGTGACCCTCCCTGGCCTGTGGAAGGAGCAGAGCTGGGCCTGGGCTCAGGCGTGTCGGGCGTCCCTGGAGGGCTCGTGGTCCTCCCTGCACTCAGGGTTGTGCCCGGCGGGGTCTCCGAACCCCCTTGTTTAGGCCCCGACTCGACGCCAGCTCCTTCTTTCCGGGGTCTTTGGCGGCCTTGGCTCCCGGGCTGGGAGGGACCGGCCGAGCCGGCGACTGAAAATCCTCCCAACGTTCGTTCAAAGACGCAAGCGCGATCGCCAGCAACGCTCTTGTCCATTACACAGAACGTGCAGGCTGCGGTGGAGGCTCCTGTCCGGGGCGGGGGACGTGCCCGGGAGCCGCGGGTCACAGCTTGGACCTTTCCAGAGAGACGAGGCCCCCGGAACGGCGAGGCCGGCGGGTGTCCGTCTGTCCCAGTCCCGAGCGGCCCTCGCGTGTCCCCGGGGCGGGGGCACCAGGCCCCAGAGCCCGAGGCCGGTCCAGCCGCGAACCCACGGCGGGAATTCACAGCACATGCTTCTGTGAATAAATAAAAATTTACCATTCCGTACAAACGCACTCGCTTTCCACAACAGACAAGAGTTTTTACACAAGCCGCGGTGGCCGCGGCCCGTGCAGAGGGGCCCGCGGTGGGGTCCCCGGGCGGCCTCACAGCGGCTCCAGGTCCTCGTCCCCGCACGCATACTCGTACAGGTCCACGGCGCCCAGGGGCGAGGGCGCCTCGAAGAACGGCCTCTGGGCCAGCGGGGACCGCAGGGCACTCAGCTTCTGCTCCACAGGGCTGAGCTCGGCCTCGAACCTGCAACGAGGGGGTGGTGAAGGCGGGGCCGGCGGCGCAGAGCCAGGCCCTGGAGACGGCGCGTGGTTTCCGGGACACGCAGGCCGCCCGGGCCCAGCCTCCAGCACCAGAAAGTCCCCTGAGCCGACCAGAGCTGCGGCCACTGAGCCAGCAACAAGCTCCACGAACGCGCCCGGGGCGTGGCCTGCGGGGCAGGTGGAAACCCGCAGAGCGAGACTCTGTCTGAAATAAATAAAACCAGGCCCCCATGGGGTCAGTGGTGAATTCTACCAGACACTGAGGGAAGAAGTCACGGGTGCTGTGCACAAACTCCTCCAGAAACTACGGGGAGAGCAAGCAGACCGCCCCCCGTTCCGTGCGCCAGCATCACCCTGATACCCGAGCCAGACCAAGACATCCCAGGAAAAGCCACAGGCCGGGCTCGGTGGCTCAGGCCTGCACTCCCAGCGCTGTGGGGGGCCGAGGCGGGAGGATCGCCCGAGGTCAGGAGTTTGAGACCAGCCCAGGCAACACGGCGAGACTCTGTCTCTAGAAAACAAAAAATTAGCCGGGCGCTGGGAGACACTCCTGTAGTAATTAGCCGGGCGTTGGGGGGGGGGCACCCCATAGTAATTAACCAGGCGCGGGGGGCACCCCCGTAGTAATTAGCCGGCCGCAGGGGGACACCACTGTAATCCGAGGTGCTCAGGAGGCCGAGGGTGGAGGATCGCTTGCACCAGGAGGCGGAGGCTGCAGTCAACTGTGACGACAGCACAGCCCTCGCCCCGGTGACAGAGCAAGACCGTGTCTCAAAAACAAATTTATAAACGACTACAGATAATCCTTGCAAAGAGAGTCCAACCCTATATAAGGATAAAATGAGTCAGGTCTATGCTGGGAACACACGGCTGGCTGAAGACGCCCCGGTGTCACTCACCGGACGGACGGACGGACGGACAGAGGAACATGGAGCGCAAGCATCTGAGACACTCAGCCCCGTGTGGGAAAACGTCCGCCCACCAGGAAGAGGCCAGAGCACCCCCCCAGTGACCGCCGGGGGAGGGGAGACGCCCCCAGGACCGGGCACCAGGACGCACACAAACCCGCACAGCTCAGTCAGGCTGGACGTGGTCGGCCCGGACCCCACCCAGCAGCGTCCAGGCCGCGCAGCGGGCAAGAGAAAGCAAGAGACGGCCACGCGGGGGTGAAAAGGAAGACAAGACACGGACCCACCGACGGACACAGACCCACTGACGGACACGGGCCGTCCGAAGCCGCAGAGAAGCGCCAGAGCGTTCAGATCTCCCAAGTGTGTTGCGTCAAGTTGCAAAACACAAGGTCAATCAGTCGTATTTCCATGGCCGCCAACGAACCAGCGGAACCGGGAATCTTAAAAGTACCATTTACACCCCCAAAGCGGGGCGGGGGACAGTGGGCTGGTCCCCCCCCGCATCCCCGCGCCCCCCTCACTGTGCCCGGTGTCTCTGCACTGTCCGCCGCACCCCCTGTGCCCCGCACCCCCTCACTGTGCCCCGCGCTCCCCTCACTGTCCCCCAAGTCCCCGCACCCCCCTCACTGTGCCCCGCACCCCCTGTGCCCCGCGCCCCCGCACTCCCTGTGCTCCGCGCCCCCGCACCCCCTCACTGTGCCCCGCGCCCCCGCACCCCCTCAGTGCTCCGCGCCCCCGCACCCCCGCACTGTGCCCCGCGCCCCCGCACCCCCTCAGAGCTCCGCGCCCCCGCACCCCCTCACTGTGCCCCGCGCCCCCGCACCCCCTCAGTGCTCCGCGCCCCCGCACCCCCGCACCCCCGCACTGTGCCCCGCGCCCCCGCACCCCCTCACTGTGCCCCGCGCCCCCGCACCCCCTCAGTGCTCCGCGCCCCCGCACCCCCTCAGTGCCCCGCGCCCCCGCACACCCGCAGTGTGCCCCGCGCCCCCGCACCCCCTCACTGTGCCCCGCGCCCCCTCACTGTGCCCCGCGCCCCCGCACCCCCCTCACTGTGCCCCGCGCCCCCTCACTGTGCCCCGCGCTCCCCTCACTGTCCCCCGAGTCCCCGCACCTCCCTCACTGTGCCCCGCACCCCCTGTGCCCCGCGCCCCCGCACCCCCCTCACTGTCCCCCGCGCCCCCCGGCCGCGCGCTCACCCGTCCTCCCAGGGCTCCCCCGCCGTCTCCTCAGCCACCAGGATGTCGTACTCCTCGGCCGCGTACTTCTCCCAGTCCGAGAGCTCGGGGCCGCTGCCATCACTGTCCTGGGGGAAGCGCACGCGTCACGTCACGCACCCGCCTGGCGCGGCCCCGCCCGCGCGCCCCCCGCACTCACCCTGAGCAGCGAGATCTGCTCCTTCTGCTCGTGGTCCAGGTACTTCTCGATGTTGAAGAAGGTGTCGAAGAACACGCCGGCCAGCTTGCAGCGCTTCAGGTCCCGCAGCGTGATCCTCCCTGCGGGGAGGGGACGTGTCCCAGGCGTGAGCCCGGCCTCACCTTCGGGCCGGCTGTGGGCTGTGCGGCGCGCGCCTCGGGTCACACGCGCGTAAGGACGCGGCCCGAGGCTCCGGGCTCTCCCGCCACGGGTCTGACGGGACAGGCGGACACGCGCGTGGTTCTGGGCGGGGACTGAGGTGTGGAGGCCGCGGTGCGGGGGCGGCTCGGGCCACCTGTGCCCCGAGGACGCAGGGACGGGGACGTGGTGCAGGCGCCCCTGGATGTGAAATGACAGAGCCCGGAGCTCCCCACGCAGGCCGTGGCCAGAGGGTGTCCCGGGGACACTGAGCACCAGGAGGGCCCCAGCCAGGGAGAGGGACGGCTGCAGGGCGGTGCCCGGGCCTCGGAGCCATTTCCAAAGTGAAAGTCCCAGAGCTGGAGTCTGAGATGCAGAAGGAAGCCGAGCAGCGTGGACGCTCCCCTTTGCCTCAGTAGCCGTGGGAAACGGCCGCTCCTACTCTTGAGTTTGTGACGAGGCCCAGCACCGCAGGTGTCCGGTCTCACTGCGCAAGAACCTCCTACTCAGGGCCTCCCGCACCGGGGCCGGGCCGGGAGGAGCTGGGACGATGGGTGGCAGAACAGGGGTGAGGGGAGGAGAGTGAGGGGAGGAGACGGGGGGGTGAGAGGGGAGGAGGCAGAGGGGTGAGGGGAGGAGACAGGGGTGAGGGGAGGAGGCAGAGCGGTGAGAGGGGAGGAAACGGGGTGAGAGGGGAGGAGACGGGGTGAGAGGGGAGGAGACAGAGGGGTGAGGAGAGGAGACGGGGTGAGGGGAGGAGACGGGAGTGGGGGTTAGAGGAGGAGACAGGGGTGAGGGGAGGAGACGGGGAGAGAGGGTTGGACCCCACCCTGTGTGGCATCAGCACAAACGTGGCAACTGGTCCCTCAGCCGGTGCCGACGTCCCCGGTGAGCCCCGGCCTGGGTTCTCCAGGCCACCCTCGGGGGTGTCGACGCCCCGAGTAGGAGGTTCTTGCGCCGTGAGACCGGACACCTGCGGTGCTGGGCCTCGTCACCAACTCAGAGTAGGTCCCTCACCCCGGGCCGTCCTCTCTCCCGTCTGTCCCGTCCTCTCGCCCACCCGTCCCCTCACCCTGGGCCCTCACGGGGCGTCACCTTCGCTCCTCGGCTTGACCAGGTCCAGCATCTGGCAGAGGCAGTCCTGGAAGGGCAGGGCCTCGATGGCCATGCTGTCCAGCCTCCGGCACTGCTCCTCGTAGAAATACTCGAGCTCGAACATGGACAGGGCGCCGTCCCCGTCCAGGTCCATGCAGCGGAACCAGTACTCGATGCTGTGGCACAGCGAGGTCTGTCGGCCCCGCCCCGGACCCTCCCAGCCCGTGCCCTGCGGCCCCGGGGGCAGCCTCCCAAACAGGCGTGCGCGCATCCGCCCGTGCCCTGCAGCCCCTCACCAGACGTGCGCGCATCCGCCCGTGCCCTGCAGCCCCTCTGCCAGGCGTGCGCGCATCCGCCCGTGCCCTGCAGCCCCTCTGCCAGGCGTGCACGCATCCGCCCGTGCCCTGCAGCTCCTCTGCCAGGCGTGCACTCATCCGCCCGTGCCCTGCAGCTCCTCTGCCAGACGTGCGCGCATCCGCCCGTGCCCTGCAGCTCCTCTGCCAGACGTGCACGCATCCGCCCGTGCCCTGCAGCTCCTCTGCCAGACGTGCGCGCATCCGCCCGTGCCCTGCAGCCCCCCACCAGACGTGCGCGCATCCGCCCGTGCCCTGCAGCCCCCCACCAGACGTGCGCGCATCCGCCTGGGGACACACGTCACACGGGCGGCTCCCGGCCCTGCACTGAACAAACCCGCACCGCGGCAGGAACCCACCTGGTCGGCGTTTTCTTGTCTTCCTCAGAGATCAAAAACCAGACAAAGTCTGCGTAGCTGATCTTCCCTTCCTTCTGCGCTTTTCTGCCTCTAGACCCCAGGCCAGGATGGAGACACGAAGATGGTGTCACGGAGAGACTCCCGGGCGTGGAGCCCCTGCCCATGACCGGGGGCGAGAGGGGCCCCCGGCCCAGCCCTCCTCCTGCCCCTCCAGGGAGGACGTGGAGGCCCCGTGGCCAGAGAGCGTTCCCGAGATCCAGGTGGGGTCAGGAGTGCACCTGCACCACGGCCACGGCCGCCTGGACGCCGGCAACGTCCCCTTCCCGGGGCTCGCTCAGGCCCAGCGCCCGACGAGGACCCCTGACCTGGGGCACGGGCCGCCCCTTCCTCAGACCTCACATGACAGAGTGTCGTGCCCCCCACTAGGCTTTCGGGTGACAAGAGACACGTGTCCCCCTCCCCACGGCCAGTCGCTGTGGGAACTCGACAAGCTCGTGTCAGGCAAGGAGGAGCCGGGTCCCCGTGGGGCCTGAGCCGCACGTACCGCGTGACTGCTCCCGAGAAGATCCTGTCGATCATCTTGGTGGAAATGGCTGGAAAGGAAGGGGGTTGATGGGCAGCCCGCACCGCGCCTCGGCCCCGATGTCACGACCCCCCCGAGCCGAGCCTGGACGGGGCAAGGACCGAAATGCCCACAGGCGGCCCCGGGGCCCCTGCACAGGCCCCTCCCGGGTGCAGCCACCCCTGCCCTTCGAGCGGACCCGGGGCGCATGAAGCTGACCGTGGTTCATTAAAGGGCGGAACCTTCAGGCCTCACAGGTTCCGCTCCAGACGCAGAGTGAGGGAGGCCTCAGTGCCATCCCGAAAAGAAACACGTTGCAGCCCAAACTCCGCTAACAAGAGGCAAGAGCGGAGGCACCGACGCCGTCAGCTCCGGCCCACGAGGTCCCGCAGCCCGGGCGGCCATCCCTGCGGTCACCCGTGTCCCCGGCACGCACGGGGCCAAGACGCCCCCGCTTCAGGCCGCCGTGTGTGAGAAACAGCCCAGCGCGGCCGCACCTGCCATCGCCCGGCCGCACAGGCCATGCTGCCCGGAGACCCAGGGTGGGCACCAGCGGAACAGGGAAAGCCGGGGCGGGCCCGGGGTTCCCAGGGACAGCGAACGCCTGGTTCGGGGCCGATTCCCCGCGGTGAAGCGCTGGCTCGGGCCACACGGGCGGCTGTGCCGAGCTGGGCTCTCCTCGCGGCTACGTGTGGGGTCCAGGGCGCAGGTGGCTCCCTGAACCGGGCACAGGACAAATCCAGGCAATGCTACGTCTGCTCAGGGGCGCGTCCCACGCACGCAGGACGGGGGTCTACGGCGGCCGCGCGGCCCAGGAGCAGCCCCGGGAGACCCGGACGGGCGGAGCTCACATTCCGGGCACCAGGCACGCGAGTCGGCTGCGCGCAACAGATGCCACCGTCACTGGGAAATACTCTTGGTTTTTTTGGGCGGGGGGAAGCAGACTTCAAGGAACCCTTTAGAAAACTCCAGCCGCAGGCCGGGCGCGGTGGCTCAAGCCTGTAATCCCAACACTTTGGGAGGCCGAGACGGGCGGATCACGAGGTCAGGAGTTCGAGACCATCCTGGCTAACACGGTGAAACCCCGTCTCTACTAAAAAATACAAAAAACTAGCCGGGTGAGGTAGCGGGTGCCTGTAGTCCCAGCTACTTGGGAGGCTGAGGCAGGAGAATGGCGTGAACCCGGGAGGCGGAGCTTGCAGTGAGCTGAGATCCGGCCACTGCACTCCAGCCTGGGCAACAGAGCGAGACCCCGCCAAAAAAAAAAAAAAAAAGAAAACTCCAGCCGCACAGGCCACAGGCAGGCTCTCGTCCCTGGAAGCTGCACGACTATTACAGGAGCCGGGTGAGGACACCGGGGAGGCGCCGCCTCCCGCGGAGGGATCTGACCGCCCTCTAAGGCCGCGCTCCACCCAGTCGGGGACTGGACGGAAACTGCTCCCGGCCTTGGGGGCTGGAACCTGGAGCTGAGGGACGCGGCTGGTCTGCACGCCCTTGCTCGGGTGTTAACAATGAAGCCGCGCGGGACTGCAGGCCCTCGGGCCGGGTGCGGCTGTCTGAGCCTCAGGACCAGCGGCCCACACGGACCCTGCAGACGCCCGGGGGAGGACGCCTGGTGCAGAGGCGCACGCAGGGACCCAGACACGCGGGGACCCAGACACGGAGCGGGGAGTGGGGGAGGAGAGGCAGCTGCAGACCCGGGACGCCCTGAGAGAAGAAGGGTCTGCTCGGTGTCCCCGCGCCGCGCCCGCCCCTCTGCCCCTGCGCACCGTGGTCATTGTGCCGCGCCAGGTCGTGCGCGTCGATGAGCAGGTCGTGGTCCGTGTCCAGCTCCCAGAACTTGCAGTAGATGACGTAGAAGTGCTCGTAGGAGAAGAATTCGGTCAGCTGGTTGATGTCCGCCTCCTCCTCCAGCAGCGCCACATTCTGCCAAAGGACCCAGGCGGCCTGAGCGCGGGGCCTCTGGGGGGACGCCCCAAGTCCGGGTGGCTGCGGGCGGGGGCAGGGAAGGCGGGGTCGCTCCGAGTGGGGGCAGCTCTGCGGTGGGGGGAGCTCCAGCACGGGGGCGGCTCCCTAGGCGGGCGTGGGGGTGGGGGGCAGCTCTCAGGGAATGAGGGCTCGGCTCTCCCTGGTGCCCAGTACGGCCCCCCCACTTCGCAGATCAACCATGGACCCCCAAGTGCAGGCGGCGCTCACAGGCCTGGGGGTGGGCAGGGAGCGTGGGGGAGGTGGGGATGGGGTGGGAGTGCGGGGGAGGGGAAAGGAGGGGGGAGGAAAGGAGGGGGAAGGAGGGACGGGAGGACAGGGCGGGCGCGCCGCGCACCTGCAGGAAGGAGCTCCTCCGCAGCTCGGCGCAGGTGATCCTGCCGGACCAGGACCGGTTCACGGTGTAGAAGATCCGCTGGATGACCTGCGGGGGCGCCGTCAGTGCGCTGGGTGCGCGAACCCCCAGCCTCGCCCCGCACGGAGACCCGGCGCCGGGGAGAGGGGCGCGGCCTTGGTCTCAGCCGCACCAGGCTCGCCAGGGCCGGACGGGCGGGGGCAGCGCGGCGGGAAGGGCCCTGCGGGAGGCGCCGCCCCAGGGCGCGCAAAGCGGGGAGGGTCTGGCCGGGGACGCCCCGGGGCCACGCGGGCCCAGGACAGGTGGGAAAGGGGCGCGGCCACCCCGGAAAGCCAGAGTCCCCCCAACGCCGGGCTCCCGGGCACGGCAGACACGTTCCCAGGAAACAGCCGCCTCCTCCCGAAGCTCAAGACCCCGGACCCCGCCCGCCCCGGAACCGCCCCCGGGCTCACCCCGGCCCCTCCGCTGGGGACCCACCGTGGTGATGTAGCGCGAGTGGAACTCGGACGCCTCCTTCAGGAACGACAGCCCCGGGTGCGTGTTCACCACGTCCTGCGGGTGGGAAGAATGAGGCGTGCGGTGTAGACGCCGGCCCTCCCGTGAGGGGTGAGGCGTGCGGTGTAGGCGCCGGTCCCCCCGCGAGGGGTGAGGCGTGCAGTGTAGACGCCGGCCTTCCCGTGGAGTGTGCGGTGTAGACACCCGCCCTCCTGTGAAGTGTGCGGTGTAGACACCGGCCCCCCGTGAAGGGTGAGGCGTGCCGTGTAGACACCGGCTCTCACCTGCAGGAAGGGGACAAAGTCGTCCTGCACCAGGTAGTTGCAGCCAGGGCTCATGAGCAGATGGACGAACTTGGCCGCGTCGTCGTGGCAGTTGTGGAGGATTCTGGAAGGACAGGATGACTGCGCGCCACCCTCACAGGCGGGGGGGTTTCGACCCCGCAGACACAGGGTGGAACAACAGGGCAGGCCGCCACGCACGACCCCGGCAGGCCTGCGCCCACGCGCGGGTTTCTCCTCTCACGGTGGCAGCCGTAGGGGGCACCTGTCCTGACGCCAGGGGGACCCGGGGACGCCTCCGCCCTCCCGACACGGCCCCGTGCCCGGCCCGGGACTCACTTTCTCCACATGGCGACGAACTTGTGGACGGACACAGAGCCCGTGCGCTCCCCGCCGGCGCCACAGAAGAGCGGTCCCTTCCAGTAGAGGGGGCAGCCGCAGGCCTGGGGCAGAGAGGGCAGGAGGGGGCGGTCAGCGGGGCCCGGACGCCTGCGCTCCTGCTGCGCTCCTGCTGCGCTCCTGCTGCGCTCCTGGCTCCTGACCACCGCTGCCTGGAGACCCTCTGCTGCGGCCAGACGCAGCACACTCAGCCAGACACGTCTGGGTATCTGCAAACTCAATGTGGCTTTCGCTCCGGCCTTGGAACCGAGTCAGGAGAGCTGAGCCATGGAGTGCCGGGCACGCAGTCCCCCGACCAGAGACCACACGCGGACACTGTAACCAGAGGCGGCTGCGTCCCCAGTGTCTGCAAACCAAGCGGCGCAGACTAAGAACCAGTATGTGCGGGAAGAAATGGCCCCGTCAGCCAGGCAAGTGGTGAGTCCCACAGCGACGGAAACGTCTTATGGAACGTGTGGGACAGGCCTGCAGCAGAGCCCATGGCAGGTTAAATACAGCCTTAAATACACACGCGAGGAAGGAAAGTTTAACATCAGTCGTCTGCACTTCTACCTCAAAGTCACACACACACGGCAGACATGGAAGGAAAAACAGTCAACAGAGAAAATCAGGAAAATCAGGAAAATCAAAACTTGATGATTTGAAAGATTCTTAACAATTAATTAACCCTGCTGGGCGCGGTGGCTCAGGCTGTCATCCCAGCAGTTTCAGAGGCTGAGGTGGGCGGATCACAAGGTCAGGAGTTCGAGACCAGCCTGGCCAAGATGGTGCAACCCCGTCTCTCCTAAAAATACAAAAATTATCTGGGCGTGGTGGTGGCGGGCGCCTGTAATCCCAGTTACTCAGGACGCTAAGGCAGGAGAATCGCTTGAACCCGGGAGGTGATAGAAAGAGACTGTCTGAAAAAAATAAAAACAAATCACACACACTGTCTACAAAGCAAACTACAGAGCACGGCTGGGTGAAATCAAAGACGACCTAAACGTGGTAACATGGACCTCACTGCACTGCTGAGTTTACAGGCTGCAATTTCTTCCAGACGATTCTGCTGACCCACAGAATCCACACAATCCCCACCCACAGAGTCCACACAGCCCCCAGCCACAGAATCCACGCAGCCCCCAGCCACAGAGTCCACGGAGCCCCCACCCACAGAGTCCACGCAGCCCCCACCCACAGAGTCCACGCAGCCCCCACCCACAGAGTCCACGGAGCCCCCACCCAGGGTCCACGGAGCCCCCACCCACAGAGTCCACGGAGCCCCCACCCAGGGTCCACGCAGCCCCCACCCAGGGTCCACGCAGCCCCCACCCACGGAGTCCACGCAGCCCCCACCCACGGAGTCCACGCAGCCCCCACCCACGGAGTCCACGCAGCCCCCACTCAGGGTCCACGCAGCCCCCACCCAGGGTCCACGCAGCCCCCACCTACATGCACCAAGGGCTTGTTGTTTTGGGGTGTGCAGTATACACTGACAGGCTCGCATGAAAACTTGTAAGGGAACACAAAAGAACTTCCAGGGGACCACGATGATGGATGTAAGTGTCTCCCTCAGGCACTGGTGGGCTAAGGGAGCAAGGGAAGGAAGTGAGCTGGGACAGAGCAAACCCACTTCACACACACTGAATACCGGGGGATCCCAGCCCGAGGGTGAAAGGCCAGACAGCGGCCCTCCTGGAAGGAAACGAGAGGCTCTGCCGTGGCCAGGGTTTCTTGAACGGAGCACACGTGCACCCCCTGAAGGACGAGAGTGGCCAGCTGCCCCGCCCCGGCCCGGGACTCCGGCTCAGCGCCCGGCACGGTGAACAGAATGACAGGAGAAACCACCGAGAAAGAGGCCCAAACACGACAGAGCCCGGATGTGCACTGCCCTCCAAAGAGGGGCGCACGACGGCCGGCAGACAAGGGGGAGCGCGCCCGGCACTGGCGCTGGTGAGGGCAGGGTTCACGGGGCACGCAGCGGTGGCAACACGAGCACGAGACGCGGCTGAGTCAGAAAGGACTGAAGATGCCAGGTCAGGCAAGGCTGCCAGGCAGCCAGACGTCCGCGTTGCTGGGAGAACCGGGACGCCGCACAGCTGCCGGGAAAGTGGACCACGGGGGGGCTGAGCATAAGCCCCGAGGCCCGGCCGGGGCATCCGTCCTCCCAGAAGCACGAGGCCCGAGGCCCGGCCGGGGCATCCGTCTCCCAGAAGCATGAGGCCCGAGGCCCGGCCGGGGCATCGGTCCTCCCAGAAGCACACCAGCGGGAAGACGGCCGATGCCCGTGACAGCCGCACGGATGCGGACGCCGGCTGCCTGATGCACGGTGCCCCGGGGAGAGAAGCCTGATGCCAGAGCAGGGGCTGGAGGAATAAACTGACGGCAGCGTCGCCCGGACAGGTGCGGGGCGGGAGTGACCACAGGGGGCGTGGGGGGACTTGGAGGGGCTGCACGCCACAGCACGGCGCGCAGTGCGGCGACGGGAAAAGATGCTATCCGGCTGGTGCACCTGTGGATGACGCGAAGGCAGCTGTGTGGAGCGGAGGGGCCGGGCCCTGCAGGACGCACAGGCACGTGCCGGCTCCCGTGACGAGGATCCCGAGGGAGCTCAGCCCTGGCCACCTGGGAAGGGTGCCGTGGTGCAGCGGGAGGGAACGAGCTGGGTGCCGGGCACTGGGCCCTTGGGCTGGTGCTGGTCTCACGCTTCTGACCTCATCAGGCCGTTCTGGCTCACGGGCCATGCAGATTTCAGACCCCAAGCACTAAACACTCAGGAAGGTGGGGATGTGTCAGCCTTCACATCTGTGCTCCTCATGGTGTGCAAGACACACCGTAATGACCTGGTGGCACGGACGGAGCATCAGATGTATCCAGTCCTACCGGCTGGCGCCAAGTCTACCCGGTCCTACAGGCTACAGTCAGATCTACCCGGTCCTACAGGCTGGAGTCAGATCTACCCAGTCCTACAGGCTACAGTCAGATCCACTCAGTCCTACAGGCTACAGTCAGATCCATCCAGTCCTACAGGTTAGTGTCAGATCTATCCGGTCCTACAGGCTACAGTCAGATCTACCCGGTCCTACAGGCTAGAGTCAGATCTACCCAGTCCTACAGGCTACAGTCAGATCCATCCAGTCCTACAGGTTAGTGTCAGATCTAGCCAGTCCTACAGGCTAGAGTCAGATCTACCCGGTCCTACAGGCTACAGTCAGATCTACCCGGTCCTACAGGCTAGCGTCAAATCTACCCGGTCCTGCAGGCTACAGTCAGATCTACCCAGTCCTACAGGCTAGAGTCAGATCTACCCGGTCCTGCAGGCTAGCGTCAAATCTACCCAGTCCTGCAGGCTACAGTCAGATCTACCCAGTCCTACAGGCTAGTGTCAGATCTACCCGGTCCTACAGGCTAGAGTCAGATCTACCCAGTCCTGCAGGCTACAGTCAGATCTACCCAGTCCTGCAGGCTAGAGCAGATCCATGCAATCCTACAGGCTACAGTCAGATCCATCCAGTCCTACAGGCTACAGTCAGATCGACCCAGTCCTGCAGGCTACAGTCAGATCTACCCAGTCCTGCAGGCTACAGTCAGATCTACCCGGTCCTGCAGGCTACAGTCAGATCTACCCAGTCCTGCAGGCTAGAGTCAGATCTACCCAGTCCTACAGGCTAGTGTCAGATCTACCCGGTCCTGCAGGCTAGAGTCAGATCTACCCGGTCCTGCAGGCTACAGTCAGATCTACCCAGTTCTACAGGCTAGTGTCAGATCTACCCGGTCCTGCAGGCTACAGTCAGATCTACCCAGTCCTGCAGGCTAGAGTCAGATCTACCCAGTCCTGCAGGCTACAGTCAGATCTACCCGGTCCTGCAGGCTACAGTCAGATCTACCCAGTCCTGCAGGCTACAGTCAGATCGACCCAGTCCTGCAGGCTACAGTCAGATCTACCCGGTCCTGCAGGCTACAGTCAGATCTACCCAGTCCTGCAGGCTAGAGTCAGATCTACCCAGTCCTACAGGCTAGTGTCAGATCTACCCGGTCCTGCAGGCTAGAGTCAGATCTACCCGGTCCTGCAGGCTACAGTCAGATCTACCCAGTTCTACAGGCTAGTGTCAGATCTACCCGGTCCTGCAGGCTACAGTCAGATCTACCCAGTCCTGCAGGCTACAGTCAGATCTACCCGGTCCTGCAGGCTAGAGTCAGATCTACCCAGTCCTGCAGGCTACAGTCAGATCTACCCGGTCCTGCAGGCTACAGTCAGATCTACCCGGTCCTGCAGGCTAGAGTCAGATCTACCCAGTCCTGCAGGCTACAGTCAGATCGACCCAGTCCTGCAGGCTACAGTCAGATCTACCCAGTCCTGCAGGCTACAGTCAGATCGACCCGGTCCTGCAGGCTACAGTCAGATCTACCCAGTCCTGCAGGCTACAGTCAGATCTACCCAGTCCTACAGGCTAGTGTCAGATCTACCCGGTTCAGATCTACCCGGTCCTGCAGGCTGGCTACACGGTGATCCTTTTTTTTTTCCTGAGTCATGGTCTTGCTGTTGCCCAGGCTGGAGCGCAGTGTGTGATCCCAGCTCAGTGCAGTCTCAACCTCACGGGCTCAAGCCATCCTCCCACCCTAGCCTCCCAAGTAGCTGGGACCACAGGTGCGTGCCACCATGCGTGGCTATATATTTTTTTTTTTTTTTGAGACGGAGTCTTGCTCTGTCACCCAGGCTGGAGTGCAGTGGCCAGATCTCAGCTCACTGCAAGCTCCGCCTCCCGGGTTTTACGCCATTCTCCCGCCTCAGCCTCCCGAGTAGCTGGGACTACAGGCGCCGCCACCGCGCCCGGCTAGTTTTTTTTTTTTGTATTTTTAGTAGAGACGGGGTTTCGCCGTGTTAGCCAGGATGGTCTCGATCTCCTGACCTTGTGATCCGCCCGCCTCGGCCTCCCAAAGTGCTGGGATTACAGGCTTGAGCCACCGCGCCCGGCCTGTTTTTTTTTTTTTGTAGAGTGAAGTCTATGTTGCCCAGGCTGGTCTGGAACCCTTGGCCTGAAGCCATCCTCCCGCCTCGGCCTCCCAAAGTGCTGGGACTACAGGCCTGACACCACAACCAGAGACAGCTGCATCCCCGGCGTCTGGGTGATGAGAACTGAGCGTGGGAGTGCTGGGCACACAGTCCCCCCACCACACCAAACCCGAAAATTACCTCCAAACTAATTAGCTCACAATTAAAAAAAAAAAAATCCCGAAGTAAATGGAGACAATCAACTCCAAAATGCAAAAGACACAAAGGAAAGGAGTTTATCCTAAATGTTACAAAATCCTTATCTGAAAGGGAGTAACACACCAGATAACCTGATTCGACTCTAAAAGTCTTTTCGGGATCCACACACAGAAAGACCAACTCCGGGTGGGGCCAGGCCGAGCCGCGGCACGCCCACCGCACAGCCAGGACCGGATCGAGGCCGCCAGCCCCGACAGTCCCTTCCGTCCCTCCGCACCCCAGCGCGGCGACAGCCCCCAGGCCTCCTGCCCGGGGCTCCGGTTCACCTTTTCCAGGCCACGGCAGTAGGACCTGGAGCTTCTAGGCCTGGCTTCCCTCGCTCAGCGCCCGCGTGAAGGAGTCCGGCACGCTGCTCTGTGTGGATCGTCCACCCGTGTCCGGCTGCATCCTATTCCATTCCATTACGGCTCTGGTGATTGCACAGCAGGTCCCTAAGCACGAAGCACACCGGCCCCGAGGCCACGTGATGGTGCTGCTGCGGCAGGGGCACCGCGAGGAGCAAGACCCGGGCGTCTGCACTCGCACGGGGCACGCTGACACCGACCGACGGGTCTGAGGGGAGACAGGAGGACGCCACAGCCACGGCTCGCGAGTTCAGCACGACTTCCTCGGCCGGTGCCAGGACAAGGGGAACATGTGCAGACACGGAAAGATGCCAGCAAATGACATCGTGGAGCCGGATGAGTCCTCAGGGTCACATGAAGCCGGGCTGGACTTTGGCTCGGAGCCCCCACCCCAATCTCATGGGGCACCGCGATCCTGAGTGTTGGAGCGGGGTCTGCTGGGGGCTGACGGGGTCATGGGGGTGGACGCTCTGTCGCCCAGGCTGGAGTACAGTGGCACCAACTCGGCTCACTGCAACCGCCACCTCCCGGGTTCAAGCGAGACTCTGTCTCTCAAAAACAAACACACACACAAGAAACAGACAGCCTGTGTCTATGGAAACAATTCACACTGTCATTAAAAACCTTCCCAAAGAGAAAACTCCGTCCCAAATGGCCTCACTGATGAGTTCCAGCAAACACTCACATAAAATAACACCCAGTGTAAACAAACGGCTCCATAAAAAGTGAATTCTAAGGGACATTTCCCAAGCAGCTCCCCGAGGCCAGCATCCCCCCAGACCAAGCCATGACAAGAAAAGGAGACCACAGGCCAGGCCTTCACGAGCGCAGACACAACCCCTGCAAGGCCAGGCCATCGGCACCCAACACAGAGGAGAAGTGTGACACCGTGTGGTGGACCAGGGACTGGCGCTCTCACCCCAAGACCGGGGCTCACCCAAAGACCGGGACTCACCCCAAAGACCAGGGCTCACCCCAAGACCAGGGCTCACCCAAAGACCAGGACTCACCCCAAAGACCGGGGCTCACCCCAAGACCGGGGCTCACCCAAAGACCAGGGCTCACCCCAAGACCGGGGCTCACCCAAAGACTGGGGCTCACCCCAAGACCGGGGCTCACCCAAAGACCGGGACTCACCCCAAAGACCGGGGCTCACCCCAAGACCGGGGCTCACCCAGAGACCGGGACTCACCCCAAAGACCAGGGCTCACCCCAAGACCGGGGCTCACCCCAAGACCGGGGCTCACCCAAATACCGGGACTCACCCCAAGACTGGGACTCACCCCAAGACCGGGGCTCACCCCAAGACCGGGGCTCACCCCAAGAGCGGGGTTGCCTTCACACTCATGTCCGTCAGGTCAAGACCAGCTCTTCATGCCCCAGACCCTGCAGGGCCTGGCAATGCACAGCTAATGCACACGAGAGGCGTGACCCGCTGCAGTGGACCGGGGACCGGAGCTGCCTTCATACTCAGATGTCCGTCAAGGCCATTCACCTTTTACAGGACCAAAGGAAAACCCCCTCAATACACACAGAAATACACGTCTAAGAATACATGTCTAGAATACCAGACAAACTTCAAGGCACATTTGTAATTTTATAAAGTAAAAGTGAGGCCAGGCATGGTGGCTCATGCCCGTCATCGTCCCAGCACTTGGAGAGGCTGAGACAAGAGGGCCCTTCCAGCCCAGGAGTTCCAGACCAGCCTGGGCAACAGAGCGGAACCCTGTCTCTACGAAAAAAAAAAAAAATCAGCCAGGTGTGGTGGCAGGTGCCAGGGGTCCCGGCTACTCGGGAAGGCTGAGGTGGGTGGATCACTTGAGCCCAGGAGGTCGAGGCTGCAGTGAGCTGACGAGTGAGTTAAACTTGGTCAGAAGATGCGGAGTCCACATATAAAAACCAGCAGTGCTTCTCGCCACTCGCCATCGACCATCGTGTTAAAGTAAAAAAACGCCACGTACAGCGTCAGCAGAAGTGGGAAATGCTTGGGTATCGACGTGATGAACCGCGAACAGGACCAAACACGACGAGGCGTCCCGACAGAAACGAAAGACGCCTGAAACAAGGGAGAGCTGGACCGTGTTCCCGAGACGGAAGCCTCAAGACGGTCAAGGTTCTTCCAAGTTAACCTGGAGTCAACGGGATGCCAGCGCCATCCCAGCAGCTGCTGTATCCATGGAGGGGACGGTTCTGACATTCACACGGTGGGAACGGGAAACGGTGCGGCCGCTCGGGGCGACGGCGTGCAGGTTCCCCAGAAAGCCGGCAGTGGGACTGCACACGCACACGCAATGCCACGCGATGCGGCCCTCACTCGCTCACTCACTCGCTCACTGACGGAGAACACGCCGTGGGCTGGGACTCAGGCCCTCACTCGCTCACTGATAGAGAGAATGCGAAACAACACGGGCCTCACGCAGGGAAACCTGAGGATGCCAGCGACACCCGGGCTACACGTTCGTCCCCTGGTCCGGGGCCCGGCTCACAGAAAACCGTCCCAAAGGCACACGACGGAGACGGGGACGGACGCCCGCACGTGGCGGTGAGCTGGGCGCCACCCAGACAGGCTCAGCGGCCTTGGGGGGAGCGGAACTTGGCCTGCGGCCCCCGCACATGCGGGACACTCACAGGGTTCTGCTGCCACAGCGCAGGTGCATTAAGTCACGAAAGCACAGCCCCTGCCGGCCTCGGCCCACAGTCACCGTGGGGGCCCGAGCACCACGCTCTCTGCCTGCCGGGGCCGGGCCGGTGCGTGTACAAACAGCCGGTGTGTGCACGGACAGCAGGGCCTGTGGAGGTGTCCCTCGGACTCCCAGCGGTGCAGACACTGCAAGCAAGAGAACTTCAGTCTCAGAGCTCTCCCCTGTCCCGCGGGGTCACACCCAGCTCACCCTGCTTCTCGGGGGCATCGAAGACCATGAGAAAACTTGCTTTTTCCCACCAAACGTGACACCCGGCCAACGGGCCAAGTTCTTTCAAGCCTGGAAGCCTCACCACCTTCGACGGCCACCAAGGCCGCCGCCGCCGCGCCTCAAGTGAGGTCACGCGGAAAGCTGCGTCCCGGGAGGAAAACGACACGGAGCGTGCACGTGAGAACCAGGCGCCGTGGCGGGGAAGCCCCGAGGGGAACGTGCGGGTCACGTGCAGGAACCTCACCGCGCTGCGTGAGTGGCTTGGTAGGACCCGAAGGGGACACGGCACGTGAGCCGCAGAAGAGGCGACCGACCCGGCCGGCGGCGTGCACCCTGCGTGTGGGGCTGGGCAGACTCGGCGAGGGCGAGTTCTCCACATCACCGAGGCTGTGCTGAAAAGGATGAAGCCGTCCCAGGTGCAAGCAAACAGACTTCCCCGTGAAGGAACTCTCAGCGATATCCCACAGCCTCAAGAGCACGGAGGATAACACACTGGAAGCCGAGACACACGTGGAGAGTCGAGCGAGCCTGCCAGGGCGGGCAGCGGGTGCCCACTCCACACCGGACATGGAGACGGCACGGCTGTCACTACTTCTGTGGCACGTTTTTACCGAGACATGAAACAATTCTTAACGCGTGCGGTGTTTTAAATTACAGCATACTAGGTAAATATTAGCTTTTTTCATTCACTCCACGTTTGCAACCAACTGTAAGAAACTTTCTAATATTTCAACAAAAGCAACTACAGAATGACCCTAATTTTCCTTGTAAGATGGCTTTGCATGCTTGCAGCTTACCTGGTCCTTACACGGCCCCACACTGCCGTGCAGGACGACGCCACCTCTACAGATACGGACTTAGTAAGAACAAATACCCAAGTGTAAAACAGCACATGCTAATTTTTCTCTCAGAAATGCAAGATGTATGCATGTTCATCCTCATACACACCTTCGCGTGTACTTGCTCATATTAAAAGCTAAAACGACAGTAAGAGGGTAAACTAAAGCTACGGGAACTCTTACCTCGGGGGGAGAAACAGCGCAGACAGGGACAGAACCTGGACTTACCTAACTGTGTCTGCTTTGTTAGCGTTCACTTTGGAACCACAGAGGTTTTTTTTTTTTTTTTTTTTTTTTTGAGACGGAGTCTCGCTCTGTGGCCCAGGCTGGAGTGTAGTGGCCGGATCTCAGCTCACTGCAAGCTCCGCCTCCCGGGTTCACGCCATTCTCCTGCCTCAGCCTCCCGAGTAGCTGGGACTACAGGCGCCGCCACCTCGCCCGGCTAGTTTTTTTTGTATTTTAGTAGAGATGGGGTCTCACCGTGTCAGCCAGGATGGTCTCGATCTCCTGACCTCGTGATCCGCCCGCCTCGGCCTTCCAAAGTGCTGGGATTACAGGCTTGAGCCACCGCGCCCGGCCGTAACCACAGAGGTTTTTACGTATTTATAAAACAAGACTTTATAAAATACTTTAAAAGGACAGTCTGTAATAGAGAAAGGGGGGACACTTCCCAACGTGTTCTTTCAGACCCGTATTTCTCTAAAACCAAAACCAGACAAAGGACTCACAAGAAAACCTTCAAGCAGTGTGTTCTCTGTGAATCCAGTTGCAAAAATTACTGGAATCCAGCAACATATGAAAGACACGAGACACACCGACCACATGGAATTTATGCTAGGAATGCAAGGTTGGTTTAACATCCCCAAACCCACTCATTTAATAGACTGTATTTATAGGTTAAAAATACAAAAACCGGCCGGGCGTGGTGGCTCACACCTCAATCCCAGCACTTTGGTGGCTCCCACCTCTATCCCAGCACTTTGGGAGGCCGAGGCAGGTGGATCACTTGAAGTCGGGAGTTCCTGAATCAGCCTGGCCAATATGGTGAAACTCCATCTCTACTAAAAATATAAAAATTAGCCAGGCATGGTGGTACACACCTGTAGTCCCAGCTACTTGGGAGGCCAAGGCAGGAGAATCGCTTGAACCCGGAAGGTGGAGGTTGCAGTGAGCCGAGAGGGCACCACTGCACTCCAGCCTGGGCAACAGAGCAAGATTCTGCCTCAAAACAAACAAGCAAACAGAAAAAACAAAAACCTGCCCACTCCTGAGGACCGCCTTCACAGCTGCAGAGCTGGAGAGGGCTGGGGAGCAGGGGTCTCGCCCCGAGGGGCTCACAAGTACCGTGCACTAAGGCTCTGGGCTCTGACCTGGAGGGGTGGGAGCATCTGCCTTCCGGCGACTCCACCTGGAGGACGGGACGCTGGAGAGGTGGGCCCGGGTCCCTGGAAACACAATCGCCCACCAGGGGTCCAGACACACGTCCCTGGAGTGAGCCTTGCCTTGGTAACTCACAGACACTAAACCGAGCGTGCCCGATCTGCGGACGTCCACGCAGGCAGCCTGGAAAGCAGGCAGCTGAGAAGGAAAGCAGGCGGCAAATGACGAACATGGCGCCGCAGCACTCAGGGTGAGTCCAGAAATGGGCCCTCGGGACCACTGCCGGGGGACAGGGGTCCACAGCCGCCCAGCCTGGGACGGCGGCTCCTCGGGCAGAAAGGGGCACGGCCAGGAGGCCTCAGGACGAGAATGCAGACGGAATTCCCACTTGAGTTTCAGATGCTTAAGAATTCACACAGCAGCGACCAGACAGCAAACCTCAGGCCACAACTGTAACCTCAGAGGAAACCTGGGCCACTCCCGCACACGTGACACGCACCCGCCTCGGCCGCTGGCCTCACTCATGCCCGTGTGACACACACCCACCTCGGCCACTCCAGCCTCTCCACCTCACCCTCACACGCCGGTGGCACCTGCCTTGGCCGCCCCACCTGACTCTCACGCGTGTGACATGCGCCTGCCTCGGCCGCCCCACCTCACTCTCACTCTCACGCGTGACATGCACCTGCCTCGCCTGCTCCAGCCTCTCCACCTCACCCTCACACGCTGGCGGCACCTGCCTCGGCCGCCCCACCTCACTCTCACGCGTGTGACATGCACCTGCCTCGGCCGCCCCACCTCACTCTCACGCGTGTGACATGCGCCTGCCTCGGCTGCTCCAGGCTCTCCACCTCACCCTCACACGCTGGCGGCACCCGCCTCAGCTGCCCCACCTGACTCTCACGCGTGTGACACGCACCTGCCTCGGCCGCCCCACCTCACTCTCACGCGTGTGACATGCACCTGCCTTGGCCGCCCCACCTCCTCACTCTCACGCATGTGACACGCACCTGGCCCGGCCGCCCCGCCTCACCCTCTCACGCCCGCAGTACCACCTCGGCTGCTCCACGTCACACGGGGGACACGCACCTTGGCCACCAGGCCCATGTCGTCCATGGTGGCTCTCTCGTGGGGGAGGCGGGCAAAGGTGCTCTCGATCTTGCTGATGGCGGCATCCACGTTGAGCGAGTCCTGCGGGCGTCCTCTGGGGAAGTAGAAGGTCGGAATGCTTTGGCTGCTGGCCGGGGGCAGACGCTCTTCTTTCCGCGTCTGAACCTGAAGAGTGACGGACAGCGCTCGGTTACAACCCGGGAGCATCGAACGCCTTCTCCGCCCGGACAACACGAGGGGCCTCTCCGGGGCCGACGGTGCCGAGGCCGCCTGACCCCGGCCGGGAGAGGACACGCTGCAGTCCCTGTCGGGGACCACACGGGTACTGCACTGCAGGGGCCACCTCCGCCCAGGAGGACACACGACGCTGCCACGGACCCCACGCTGGGTGGCTGCTCTGCACCACTGAGCCCCCGCCACACCCCACAGGGCCCCGGGGACACGGGCAGCTGCGTGCCCCAGACGTCTGAGAGCCCAGCCAGGATCCACTCCCGATTCCCAGGGGCCACAGCACAGACCCCACCACACCCGGCAGGGCCCCGGGGACACGGGCAGCCGCACCCCAGGCGTCTGAGAGCCCAGCCAGGACCCACTCCCCATTCCCATGGGCCACAGCACGGACCCCACCACACCCGGCAGGGCCCCGGGGACACGGGCAGCCGCACCCCAGGCGTCTGAGAGCCCAGCCAGGACCCACTCCCCATTCCCATGGGCCACAGCACGGACCCCACCACACCCGGCAGGGCCCCGGGGACACGGGCAGCCGCACCCCAGACGTCTGAGAGCCCAGCCAGGACCCACTCCCGACTCCCATGGGCCACAGCACGGACCCCACCACACCCGGCAGGGCCCCGGGGACACGGGCAGCCGCACCCCAGACGTGTGAGGGCTCAGACGTGGAGAGGCCCAGGTGCCGTCCACACGCAGCCCTGCCCCTGGAGCCTGGGCGACTCACGTTCGGAGAGGCACAGGCAGGGCAG
This sequence comes from Macaca nemestrina, assembly GCF_043159975.1. Classification (NCBI taxonomy): domain Eukaryota; kingdom Metazoa; phylum Chordata; class Mammalia; order Primates; family Cercopithecidae; genus Macaca; species Macaca nemestrina. The sequence goes on from NC_092146.1 coordinate 260,159, forward strand.
GCAACCGCACAGCCGGGCGAAGGGGCCGACCGCCAGGTACTGCTGTGGACACGCCTCAGCCCCTCACCCAGCCCCTCGCCCGCGCCCACGGGCTCTTGGCCCCACTCAGCATCAGCTCTCCCCTCACCCAGTACGTCCACAGGCCCCAGAACACGCACTCAAAAGTCTCCTGCTTCAGTCTCTACACAGCCTGCGAGGTGGACAATTGATCTCATCCCGTGATGCTAAAACACCGCCTGAAACGGTTAACGGCGTCAGCGACCGCACTGCGTCCTCCTCCATCAACCGCCCAGGGGACGGGCCGTGTCCTTCTCCACCATGACTACTGAGGGGACAGGCTGTGTCCTCCCCCACCAACTACCCAGGGGACGGGCCGTGTCCTCCTCCTCCAACTACCCAGGGGACGGGCTGTGTCCTCCTCCACCAACTACCCAGGGGACGGGCCGTGTCCTCCTCCACCAACTACCCAGGGGACGGGCCGTGTCCTCCTCCTCCACCAACTACCCAGGGGACGGGCCGTGTCCTCCCCCACCAACTACCCAGGGGACAGGCTGTGTCCTCCTCCTCCACCAACTACCCAGGGGACGGGCCGTGTCCTCCTCCTCCACCAACTACCCAGGGGACGGGCCGTGTCCTCCTCCACCAACTACCCAGGGGACGGGCCGTGTCCTCCTCCACCAACTACCCAGGGGACGGGCCGTGTCCTCCTCCTCCAACTACCCAGGGGACGGGCCGTGTCCTCCCCCACCAACTACCCAGGGGACGGGCCGTGTCCTCCTCCTCCACCAACTACCCAGGGGACGGGCTGTGTCCTCCTCCACCAACTACCCAGGGGACGGGCCGTGTCCTCCTCCTCCAACTACCCAGGGGACGGGCCGTGTCCTCCCCCACCAACTACCCAGGGGACGGGCCGTGTCCTCCTCCTCCACCAACTACCCAGGGGACGGGCCGTGTCCTCCTCCACCAACTACCCAGGGGACGGGCCGTGTCCTCCCCCACCAACTACCCAGGGGACGGGCCGTGTCCTCCTCCTCCAACTACCCAGGAGACGGGCCGTGTCCTCCTCCCCCACCAACTACCCAGGGGACAGGCCGTGTCCTCCTCCACCAACTACCCAGGGGATGGGCCGTGTCCTCCTCCACCAACTACCCAGGAGACGGGCCGTGTCCTCCTCCTCCAACTACCCAGGGGACGGGCCGCGTCCTCCCCCACCAACTACCCAGGGGACGGGCCGTGTCCTCCTCCACCAACTACCCAGGGGACGGGCCGTGTCCTCCTCCTCCAACTACCCAGGGGACGGGCCGTGTCCTCCCCCACCAACTACCCAGGGGACGGGCCGTGTCCTCCTCCTCCAACTACCCAGGGGACGGGCCGCGTCCTCCCGCACCAACTACCCAGGGGACGGGCCGTGTCCTCCTCCACCAACTACCCAGGAGACGGGCCGTGTCCTCCTCCCCCACCAACTACCCAGGGGACAGGCCGTGTCCTCCTCCACCAACTACCCAGGGGACGGGCCGTGTCCTCCTCCACCAACTACCCAGGAGACGGGCCGTGTCCTCCTCCTCCAACTACCCAGGGGACGGGCCGCGTCCTCCCCCACCAACTACCCAGGGGACGGGCCGTGTCCTCCTCCACCAACTACCCAGGGGACGGGCCGTGTCCTCCTCCTCCAACTACCCAGGGGACGGGCCGCGTCCTCCCCCACCAACTACCCAGGGGACGGGCCGTGTCCTCCTCCTCCAACTACCCAGGGGACGGGCCGTGTCCTCCTCCACCAACTGCCGTGGAGGAGGGGTCCCGGGAGGAAGCCGGGGAGGAGGGTCCGATGGACCACAGCTCAGGGCCTTTGCAGCCACAATCCTGACTGCCGGGATCAATCCAGGCCTGGGTCGCAGCTCCAGTGTCCTCACAGAGAACACAGCCCACCCTGCTACTGCCACAGGACCCTCACCCCACGTCACAAGGGTCCCACACACAGCGCCCAACTGTCCCCACCCTGCTGTCTCCACAGGGCCCTCACCCCAGGTGAGACTCCGCTGCTTTACTCTGATCCCCATCTAGGAGGAAGGAGGCCGCCTCCGTGACCTGGGGCGGAGCAGGCTTCCCGCAGCAGGTGCCGACCAAGCGCTCCTTCAGCAGAGCTTTACCTTCCCGTGTGATTCAGAACGTGAGCTCTGTGCCTGGGGCAGGAGGTCCCTGCACCTCCCCGGGCCCACAGCGCACCTCCCCGGGCCCACAGCGCACAACTCCGGGTCCACAGAGCACCTCCCCGGGCCCACAGCGCACCTCCCCGGGCCCACAGCGCACCTCCCCGGGCCCACAGCGCACAACTCCGGGCCCACAGCGCACCTCCCCGGGTCCACAGCGCACCTCCCCGGGCCCACGGCGCACCTCCCCGGGCCCACGGCGCACAACTCCGGGCCCACAGCGCACCTCCCCGGGTCCACAGCGCACAACTCCGGGTCCACAGAGCACCTCCCCGGGCCCACAGAGCACCTCCCCGGGCCCACAGCGCACCTCCCCGGGCCCACAACGTGTCCCCACAGCGGCGTCCTCCCGTCTCCCTCCCGCCTCCTGCAGCGGGGGCCCCACCGTGGAGCCTGCGGCTCTTCCCCTCCATCACGCTGGGTTCACACCGCTCTGCTATCTGGGGTACGGAACTGACCCCGCGAATATTCTGCAGCGGGGGCTCTCGGGCTCCCGATTTTGGCAACAGAATGATGACCTGGACACACAAACCAACCTCCCTGCTGGAAACCGCCAGGAACCCCGGACGGTGTGTTTCACAAACGTCTTCCAGACGGCACCCCCAGGCTGGCAGGAAAGGAGGACACCTCAGGCCACGGCTGCCTGGAAGGAGCAGCCCAGGGAAGGCCGTGGAGCCTGAACAGGCTCTGCCTGCAGAAGCGTGGGCCGAGCGCGCTCACCCGAAATCGCTCAGTCTTGCAGGGCTCTGGGGAAGACGAGGCAAAACCCGGGGTCCTCGGGGGAAGCCGCCCTAAGTGCGGCGCCCAGAACACGGCACCTGCGGTGGGAAGAAGAACTCCAAGGACGTCCCCAGCGCGCCTCCGGCCCCGGGAAGCAAAGGATCAGCCTTCACCTGGAGCTGCCTGTAGGAGCTGCGCAGGGCGGAGCTCTCCCCCGAGAACTTACAGCGACAGCCGACTCTCCGGCAGGTTTGCAAACCAAACCTACGTCACCAGGACGGTGCGCAAACCCTCAAACCGGCCGGGCACAGTGGCTCGTGCCTGCAATCCTGGCGCTTTGGGAGGCTGAGGGGGGCAGGATGCCTGAGCTGAGGAGTTCGAGACCAGTCTGGGCAACACGGCAAAATTTCACCTCTACTAAAAAAAAAAAAAATAGAAAAAATTAGCTGGGTTTGGTGGCAGGTGCCTGTAATCCCAGCTACTCGGGAGGCTGAGGCAGGAGAATCGCTTCAACCCAGGAGGTGGAGCTCGCAGTGAGCTGAGATCTGGCCACTGTACTCCAGCCCGGGTGACAGAGCGAGACTCTGTCTTAAAACAAAAAACAGAAAATTAACCAGGTGCGGTGGCGGGCACCCGTCATCCCAGCTACTTGAGGGGCTGAGGCAGGAGAATGGCGTGAACCCGGAAGGCGGAGGGTGCGGAGAGCTGAGATCCGGCCACTGCACTCCAGCCTGGGTGACAGAGCGAGACTCCGTCTCAAAAAAACAAAACAAAACAAAACAAAACAAAAAAAAACGTACGTTCAATTCTTAAAAAAACTCAAAACAACAGCGTGTCAGTGAAATGGTGACTGGATGAGTGTGTGCCTGTTTGTGAGTTGGAGGAAAAGATATTAATATTGGGCTTTGAAATAGTTAGTTGACGTTCCTTTTTTTTTTTTTTTCCTTTAAAGAGACGGGGGTCTCGCTATGTTGCCCAGGCTGGTCTTGAACTCCTGGCCTCCAGCGATTCTCCTGCCTCAGCCTCCCAAGGCGCTGGGATCACAGGGGTGAGGCACCGTGCCCGGCCAGCCGCCGATTCTGTGGGATAAACAGTGAGCTCGTAGAAAGCGTGTACCCCAAACGAGAGAAGAGGTGACGGAGCTGAAAAACAGCGGGAGACAGGGATGCAGGATGAGACGTAAGAGTCCATCACACGGACGAGCAGACGACATGGACATCAATGAACCAAGTGTTCCGGTTACAAGGCAAAGATCGGGCTGCAGAAAGAAAACAGCACTTGTGTATACGGGATGCACAGGAGACAGAAGGACACAGGAGACACACGTGGCTTAAGGACCCAGAGGCTGCACATTGTTTTTGAGATGGAAAAAGACAGAGCAGGCAGACAGTAAAGCTGGCGTCGCCGTACTAACATCCACGAAGTGACACGAGGCGATGGACAGACCCGGAGACGGACAGGCCACCGCAGAACGCTGATGAGGTCGGTCACGGGAGGACAGGATGACGCTAACTTTATCCGTGCCTGACAACGCAGCCTTGGCACCGATCGAGTAAACACCACTGGGCACAAACTCAGCACGCCAGGAAAGGAAGAGAACACCCACCCGGGGCACCGACACGGAGAAGGCCGGGACCCCCACCCTGGGCACCGACACGGGGAAGGCCGGGACCCCCACCCTGGGCACCGACACGGGGAAGGCCGGGACCCCCACCCTGGGCACCGACACGGGGAAGGCCGGGACCCCCGCCCTGGGCACCGACACGGGGAAGGCCGGGACCCCCCGCCCTGGGCACCGACACGGGGAAGGCCGGGACCCCCGCCCTGGGCACCGACAGGGGGAAGCTGGGGCCCCCACCCTGGGCACCGACACGGGGAAGGCCGGGACCCCCACCCTGGGCACCGATGCAGGGAAGGCCGGGACCCCCACCCTGGGCACTGATGGGGGGAAAGCTGGGACCCCCACCCTGGGCACCGACAGGGGGAAGCTGGGGCCCCCACCCTGGGCACCGACACGGGGAAGGCCGGGACCCCCACCCTGGGCACCGACACGGGGAAGGCCGGGACCCCCACCCTGGGCACCGACACGGGGAAGGCCGGGACCCCCATCCTGGGCACCGACACGGGGAAGGCCGGGACCCCCGCCCTGGGCACCGACAGGGGGAAGCTGGGGCCCCCACCCTGGGCACCGACACGGGGAAGGCCGGGACCCCCACCCTGGGCACCGACACGGGGAAGGCCGGGACCCCCACCCTGGGCACCGATGCAGGGAAGGCCGGGACCCCCACCCTGGGCACCGACAGGGGGAAGCTGGGGCCCCCACCCTGGGCACCGACACGGGGAAGGCCGGGACCCCCACCCTGGGCACCGACACGGGGAAGGCCAGGACCCCCACCCTGGGCACCGACACGGGGAAGGCCGGGACCCCCACCCTGGGCACCGACACGGGGAAGGCCGGGACCCCCGCCCTGGGCACCGACACGGGGAAGGCCGGGACCCCCGCCCTGGGCACCGACAGGGGGAAGCTGGGGCCCCCACCCTGGGCACCGACACGGGGAAGGCCGGGACCCCCCACCCTGGGCACCGACACGGGGAAGGCCGGGACCCCCACCCTGGGCACCGACAGGGGGAAGCTGGGGCCCCCACCCTGGGCACCGACAGACAAGAGACGGAACAACAAACAGCACAACCACCCATGCAGGCACGGGATTTACAAGTTTAATCTCACGGACAGAAATAGACTCGGCCCCAGCACAGCTGCAGGGCACACATTCTTTTCAACACGCACAGCGCACTTGAGAACTGGCCGCCTCTCGGGCCGAGCAGCAGGTCTCAGTGGACTGTGAAGGAATCACAGGGACTGCGGCCCTGCCCCGAGCGTAGCCGGGGAGGCCAGGCATCCACGGTAAACACACAAGGAGCAAAAACAGCTGCCGGGGTGTGGAAGAAGAATTCTAAAGTCAGCTGCCTCTTCGTTAAACAGTTCAGACGAACCAGAGGGGCCTCGGGCGGCCCGGCCACCCACTTTAAATCCTCCTCCACACGTGGACTTTACAAAGTGCTCCGTCAAGCGCCCGCCACCCGAAGCACACCGATCAAGGCGAGGCCCTGCCTCCCGACAAGCTATTTCTGTTGAGGGCACGGAGACGGCAGCTCCCTGACTCGTCACAATTCCAGTGGCCACAGATATGTGTCGCCCTCCCACAGCACACCCACAGTGTTGCGAAACACGTCCATATACGACCAAACACAAAGGCTGAGCCTAACACCGATGCCGCCTGTTGCAGAAACAGAAATTCAAGCGTGCGCTTGATGAGTGCAGGTGAATTTCCCGAGAACACAGGCCACGTGCAACCATCACACGTCCTCTGGCGACACCAGCCGCGGGCGGGACCCCCGCGTGTGCAGAGGGTGCGCACAGCAGGCAGGGCGCGGTGACCAGCAGGAAGGACCCTCGCCCCAACCCCAGCGGCACCAGACACCACAGTCAAGGCCACAGGGGAGGTGCCGGAGCAGCAGGGGGCCGGCGGAAGGCACGCTCAGTAGAGGCTGCAACGCACAGCCATGTCCCCAGGAGCCCCCAGCCTGCAGCGCGAGGCGGAAGCACGGGAGGCTGTGGGATGGGATGGAGGGGTTCCGCCGAGCCCCTAGCCCACCCAGATGGCGGCCACCCCCTGGAAGGCAGGGCCCGCTGCAAGCTCTGAGCATTCTTCTCCGCCCAGCACTCGACTCCCAGGGACCCTCTGCGAGGGCTGGTAGAGCGCTGCCAGCTACACCTGCAAACCACACGCCGGACGGCTAAACACGGAGTCAAAAACGTCGGTGTTTACACAGCGGAGCCGAACACGGAGGCGAGAGAGTCAGGCCCCGCGTGTGGGTTTAAAAATCCCCTCTCTAGCAAAGACGGAGAACTGCTGTGGAGGAATCAACACGGAAACGCAGCAGGTCCAGGTGTCTCAGTCGGCCAGAGCTCACGGGGCTGTAACATTCACTCAGACACACGACTGCGGCCGAGCCACGGGGCCTGGACGGACGCTGAGAGACACTGGGGGTGCCCTGCACCCACCCCTGCAGCGCAGGCGCTGGCACCTGCACCCACCCCTGCGGCCCAGGCGCTGGCACCTGCACCCACCCCTGCGGCCCAGGCGCTGGCACCTGCACGCACGGCTGCAGTGAGGTGTGAGTCTCCACAGAGCTCGGAAGGCTGGGCTGGGGGACGTGGGGGTCATTCTGTCCACCAGCCGGGGGGGACAGTGGATGCCGGGCACCACAGCGAGGGGAGGATCTGGCCCCTCCCCGCGTCCACAAGCCCCTGGCGGATACTCCTGAGCCTGGTCTTGTGTGTGGGTATTCCTGCCCGGGCTTCTGTTTCCTGTTAACCCCCCTCGCTGCGCTGCGGCTCCCTGCCAGGTGGGGAACCCGCTCTACCTTCTCCCTGCCACTGCCCAGGGAGCGGCATCCTGGGCGGCATCCCGGCCAGACCAAAGGCTGCAAGGGTTCTAGCGACCACGGGCCCTGGGAGGGGAACAGCACGTGCTCTGGTGGTGAGAGCAGGTGCGTCGGGGATGCCCAGAGCCCAGGCTGCCACCACGCTGAAGTCGGCTCCAACCACAGCGGGGCTGCCGCGTCGGGCACGGCGCTTTCAGCCGTGGACGGTGCTGTGCAGGGTCTGTGCGTCCGCCCGAAGGACCCCGTGGGGACGCTGGACAGTGTCTGTGTCACCAGGACCGGTGAAGAGGAGCATCTGTGTGTGAACCAGTGTGTGGGGAGTGGGAGAGTCACTCCCCAGGCAGGGAGGGCCAGGCTGGGGCAGCACAGCTGTCCTGGGCTGGGAACAAGGTCTGAGTGGTCCTGCTCTTGCCCGGGGACAGAAGGCCCGAGAATCCCTGGGCACAGGCGCAGGCAGAGTGGCTCCAGCAAGAAGAGCTTGGCCAAGCAGCTGCATGGCCACGCTCCAGGTACACGCTGGGTCCTACAGTGAGAGCGTGTGCTGTGTAACACGCGGTCGTCACACGGGGCTCCCCGGACCCACGGCGAGAGTACGTGTAACACGCGGTCGTCACACGGGGCTCCCCGGACCCACGGCGAGAGTACGTGTAACACGCGGTCGTCACACGGGGCTCCCCAGACCCACGGCGTGAACGCATGCTGTTCCCCTCCCAAGGCCGGCGGTCGCTGACCCCCCCAAACCGGGTTTGGTTTGGCAAGGATGCCGGTGACTGGGAAGTGGGCAGTGACCGGGAGGAGGAGGAGCCGGGGTTGACCAGCCGGGCAGGGAGCATCCGCCAGGGGGTTTGCAGGAACAGAAGCCCAGGCGGGACGTCTGCACATTCGGAAGAACAAGCTCAGGAGCACCCACCAGAGGCTCGTGGCTGCAGAGTCTACGTTAGCCGCGGAAGGCTGTGCCTGTCACGGGACCCCTGAGACAGCACCGTGCTGCCCAGCCTGCAGCGTCCCAGGGCGGAGGCGCGGCCCCCAGACACGTCCAGTGGCTCCAACACCGATGCTCCCCGACAACCCTCCTGAGGGTGTGTCCAACTGGGGGGACCTGACAGAGCCCACGCTCACGCCGGGAGTGAAAGCAGCCAGGAAACGCCCGCTTGTCTCCCAGCACCGCCCCCACAAATACCCCAAAATAAGCCCGTGATTCCTCCACCACCCCTCAGACAGCACGCATTTCACACAACGTCTGTCCTCACTCCCTGAAAACGTGGAAACCGATTCTCTGTAAAACGGAACAAACTTCTGTAAACGGAATTCACGGTTTCCCAAAAAGTGACTTTTAAAAAACAAACAGTCCTGCCAAAACGACGCAGACTGTGGGGAACGGGCTCTGCCTCCTGGAGGTGGACGCTCAGGTGCATTGTCACCCCAGCCCCCCGCAGAAGAGCCAGGGCCCAGCCCCAGGGCAGAAGGGCTGCTTCATCCAGCCACGGGCGAGCTCATCACCTGACTCTGCAACCAGCAAACACGCACCTGCCACCGTCTAACGCAAATCCCGCACGGGGCTGATTCTCACTCTCAGGGTCTGCAGGTTAAGACCATTGTAACAAAAGCAGCCTCGCCCTTATCCACTTACAGGCAAAATGTCAAAACCTGGAAGACAGAGGTCAGACAAATACTCTGAAGGAGTGTAAAAGTTGACGTGATCTGAGAGAAAAAATTTCAATTAAAATATCAACAGAAAGAAGTGGGTCTCCCTCCCCCTTCAAGCAGGATGCTCTGGTTCAACTTGAGGTTTAGGCCACCAGTTCCGGACTCCTGGAACCAAGCGTGAAAAGTGGGTCTGATGGACCCCGTGGGTGTGAGGCGCCCGCCACGCACATCCTGCCTGGATGAGACTCGGATCAGATTCGGCCACAGCCAAACCCTAAGTTCTCAAATTATATCGGGGCTGTCCCGGGAAGACTCTTACACGTTTAAACCACATGGTACTCGTAAAACTAACTTATACAATATACACGGGGTGCACACACAAATGTTACTTCCCTGAGCACTAATGAGAACTGAGATTAAATTTCAAAGCCGGCTGGGGCGGAGGCTCACGCCCCTAATCCCAGATCCAGGTGGGTGGATCACCTGAGGTCAAGAGTTCAAGACCAGCCTGGCCAACGCGGTGAAACCCCGTCTCTACCAGAAACGCAAACACTAGCTGGGCCTGGTGGCAGGTGCCTGTCATCCCAGCTATTCCGGAGGCTGAGGCAGGAGAATCACTTGAACCCGGGAGGCGGAGGTTGCAGGGAGCCGAGATGGCGCCGCTGCACTCCAGCCTGGACGACAGAGAGACAACGTGTCAACATAAATAAATAATAAATAAAAGTAAAAATAAATAAATTTCAAAGCCAGCAAGTGACTGACTGAAACCACGCAGCATAAATAGCACGGTATGTGAGCGATATCTCAACCGACTCCTTTGAAGCAGTTAGCCAGTGGGAAGGAACGCGGGGTATCGCAGTAACGCCGGGGAAGGTGCACCCGCCCGACGCCTTGACAAAGGGTGAAGGAGTTTCCCGGGGTTTGTTACCGGCGGTGCAAGGTGTTATTGAAATTAAAAATCTGCCTGCAGCGATGCCTCCCAGGCACTGACGGTTCTCACCCCCCCACCCCCCTGCCTCGGTGGATCCCAGCGAGGCGCGCACTCACAGCCAAAACTCCCGGGAAAGAAGCGGGGGCTCTTTCCAAAACCCGGGTTTGCTAACAAGCTTGGCACAGCTTCCCAACGAGCAGCACCCGGTTTTCGGCGGCGTGTGCGGCCCGAGCGGGTCCCCCGCGCCCGCGACTGGTGCTGAAAATCTGGGGTTCGGGCCCCGCCACGCGACAGCGGGTGCACGGCCAGCAGCGGCGAGGGGGGCCCGCGCGGGGCCGGGAGGTCTCGCTCGGTGTGGGGCAGCCGCGGGGCGCGCGGGGCTGACCTGCTGGAAGGCCTTCAGCCGCTTCTTGAACCGCGAGGGCAGCACGAAGTCGCAGCCGCGGGCCAGCGAGGCCAGCTCCTGGCGCAGGTCGGGGTCCTGGCGCAGCGAGCGCTCGCGGAGCCGCATGCCGTCGGCGCGCAGGGCTCTCCGCGGGCCGGGCCGGGCGCTGCGCTCTCGGGGCAGGGCCGGGCCGGGGCCGGCGGGGCGCTGCAGGCGGGGCCCGGGCTCAGCGCGCTCCATGCGTCGCCCGCCAGGCGCTCTGGGGCCGGGGCCCGCGCCGCGCGCATTCCTCTGGCTGAGGAGGGCTCATGGCGCCGGGGGTGGCGGCGGCCGCCCCTCCCGACCCGCGACTGTGCAGACCCGGCCGCCCCCGGCGCTGCTCTCCTCTCCTCCTTCTCCGCTCCCTGCACTGCCCTCCGCTCCCCCCGGGCCTCTCCTCTCCTCTCCCCGTTCGCTCCGGGCTGGGCCGTCCCGCAGGCCAGGGGGCGCTTTCTGCGCGGTCACGTGGCTCGCCCTGGAGCGCGCACCACAGGTCCCCGAGAGGAGAGCCCGGGCGGAGCGCGCATCACAGGACTCCGAGAGGAGAGCCCGGGAGGAGCGCGCACCAACAGGTCCCCGAGAGAGCCCGGGCGGAGCGCGCACGAACAGGTCCCCGAGAGGAGAGCCCGGGCGGAGCGCGCACGAACAGGTCCCCGAGAGGAGAGCCCGGGCGGAGCGCGCACGAACAGGTCCCCGAGAGGAGAGCCCGGGCGGAGCGCGCACGAACAGGTCCCCGAGAGGAGAGCCCGGGCGGAGCGCGCACGAACAGGTCCCCGAGAGGAGAGCCCGCGCGGAGCGCGCACCAACAGGTCTCTGAGAGGAGAGCCCGGGCGGAGCGCGCACCAATAGGTCCCCGAGAGAGCCTGGGCGGAGCGCGCACCAACAGGTCCCCGAGAGGAGAGCCCGGGCGGAGCGCGCACCAACAGGTCCCCGAGAGGAGAGCCCGGGCGGAGCGCGCACCACAGGTCCCCGAGAGGAGAGCCTGGGGACCCAGTCGAAGGCGCTCCCCCCGAGAAATAGGGTCCCCCCCCCGGCCCATGACAACACCAGAGCTGGCTGCAGGCTCGGTGCCCGCTCCGGCCCGCCCCTCCAGAGCCCAGGGCGCGCCAGGTGCAGCTGCGCCTCCACAAACACGCACGGCAGGCCCCGGGAGCCCCAGCATCAGGGCACGCCTGCATCTCCGCCCCTCCCCAAACTTGAAGAGTTTCTAGAATCCAGCTAAGCTGCAGTGGGCATCCAGGATCTCGTCTTCTCCGCCGCTGCTCACTGTGGTAACTGCACTGGCTTGCGACCGTATTAAGAACAAGAGGGGCGGTGGAAAACGGGGACGGGCCACGTTAACCGAGGATGAGCTGAGCTTCCGGGGCCTGCACCGTCATCCCACCGGGAGGGAGACAGGACACCTGCGGGCTGACGGTCAGAAACTGGCCACATCCCGGGTCCCCGATCAGGAAGGTCCTGCGTGACCGCCTGTGCCCGTTACAGTCAATGAACCTCCCTGGACGGGTCATTATCACCCCGAGGCAACAGCGTGCACGGGGCTCTCCCGCTGCCGCACACTCTGTTGAGTCTGCAGAAACGCAGAATGACACGGATCTACCACTGTGCGGTCATGCAGAGAAGCCCCGGCCCCGAAAAACGTCGTGTGGCACCGACGCACCCCTCCCTCCCTCCTAACCCCCGATCTGTTTCCTGTCTCCATCGTTTTCCTTTTCCCGAGTGTCCTAGACTTGGAACCAGCAGTCTGCAGCCATCTCAGACTGGCCTCTTCTCCTGCAACCTTCCACACCACCTCTCACGCCCACCGCAGCTCCCCACCCTCAACGCCCCTTCCCACTCCTCTTAGGGGGACGCCCCTCTCCACGTCCTTCTCTTCCACCTCTCTCCCTTCTCCAGCCGTCCCTGCATCCCTCCATCCTTCTCATTTCCCTACTGTCCTTGAGGATTCAGAAGTCGGCCTCTGACCCCCTCTAAGTCTCCAAACAGAAGCTTAAAGACAGCCCCAGAGGCAGTGTGCTCAAACCACCAGGAGACGATTTAAATAAGTGCGTCCAGTCCTCCACGATGTGGGGTGCAAACTCACAGGGCAGAGGCGCCGCCCAGTCCCCCACGATGCGGGGCGCAGACTCACAGGGCACAGGGCAGAGGCGCCGCCCAGTCCCCCACGATGCGGGGCGCAAACTCACAGGGCAGAGGCGCCGCCCGTTGAGTTCAGACCAGCACCACACACGGACGGCCTCCCAAACGCAGCTGGGGGAACCAGATTAGGAGCCAACCTCCTGCGATCTCCCTCCCAAAGTCAAAGATCAAACCCGAAATGCGGGGGCAGCCAGCCCATGGAGGTGCGATCCTCACGCTCAGGCCACGCGCCCCGTCCTGTCACGCCGGGTGACACACGCCCCTGCGGACTTTACTGCCACGTTTCCTCTTTCCGTACAAGGCTTTTGGAACACGGCCGGGCGCGGTGGCTCACGCCTGTCATCCCAGCACTTTGGGAGGCCGAGGCAGGTGGATCACCTGACGTCGGGAGTTCAAGACCAGCCTGGCCAACACGGCGAAACCCCGTCTCTACTAAAAATATAAAATTAGCCGGGCGCGGTGGCGGGCGCCTGTCATCCCAGTAACTCCAGAGGCTGAGGCAGGAGAATGGCGTGAACTCAGGAGGCGGAGGTTGCAGTGAGCCGAGATCCCGCCACTGCACTCCAGCCTGGGGGACAACAGAGAAACCTCATCTTAAAAAAAAAAAAAAAAGACTTTTGGAACCCAGCCTCAAAATCCTGAAGTGCACACATACACAGAGGTTTAACGACTCTGACCTGGAGCCCTCAAACCCCCTCCGGATGCAGCCCCCACCGCCTCCCTGGAACCCGGACGTCCGGGCCGGATGCAGAACCTGCACCACTCACCCCCAGTGCCCCCAGGGCTGCCAGGGGGCTGTCTACATGGGATGGGGGAGGGACGGGCCGTCCACACTCGGCAGGGCTGCCACGGGGCTGTCTATCCACTACCGTGTACAGGGACGGGCCGTCCACACTCGGCAGGGCCGCCACGGGGCTCTCTATCCACTACCGTGTACAGGGACGGGCCGTCCACACTCGGCAGGGCTGCCACGGGGCTGTCTACATGGGATGGGGGAGGGACGGGCCGTCCACACCCGGTGGGGCCACCATGCGGCTGTCTATACACGACCGTGTGCAGGGATGGGCCGTCCACACCCGGCAGGGCTGCCACAGGGCTGACTATACACGACTGTGTGCAGGGATGGGCCGTCCACACCCGGTGGGGCCACCATGCGGCTGTCTATACACGACCGTGTGCAGGGACCGGCCGTCACACACGTGTGTGTGCACCACAAGCCAGCGTGGAATCGGTGAGGCCTGTTTTCAGCCTGTGTCCCCCACACTCCTACGCTGACGAGACAGCACTGCCATCTGGGCCAAGGAAGGCCCTCACGGCACCCGAATCTCCACTGTCCTTCTCCCGTGCGGACACGATCGTACCATCAACCTCTAATGCTCCTAAAATGCCCAGAAGACCTTTATGCAAAATTTTCGTAAAAATCTCTTCACTTTTCATTCTCGCTAAACACACATTTGTTCCGATGGCTTGTTTTAGAATAAAAATGTGTCTTCCATGGGCAAACACAAGGGCTGTTGTGAAATCCTAGATGTAAAACGCTTACGAAGGCAACCTCTCCTTTGTGAGAAAATGTTTTTCTGAACATCCAAAGCTAACAGCATAGCTAGAAACAGGCAAACCCGTGAGACATGAAGATGGCTCAGAATTCTGTCCTCACCCCACAGGTGCCGTCTGCGGAGTGCGGCCTCCTCCCTGTTTCAAAGGCCCTGAGAGGACAGGCTCCGGCGGATTCAAAACCTGTCCACCTCATCTCAGGAAACGGCACGGTTCTCTCTGTCAACAAAAGAGGAGGGAGGGACGAGGCTCTTGACACAGCTTCCATGGTTGCAGATTCTCGAAGGTTACAAGAAGAGTTCTGAACACCTTCCTTCCTCCTCACGATGAGACTCTCATCGGTGCCAACTATGAAACCCTAAACAGGTCATTGTTATGAAGGCAGTAAGAACTACGGTCCCTGGGCAAGCTCACGGCTCCCACACGAAACCTTCAGAAACCCTGAGCTCCTGCCACGAGGGTTCCGGGTGCTTTTCTGTCTTATGACGTGTTTGTTAAGAACTTCTAATGAAACATTAAAATAAGCACACCTGTGTGCGTATGCACCTGTGAGTGTGTATGCACCTGTGTGTATGCACCTGTGAGTGTGTATGCACCTATGTATGTGTACGCACCTGTGAGTGTGTATGCACCTGTGTGTGTGTATGCACCTGTGTGTGTGTATATGCACCTGTGTGTGTGTGTGTATGCACCTGTGTGTGTGTGTATGCACCTGTGTGTGTGTGTGTATGCACCTGTGTGTGTGTGTATGCACCTGTGTGTGTGTGTATGCACCTGTGTGTTTGTGTGTATGCACCTGTGTGTGTGTGTGTATGCACCTGTGTGTGTGTGTGTATGCACCTGTGTGTGTGTGTGTATGCACCTGTGTGTGTGTATGCACCTGTGTGTGTGTATGCACCTGTGTGTGTGTGTATGCACCTGTGTGTGTGTGTATGCACCTGTGTGTGTGTATGCACCTGTGTGTGTGTATGCACCTGTGTATGTGTGTGTATGCACCTGTGTATGTGTGTGTATGCACCTGTGTGTGTGTGTATGCACCTGTGTGTGTGTATGCACCTGTGTATGTGTGTGTATGCACCTGTGTGTGTGTGTGTATGCACCTGTGTGTGTGTGTGTATGCACCTGTGTGTGTGTGTGTATGCACCTGTGTGTGTGTATGCACCTGTGTGTGTGTATGCACCTGTGTGTGTGTGTGTATGCACCTGTGTGTGTGTGTATGCACCTGTGTGTGTGTGTATGCACCTGTGTGTGTGTGTGTATGCACCTGTGTGTGTGTGTGTATGCACCTGTGTGTGTGTATGCACCTGTGTGTGTGTGTGTATGCACCTGTGTGTGTGTGTATGCACCTGTGTGTGTGTGTATGCACCTGTGTGTGTGTATGCACCTGTGTGTGTGTGTATGCACCTGTGTGTGTGTATGCACCTGTGTGTGTATGCACCTGTGTGTGTGTATGCACCTGTGTGTGTGTGTATGCACCTGTGTGTGTGTGTGTATGCACCTGTGTGTGTGTATATGCACCTGTGTGTGTGTATGCACCTGTGTGTGTGTATATGCACCTGTGTGTGTGTATGCACCTGTGTGTGTGTGTATGCACCTGTGTGTGTGTGTGTATGCACCTGTGTGTGTGTGTGTATGCACCTGTGTGTGTGTATATGCACCTGTGTGTGTGTATGCACCTGTGTATGTGTATGCACCTGTGTGTGTGTATGCACCTGTGTGTGTATGCACCTGTGTGTGTGTATGCACCTGTGTGTGTGTGTATGCACCTGTGTGTGTGTATATGCACCTGTGTGTGTGTATGCACCTGTGTGTGTGTGTATGCACCTGTGTGTGTGTGTGTATGCACCTGTGTGTGTGTATATGCACCTGTGTGTGTGTATGCACCTGTGTGTGTGTATATGCACCTGTGTGTGTGTATGCACCTGTGTGTGTGTGTATGCACCTGTGTGTGTGTATGCACCTGTGTGTTTGTGTGTATGCACCTGTGTGTTTGTGTGTATGCACCTGTGTGTGTGTGTGTATGCACCTGTGTGTGTGTATGCACCTGTGTGTGTGTATATGCACCTGTGTGTGTGTATGCACCTGTGTGTGTGTGTATGCACCTGTGTGTGTGTATGCACCTGTGTGTGTGTATGCACCTGTGTGTGTGTATGCACCTGTGTGTGTGTGTATGCACCTGTGTGTGTGTGTATGCACCTGTGTGTGTGTATGCACCTGTGTATGTGTGTGTATGCACCTGTGTGTGTGTATGCACCTGTGTGTGTGTGTGTATGCACCTGTGTGTGTGTATGCACCTGTGTGTGTGTGTATGCACCTGTGTGTGTGTGTATGCACCTGTGTGTGTGTATGCACCTGTGTATGTGTGTGTATGCACCTGTGTGTGTGTGTGTATGCACCTGTGTGTGTGTGTATGCACCTGTGTGTGTGTATGCACCTGTGTGTGTGTGTATGCACCTGTGTGTGTGTATGCACCTGTGTGTGTGTGTGTATGCACCTGTGTATGTGTGTGTATGCACCTGTGTGTGTGTATGCACCTGTGTGTGTGTGTGTGTATGCACCTGTGTGTGTGATGCACACGCATGCAGGTTTATCTCCAAATACCCCATTCTAACATTCTAAAATGCAGGCAGCCGGTCTGATAAAAGTTATGGGTTAGGTGGATACCAAAACTACTGAGTAGCTTCCAGAAATTAGAAAAGAACTAAATAAACAGATAGAAATTTAATCAAGGAGGTGCAAGATGTGTACCCGAGAAACTACACAACGTAGCTGAACAAAACCTGAATAAACGGAAAGTCCTTTGCTGGTGGATTGGAAAATATTATTAAGGTGTCAATGAACCCAAATTGATCCACAGATTCAAAGCAATCCCAATCAAAATTCCAACAGGCTTTTCTTGCTGGAAAGCGACTTTTAAAGAACAGGCTTGGACTCACACTACCGGCTTTCAAAATTTGCTGGAAAGTTACACTAATCTGGAAAGGGCCACGAAGGTGAGGGGATGCACATACAGCAATGGGAAGAACATGGTAATGAACCCAGATGTACGTACTCAACTGACTTCCAACAACACAATTCCATGGGGGGAAAAGAGTCACCAACATATGGTGCTGGGTCCCCCCCATACCTCACCTCACACCACGCAGAAAAACTGACCTGAACTGGATCACAGGCCGAAACGCAAACCTAAAACCACAAAGCTTTCTGAAGACAAATAGAAAATGTTTGACACCTTGGGCTATACGAACAGTTTGTAATAAGATACAAAAAATAAGAGTCATAAAAAAGCTGAAAAACTAAACACTTCTGCTCTTTGAAAGACACTGAAGAAAATAAAAAGCAAGCCGGACTCGAGAGAAATACGCACAAACCACATTACCTTACCAAGGACTCGCCCACAGTTTTACCCAAAGAGCTCTCGCAACTCAGTGAAAACGTAACCCGATTTAAAAAGCACACAAACGACCTGAACAGGTGCTTCACGGCGGAAACCACACGAATGGAAAATAAGCACCTGAAAATCCCTCGGCGTCACCCGGCCAGAGGGAAATGCGATCGAAACCGTGCCCTGCTGGCCGGGTGTGCTTGCCCTCGCCTGTCATCCCAGCACTTTGGGAGGCCGAGGTGGGAGGATCCCTTGAGCCCAGGAGTTTGAGACCCGCCTGGGCAACACAGCAAGACCCCATCTCTACAAAAATTATAAAAGTGGCCGGACGTGGTGGCACATACCTGTGGTCCCGGTTTTCAGAAGGCTGAGGTGAAGGCTGCAGTGAGCTACGATCACGCCACTGCACACCAGCCCGACAACAGAGCGAGACTCCGAGTCAAAGAAACAAACAAGAGAAACGGTCACACATTCATCGGAGTGGCTGAAATTACAAAGGCCAGCAGCATCGAGGGCTGGTGAGTGTGGAAGAGCTGGGGGAGCACCCTCCCACGTGGCGGGTGGAAACGTGAGATGGGAAACCACTTTGGAAGAGAACAGGGCTCCTTCACGCTTTTTTGTTGCTAAGTTTCTTTAAACTTACGCTTACCATACAACGCAGCAATTCCACACCGAGCCATTTACCCAAGAGGAATGAGATCATCCATCCACACGAACCTGCACGTGCATGTTCACAACAGCCTGACTCCTAATACACAAAGAGAGGAAACAACTCACATGGCCATCCATGTTCAGTGGATACACCGCGGACCATCCTCACCACAGAACCCTACACAGGTACGAAAGGAACCAAGACGGATGCAACCACAAGGTCCAGTGTCAGACACACGACGCTGAGTTCTAGAGGAGGACGGAACGCACAATGCTGTGTTCTAGAGGGGGCAGAACGTACAATGCTGAGTTCTAGAGGAGAACAGAACGCACAATGCTGAGTTCTAGAGAAGGACAGAACGCACAATGCTGAGTTCTAGAGAAGGACAGAACGCACGATGCTGAGTTCTAGAGGAGGACGGAACGCACGATGCTGAGTTCTAGAGAAGGACAGAACGCACAATGCTGAGTTCTAGAGGAGGACGGAACACACGATGCTGAGTTCTAGAGAAGGACAGAACGTACAATGCTGAGTTCTAGAGGAGGACGGAACACACGATGCTGAGTTCTAGAGGAGGACGGAACGCACAATGCTGAGTTCTAGAGGAGGACGGAACGCACGATGCTGAGTTCTAGAGGAGAACGGAACGCACAATGCTGAGTTCTAGAGGAGGACGGAACACACGATGCTGAGTTCTAGAGAAGGACAGAACGTACAATGCTGAGTTCTAGAGGAGGACGGAACGCACGATGCTGAGTTCTAGAGGAGAACGGAACGCACAATGCTGAGTTCTAGAGGAGGACGGAACGCACGATGCTGAGTTCTAGAGAAGGACAGAACGCACAATGCTGAGTTCTAGAGGAGGACGGAACACACGATGCTGAGTTCTAGAGAAGGACAGAACGTACAATGCTGAGTTCTAGAGGAGGACGGAACACACGATGCTGAGTTCTAGAGGAGGACGGAACGCACAATGCTGAGTTCTAGAGGAGGACGGAACGCACGATGCTGAGTTCTAGAGAAGGACGGAACGCACAATGCTGAGTTCTAGAGGAGAACAGAACGCACAATGCTGAGTTCTAGAGGAGAACGGAACGCACAATGCTGAGTTCTAGAGGGGACGGAACGCACGATGCTTAGTTCTACAGAGGGCGGAACGCACAATGGTGAGTTCTAGAGGAGAACAGAACGCACAATGCTGAGTTCTAGAGGAGGACGGAACACACGATGCTGAGTTCTAGAGAAGGACAGAACGCACAATGCTGAGTTCTAGAGGGGGCAGAACGTACAATGCTGAGTTCTAGAGGAGGCAGAACGTACAATGCTGAGTTCTAGAGGAGAACAGAATGCACGATGCTGAGTTCTAGAGGGGGACGGAACACACGATGCTGAGTTCTAGAGGACTGAATGCACGATGCTGAGTTCTAGAGAACGGAATGCATGACGCTGAGTTCTAGAGGGGACAGAACGCACAATGCTGAGTTCTAGAGGGGACGGAACGCACGATACTGAATTCTAGAGGCAATGGAACATGAATTCATTCGGCAAGAACATCTGTTCCAGTTTGAGGACCAGAGATGGAGACAGAACAGGCAGACGGAAATCACAGGATAGCCGCTCACACCCAGGGGCTGAGTCCCAGGCAGGAGTCAAAGGGGACAGGAGGGTGTGGGTGGCCTAAGCCTTCATTTTTTTTTTTTTTCCAGGGGTGGTCACCTGTGTTAGTTAATGAGGTAGTAGAAAAAGCAGCTCATCCGGCCGGGCGCGGTGGCTCAGGCCTGTCATCCCAGCACTTTGG
Organism: Macaca nemestrina; assembly: GCF_043159975.1. NCBI lineage: Eukaryota > Metazoa > Chordata > Mammalia > Primates > Cercopithecidae > Macaca > Macaca nemestrina. The sequence goes on from NC_092146.1 coordinate 280,065, forward strand.
GAGGCTGAGGCGGGCGGATCACCTGAGGTCAGGAGTTCAAGACCAGCCTGGCCAACATGGTGAAACCCCGTCTCTACTAAAAATACAAAAATTAGCCGGGCGTAGTGGCGGGCACCTGTAGTCCCAGCTGCCTGGGAGGCTGAGGCAGGAGAATCATCTGAACTGTAGCAGGTGGAGGTTACAGGGAGCTGAGACTGTGACATTGCACCACAGCCTGGGAGACAAGAGCGAAACTCCACCTCAAAAAAAAAAAAAAAAAAAAAGGCAGGTCATCGACATGAAGTTCTTACTTCCCCTTGTAACAACTTACTTTAAAGGTGCATTTAGGGTGCCCCCAGCAGAAGCACCCTGGCTTGCATCATCAGCCCATCAATACTGGCATTTCCTTTTCTTTTTTTTTTTTTTTAGAGACAGGGTCTCACTTTGTTGCCCCGGCGGGAGTGCAGTGGCTCAGACATAGCTCACTGCAGCCTCGAACTCCTGGGACCCTCCTGCCTCAGCCTCACAAGCAGCTGGGACTTCAGGCATGAACCACCATGCCTGGCTGATCTTATTATTTTATAGACACGGGGGAGTCTCGCTATGTTGCCCAGGCTGGGCGCAAACTCCTGGCCTCAAGTGATCCTCCCTCCTCGGCCTCCCAAAGTGCTGGGATTCAGCCACCGCACCCGGCCAACGCTCACATTTTCTAATTTGTACGACGGGTCTCTCTTCCCCAGAGATGGGAGGGAGCCATCGCAAGCACCGCTTTCAAACACACAGTGCAATCTCTCTGCTCAGGAACGGTGAAGGTGCAGATAACGTAAAACAGCCACGGCAGCGCTGGTTACGTCCGCTTTGAAAGTGCCACGTAAGTTCAACGGACCTAGAACAAACCTTCCCGACAGCTCATACCCAATCTTGGACCTGTGTGGGTGAGAAAAAGCTGTTTCATTTATGAAAATCTTTTCCGCATCCCTTTTGTCCCAATGAACAGACACATCCTTCTAAGTTATTCACTTCTGAAGTAAGCCACGGGTCCCAAACAGGAAGACACGTTTAAAGCAAACTTGAGGTCCCAGACAAGCTCAGTCACGGCCACCACGCCATGATCCACACGCATCCTTCCTTCTGCTTCTCTCGTTAGACCACTCCAGTCGCTCAACACGACCTGAACATCTTACCCTTTTTCTTTTTTTTTTCTTTTTTTTGAGACAGTCTCTCTCTCTGTTGTCCAGGCTGGGGTGCAGTGGTGTAATGTCGGCTCACTGTAACCTCTGCCTCCCGGGTTCAAGTGATTCTCCTACCTCAGCCTCCTGAGTAGCTAGGATTACAGGCACGCACCACCATGCCTGGCTCATTTTTGTATTTTTGGTGCAGATGGGGTTTCACCGTGTTGGCCAGGCTGGTCTTGAACTCCTGACCTCAGGTGATCCACCCGCCTAAGCCTCCCAAAGTGCTGGGATGACAGGCATGAGCGACTGTGCCTGGTCTCATTTTCACACTCTGCCCGTCACCCCTCCTGGAGCGGCCTCCCTTGGTCCTGCCCCCCCATACCCAATAAACTCAGTGCATTTCCCAAGTCCCGCTACTCACTTCCTCCTCAAAACTTTCTCCAGGAGAGAAACGACCTCTCCCTGCTGTGAACACCTTCGGAACTTAATTTCCTCTTGTTAGAGGCTTGTTGCCAGATGTACAGAATGTATCATCTTTTCCCATGCACCCAGATGGCCTTGTTTGCACAGACCTGACCTTCTGTCGATATTCCCAGCCGTAGGAGAATTCATGCAAAGTCACAACATTCAAGCATTTACCTTAGTGTCTGGCTGTCATTCAACACGTTTAACGACAAAATGGCAGCTCATCGGCAACCAGGAGAGCACATTGGGCCGGAGCTCAAGAGATGCGTCCTGGGGCCCTGAGTCCCCTCCTGGATCGGGATCGGGAGGGCCTGAGCCAGGCGGTCTCCAAGCTGCCTCCATTTCTGGTTCACGTTTTCATCCACACGTACTTTTGGAAAACGTTCTAGATCGATCAGAACACGTCGGACAACCACCAGGAATTTAGAACCCAAGGAGCTCACCTCGGATTGCCACCCACCTCTCCCTCAGCAAGTAGAGGCCGGACCATTGGGGCTGGAAAACTATGGTGCTACATAAATAATCACTGCGTGACATGCTTATTAGTGCTGCTGATGGGAGGCTAGTGTTGAGCTGAAAAAATTTCAAATGGTATAAACAAGTTCCAAGGGAACATTCTGAGTATTTCAGGCTTCCGTCATATTCTCGGGCCACAAGACGCACCAGCCATATGTGTGTCTAAAACATCTGGAAGCAATGTTTTATTGCTTTAAACTGCATAGTATAAAACGACAGGAAGCATTTTAAAAAATACACTGCTGTCAGCGGGCACATCCCAGCACCTTGGGAGGCCGATGTGGGCAGATCACGAGGTGAAGAGATTGAGATCATCCTAACAAGGTGAAATCCCATCTCTACCTAAAATACAAAAAAATAGCCAGGTTTGGTGGCGGTGGGCGCCTGTAGTCCCAGCTACTCGGGAAGCTGAGGCAGAATGGCGTAAACCCGGGAGGCGGAGCTTGCAGTGAGCCCAGATGGTGCCACTGAACTCCAGCCTGGGCGACAGAGCAAGACTCCGTCTCAAAAAAAAAAAAAAAAGAGACTGATTGCAATCACTTTATCCTGATAACCACCTACCACGGACTCTGGTTCTGGCAGGTTTAGAGGGGCTGCAAACTTGCTTCACCTTTTGACCTGGGGGGACCTAACTATACTGCCTTTAAATGTTAAGTCTCCACTGCAATATCAACTTGGGAGTAGGTAACATGCATATTTGTTCAACACCCATGTGTCAGGACTCCCTTGGTGAAAATCCATAGCGCTTCCTGTAACTTCTTGCATACATACACTTGGCCAACCCACTGAGCATAAATTCCTGTCTCATCTTTTCTTGCCCCCAAGTGCTTGCTTTTAGTTTAGTTTAGTTTTGTTTTTTCCGAGATGGAGTCTTGCTCTGTTGCCCAGGCTAGAGTGCAGCCTCAGCCTCCCAGCTTCTAGTGATTCTCCTGCCTCAGCCTCCCGGCTTAGCTGAGATTACAAGCACATTAGCCGGAGGCTGTGCGTCTCACCTGCAGTGAATAATCACCTTCTGTGAAATAAATGACGTTTAAGAAATACAGTACTCTGGGTAACATAGCAAGACCTCCTGTCTAGAAACAAAAACAAAAACAAAAAAACACAAAAATTAGCCTGGCGTGATGGTGCAGGCCTGTAATCCCAGCTACTGGGGAGGCTGAGGCAGGAAGTCCAGCTGTTTGTGCCACTGCACTCCAGTCTAGGAGACAGAACAAGACCCTATCTCCAAAAAAATTTCAAATAAACAAAAAAGGGGCTCGCGTCTGTCATCCCAGCACTTCGGGCGGCCGACGCGGGCGGATCACTTGAGGTCAGGAGTTCGAGACCAGCCTGGCCAATATGGTGAAACCCCATCTCTAGTAAAAATACAAAAATGAGCCGGACGTCGTGGCAGGTGCCTGTCATCCCAGCTCCTCGGGAGGCTGAGGCAGGAGAATCGCTTGAACCCGGGAGGCGGAGGTTGCAGTGAGCCGACATCGGGCCATCAGCCCGGGCGACAGAGCAAGACCCCGTCTCACGATAAAATTAAATTAAATTAAAATAAAATAAAGAGAATGGAATAGAATAGCATCAAATAAAGAGGAAGAAAGCCTTTGTACGTTTATAAATTGTGTGATATTTAGGTTGACAACTGTCAATGACGGAATGTTCAGCAGGTGCAACTTTTTGTGTGTGTGGGGGGGTGGGTCGGGGCGGGGAACAGACTCAATGTGAAACCGTTTTGGGGTCTGACGCTCTCCCACCTGCCTCCACCGCGCAGCCACGCGTCCGCTAAGCTTCCAGAGCCACCTGCGCAGGTGTTAGCAGAAGGAAGAGTCACTTACTACTCTCGTCCCTGCGGATCTACGGGTGCCTCGAGCGTGGGGCGCGTTCCTGGGGCTGGAGGCGGCGCCCAGGGGCAGCGCGGGGCCCGGGCCGGGGGTTGCCGCGAGGTCGAGCCCGCCGGGTCTGGGGGCGGCGAGCGGGGCCGCGGGCCAGACCCCGGGCAGCTCCCCGTCCCCCGCGGTCGGCGGGTCCCGCCCGGGCGCCTTGATCCGGCGCAGGCAGTCCTGCAGCATCCGCTGCGTGCTGGCCTCGCTGAGCCAGTAGAGGAACAGCTCGTCCACCTTCATCTTCAGCACCGGCTGCAGGACCTTGCCGGGCGGCATGGCGGGGGCTGGGCCCGGGGCGCCCCGGAACGCCCGCACCCCGCCCCGGGGGCTTCGGTCCGGCCCGGACGGACCCGGGGGATGCGAGCCCCGCCTGCTGAGGGGGCGCGGCGCAGGGAACAGGGCCCGCGCCTCGGGAACTGCGCAGACTCGCGGGGTTCGGGGAGACCGAGGACGGGGCGCGCTCCGGCCCGCGCTGCTCAGCGCAGCTTCAAAACGGGCGCGTCCCAAACGACGGCGCCCGCGTCCACGTCACTGCGCCGCGTCATCGCGACGACGTCATCACCGGGCGACGCCGCCGCTGGCCCCCGCGCGCACCGCGGCCCTCGGAGCCTTTGCAGGAGGCTTTGGTGGGGCCAAGCGGCTGCGGTCAGGACGGAGGAGGGGCTGTGGCGGCCGTCGCGCCCGAGCCCTTTCTGCGTTTAGGAATTTAAGAGGTGCGGCCCATGGCGGCGAGGCGGCCTTAGAGCGGCGGAGATGCGAGCATGCGCAATGCGTCCCTGCCAGAGCGAGCGGAGGGGCAGCCTCCTCATGGAGCATGCGCCGTGCGTAGCGGTGGAGGCGCCTCGTTCGGGAGGCCGGTCGGGTGAGCATGCGCAGTGCCCGCCCGCGGGGCGCGAGGCAGAGGCTGGAAGGTGTGTGAGCGGGCGGGGCTGGGGGACGGGAGTGCGCCTGCGCAGTGGGAGGCACCGGGAACGAGCGAGCATGCGGGGTGCGCGCGCGCCGAGCTCGGGAGCGAGCGTGCGGCCTGCGGGAGCGCGCGGGGGAAAAATAAATGCAACTTTTCAATATAACGGGCTCCGTGGGACCCAAAGGGCCCCGTTTCTGTTAGCTTTGCTTATCAGACAGTAAAGACAGGTTGGAGGCGTGGGACCCCTGTAAACGTTGGAGTGCTGGGATGAGCGTCCACTGCTTTGAAAATTGCAAAAATCGTCTACGTCCGGGGATGTGACGTTAGTTCTTTAAATAACTTGACCCAGGAGTTGTGTGTGTTTGTGCTTTCAACAGTGTCCATCAAGACATTGCATTAAACTCTCTCTGGCACACATGCACCTCTTTCCTTTATGTCTTCCCCCCCCCCCTTTTATTCATGTTTTTATCAAAATAGGGTTTCAGCTGGGTTTGCACCCTTTTAGAGTAAATTCAAGGTCTTTTATGAGCCAGGGTCTCCTACTTCTGAGCTGCATCAATCCAGCTAGACTCAATAAGTAACTCTTTTTTGGAGTTTTACGTATTTATTTATTTATTGAGATGGAGCCTCGCTCTGTTGCCCGGGCTGGAGTGCAATGGTGAGATCTCGGCTCACTGCAGCCTCTGCCTCCTGGGTTCAAGGGATCCTCCTGCCTCAGCCTCCTGAGCAGCTGGGATTACAGGCGCCCGTCACCACGCTTGGCTAATTTTTTGTATTTTTGGTAGAGACGGGGTTTCACCATGTCGGCCAGGCTGGTCTCGCACTCCTGACCTCAAATGATCCACACGCCTCGGCCTCCCAAAGTGCTGGGATTACAGGCGTGAGCTACCACGCCCGGCCTAAGTAACTCTTTTCGTTCGTTTGAGACAGGGTTTTGGTCTGTCACCCAAGCTGCGATCTCAGCTCAGTGCAGCCTTAATCTCCCGGCTCAAGCAATCCTCCAACCTCAGCCTTCCAAGCAGCTGGGACAACAGGCACACGCCACCATGCCTGGCTAATTTTTAATTTTGTTGTTGATAGGGAGAAGGTCTGGCTCTGTTGCCCAAGCTGGTCTCACACTCCTGGCCTCAAGCCCTCCTCCTGCCTTTGCCTCTGTCTTGGCCTCCTGGGATTCCAGGCGTGAGCCACCGCGGCCGGCGTCAGTCACTCATCAACGACGGTTTTGTGTTGCGTCCGTCCTGATTTCAATTTCAGGTTGTGTTCCATGACCGGACATAAAAATCCGAGCACTCTTGGTCAGAAGAGCCGCATCACGCAGGAATTCTGTGAACTTATTTTGACTAACCGGGAAGCACACGTGTGTGTGTGTGTGTGTGTGTGCGACGCCGTGATTTCTACGGGGAAGTGGATATGTTAATACAGATCTCTGTTTAGAGTGTGTCTCCTACACAGGCATCTTTTCAAAGAACAAACGTGGTGTTCATTGAGTCCCCGTGTGAGGCATCACTGCGGTTGTGAGGGGAAAGGGTTCCTTTCAACGCTAGCACAAGAGAGCTTTATCTGCCAGGGTCCTGGGGCGCAGTGGCGAGGCCCAGGGCCAACAGGACAGAAATAAACTCAGGGCAGAAACAGAATGTTTCTTCAGTGTGCGCTGGGGCCTCGGCGCAGGCTCTGCTGTGGGAGAACAAAGAGGTGCTGTCGGGCCCCCAGGCTGGCAGGGCGTGAGGTGTGCAGAGCTTGCTGGCATGTGGCCAGCTCCAATTATCCAAGCTGCCCTACAGCAGGATGGACGCCCTGCCCGTTTGGGTCTGTCCGTCTTGCAGGGCTGCTGGGTGGCCAGCGGAATCATCCTGGGGAGACAACGGTGAGGGCAGGCCGGGTGCAATGGCTCACGCCTGTCATCCCAGCACTTTGGGAGGCCGAGGCAGGAGGATTGTTTGAACCCAGGAGGTCAAGACCAGCCTGGGCAACATGGCAAGACCCCATCTCTAGAGAAAATGTAAAAAAGTTAGCTGGACGTCGTCGTGTGCACCTGTGGTCCCAGCTCCTCGGGAGGCTGAGGTGCGAAGATCGATTGAGCCTGGGAGGTTGAGGATTCAGTGAACCGAGATCTCACCACCGCTTTCCAGCCTAGGCAGGAGTGAAAGACCCGGTCCTTAAAAGCATTAATTTTTAAAAAGCAACCAGACGTGGTGGCTCACACCTGTCATCCCAGCACTTTGGGAGGCCGAGGTGCCGGGGGAACGCCTGAGGTCAGGAGTTCGAGGCCAGCCTGACCAACAGGGTGAAACCCCGTATCTACAAAAATTACTTGGGCATGATGGCGGGTGCTCGTCATCCTAGCTACTTGGGAGGCTGAGGCGGGAGAATCGCTTGAACCCGGGAGGCGGAGGTTGCGGTGAGCCGGCATCGTGCCACTGCAGTCCAGCCTGGGCGACAGAGCGAGACTCCATCTCAAAAAAATAAGTAAAAATAAAATAAAAAGCGAGAACGGGGAGGGAAGAGTAGAGAGGAAGATCCCGGAGCTTCCTTGGGGGGTGAGGAAGGTGGGAGCCACGACGGTTGTAGAGGGAGAGCAGCTCCTCCCTTCACCCACCTGAGCCCGGGTCTCCTGTGTGGCCACAGCCTCTGCAGCCCACAGGGCCCCACGTTGTGAGGTTCACACACCTGCAGCTGCTCAGAAGTGCAAACTCACCCCCTGCATGACGTGCTCTGGATATCAGTCGGCCTTCGCACCGCAGCCCTGGGTGGTTGATCGAACGCTAAAGCTCCAGATCTGGAGATGCCCCAGAGGAAGCGCCTGGCAGGTAGGATCTCCCTGGTCCTGGGCTGGCCCAAAGCTCCCAGCTAGGCGTATGCAGTGAGAGGTCAAACAGGGATCAAGTTTATATCTGCTGCTTGCATTCCGCATGATGACTTAAAAAAAGAAAAAAGAAAGAAAGAAAGAAATCCTGGCCGGGCGCGGTGGCTCACGCCTGTCATCCCAGCACTTTGGGAGGCCGAGGCGGGCGGATCACGAGGTCTGGAGAGCGAGACCAGCCTGACCAACATGGTGAAACCCCGTCTCTACTAAAGATACAAATGTCAGCCAGGCGTGGTAGCAGACGCCGGTCATCCCAGCTACTCGGGAGGCTGAGGCAGGAGAATCGCTTGAACCCGGGAGACTGAGATTGCAGTGAGCCGAGATCGCGCCATTGCAGTCCAGCCTGGGCGACAGAGCGGGACTCTGTCTCAAAAATAAAACAAAACAAACAGAAATAATCTCTGTTTCTGTCAGTTGACTCCAAAGCAGCCACAAATGCATGTAAGTTTGATGTAAAGTCAGTTTTCTCTCAAAGTAGCTATGAGTTTTGTGTGAAGGTTCTTTTCTTTTTCTCTGTTTTTTATTTTTTATTTTGGAGACAGAGTCTCGCTCTGTCGCCCAGGCTGGAGTGCAGTGGCGCGATCTCAGCTCAATCCAATTTCTGCCTCCCGGGTTCACGCCATTCTCCTGCCTCAGCCTCCCCAGTAGCTGGGACTACAGGCGCCCGCCACCTCGCCCGGCTAATTTTTTATATTTTTAGTAGAGACGGGGTTTCACCGTGTTAGCCAGGATGGTCTCGATCTCCTGACCTCGTGATCCGCCCGCCTCGGCCTCCCAAAGTGCTGGGATGACAGGCGTGAGCCACCGCGCCCGGCCTTTATTTATTTATTTTTGAGACAGGGTCTTGCTCTGTCTGTCGCCCAGGCTGGAGTGCAGTGGTGTGATCATAGTTCTCTGTAGCCTCAACCTCCCAGGCTCAAGCAACCCTCCCACCTCACCCTCCAAGTGGCTGGGAACACAGGTATGTGCCACCACACCTGGCTAATTTTTGCATCTTTTTGTAGAGGTGGGCGTCTTGCTTTGTTGCCCAGGCTTGTCTCAAACTCCTGACCCCAAGCGATCCTCCTGCCTTGGCCTCCCAGAGTGCTGTGGTCACACCTGTCATCCCAGCACTTTGGGAGGCCGACACGGGCGGATCACTTGAGGTCAGGAGTTCGAGACCAGCCTGGCCAATATGGTGAAACCCCGTCTGTATTAAAAATGCAAAAATTAGGCCGGGCGCGGTGGCATCCGTCAGAGTGCCTGGCCTCTTCCTTCGTAACTACTTCAGGCCGTGTCCTCATCCATCTTCCAGAAACCAGGAACCCTTCACACGAGCCCCCGCTTTTGTCCCGAGCGGCCTCCGCCGCCACTTGCTTGGCAAAATAAAAGGTAAGTGGGAAAAGGCCCGATTTCCGTTTTCATCTCTAATTGAATTCTCTGCTGACCTGTCGGTCCCCTACGGCCGTGTGTCAGGTTTTGACGATGAGGAAAAGAAACTCTGTGTTTTGATAATACGATCTTCAGCAAAACCTTCAGCTCAATTTCCTCTCCCCGGAGACGGTGTATCTTCTAGGGTTGAATGAAATCCCTTATTCATAGGGAACACGTTCCAATTTAGCCGGAATATTCAGCGTGCCGCCGCGGCCGCGGTGATGGATGGCGTGTGCAAATACCACGGCTCCAGCCGTCAGACGTCCGCTACTGGAAGAAATAATGAAGGCCATTCAGTATTCTATCAGGGGCCGAAATGTGCCTTGCGTGGCGAGGGCCCCGGCCTTCTCTGATTACCTTACTCACCACATCTCCGTTTAAAAGGAGAAAAAAAAAAAACGTCGTGTGGTCACCAATGAAGAATTAATGGAAGCGAGACCGGGCGACGGATGCGGGGCCGAGGGCCAGAGGCGGCCGCCACGTGCCGCTGTTTACATGAAGTCGCGGAGATTCCAGGGACCGGTGAGGTCGCCTTGTCAGAAGCTGCTGGGCCGGGTGAACCTGACAACGATCGCCTAAGATGAATTTAGAAAAGGGGAAGATTAAATCTTTGGAGGTGATGGAGGATCAGAAGCCCATCCCGACCGACACGGCCGTCGCCAGCCCGAAAGATGAGGCTTGTGACTTCCAGGGTGCGGACGGGGCTCAGAACCGGGGGTGGGACCGTGTCAAGCCTGGGAATCGGCGGCCAGAGATGAAAAGATTGTGAGCCTGGGACGAGTAGACCCAGATTCTCGGTGGCTTTTTATCATATTCTAGGAGACGTTTGGGAGGAAATGTTTGCAAAGGACACGCAGACGGCATTTTCTTTTCTCTCTCTCTCTCTTTTTTTTTTCTTTCTTTTTTTTTTTTTTTTGAGACGTAGTTTTTGCTCTGTCGCCCAGGCTGGAGTGTAATGATGCAATCTCAGCTCACCGCAAACGCCACCTCCCGGGTTCAAGCGATTCTCCTGCCTCAGCCTCCCGAGTAGCTGGGATGACAGGCACCTGCCACCACGCCCGGCTAATTTTTGTATTTTTAGTGGAGACAGGGTTTCGCCGTGTTGGCCAGGCTGGTCTCGAACTGCTGACCCCAAGGGAACTGTCCGCCTCGGCCTCTCAAAGTGCTGGGATGACAGGTGTGAGCCACCGCCCACGGCCTGGCTTCTTATTTGGAAATAGCGTCTTTGCAGATGTGATTAACTGAAGGACCTGGAGATGAGATCGTCCTGGAGTGGGACCGGTCCTGAATCCAATGACAGGCATCCTTCTGAGACACAGAAGAGGAGACACAGACACAGAGGAGGAGGCCACGTGGAGACGGAGGCAGAGACTGGAGTGATGCGGCCACAAGCCCAGGGACGCCTGGAGCCCCCGGGAGCTGGGAGAGGCAGGAAGGATCCTCCCCTAGAGCCTCTAGAGGAAACTGGGTCCAATTGTGATGGGTTGAAGCGCAGACCCTGAAAAGATATGTCCGTATACTAGAGCCCAGAACCTGGAATGAGATGTTATTTGGAAATAACGAATTTTGCAGATGTAATGAGTTAAGGATCTGGAGATGACATCGTCCTGGATTAGGCTGGGCCCTAAATGCAATGACAGGTGTCCTTGTAAGAGACAGAAGAGGAGACACAGACGCAGAGGAGGAGGCCACGTGGAGAGGGAGGCAGAGACTGGAGTGATGCGGCCACAAGCCCAGGGACGCCTGGAGACCCTGGGAGCTGGGAGAGGCAGGAGGGATCCTCCCCTAGAGCCTCTGGAAGGAGTGTGACCCTGAGAAAGCTGAATCTCAGACTCATAATACGTCCAGGACAAGGACAGGATGGATTCCTGTTGTTTTAAGCTGCCGATGTGTGGTCACTTTACTCCCTGGCAACCCCCCTGTCACTGCAACAGCGAATGCACTGGGTGTGAGCAGAAAATCCGGACGTGGTTGTCAAACGGCTCAGAGGGACTTGCTGAGAAGTGGCCGGAGGAGGCTGCCCCAGACACCACGGCCGTCTCCGCCTGCCCCCGCCCCCCGCACACACACACCCTCCAGGACTGAAGAGGCCGTGGGCTCGCTGGGCGGGCACCATCTGCCGTCTTTGTCTTCCGAAGGAGCCTGTGTGGAAGGGACGCCTCCGGGGAGAACAGCTGCCGTCCGGGAGCCGTTCTGGTTATTTTCAGGCCTCTTCCTCGTGCCCCAGAGGTCAGGGAGCAGCAGATTTCAGGAAGCCTCGGCCACGCGCTGCGTCAGTGCTGCCGTGACTTTCTGGTTCCAGAATCCCAGGAATGCGATTCACTCTTAATCCCCACCTTCAAGGCTCTGTCAGGCATTTCCGTGCAGAAACACACTTTTTTTTTTTTTTTTTGAGACAGAGTCTTGCTCTGTCCCCCAGGCTGGAGTGCAGTGGTGCAAGCTCGGCTCACTGCAAGCTCCGCCTCCCGGGTTCAAGCGATTCTCCTGCCTCAGCCTCCCCAGTAGCTGGGATTCCAGGCGCCCGCCAGCACACCCAGCTAATTTTTTGTATTCTTTCTAGAGATGGGGTTTCGGCCGGGCGCGGTGGCTCACGCCTGTCATCCCAGCACTTTGGGAGGCCGAGACGGGCGGATCACGAGGTCAGGAGATCGAGACCATCCTGGCTAACACGGTGAAACCCCGTCTCTACTAAAAAATACAAAAAAAAACTAGCCGGGCGAGGTGGCGGCGCCTGTAGTCCCAGCTACTCGGGAGGCTGAGGCAGGAGAATGGCGTGAACCCGGGAGGCGGAGCTTGCAGTGAGCTGAGATCCGGCCACTGCACTCCAGCCTGGGCGACAGAGCGAGACTCCGTCTCAAAAAAAAAAAAGATGGGGTTTCATTTCATGTCTATGCTATTTCCAAATAGGGTCCCACGCCAGGGCCGGTGGCTCACACCTATAGCGTTGGCCAGGCTGGTCTCGAACTCCTGACTTCAGGTCACCCGCCCGCCTCGGCCTCCCAAAATGCCAGGATGACAGGCCTGAGCCACCGCCCCCGGCCAGAAACGCACGATTTTATGCACCTTATTTGGAAATAGCGTAGACATGATGAGACCCCATCTCTACAGAGAATACAAAAAATTAGTCAGGCGTGGTGCTGTGTGCCTGGAATCCCAGCTACTGGGCATAGCCACAGTGGCAGATGGGATAGAGTGGATGTTGGTGGTGAGGAGAAGGTCGTGCCCTTCTCGAAGCGTTTGTGGCGTTCGGACCAGTTTGAACACAGCACCTTGAGTGGCAGAGACAGGACGTCCCCCAAATCCCACGTCCCCCGCAGTTGTTGGTGAGACAAATGCGTCAAGATAGGCCTTGGTCTCCAGTTTGAGAACTTTTCTAACCACGGGGCACATGGTAGAGTCAGAACTGGGTTACAGAAAGTGGGTTATCAATTCCAGATTCCTTTCTGACTCATTTTGATTTTATTTATTAGTATTATTTTTTGAGACGGAGTCTCGCTCTGCCGCCCAGGCTGGAGTGCAGTGGCCGGATCTCAGCTCACTGCAAGCTCCGGCTCGCGGGTTCACGCCATTCTCCTGCCTCAGCCTCCCGAGTAGCTGGGACTACAGGCGCCGCCACCTCGCCCGGCTAGTTTTTTGTATTTTTTAGTAGAGACGGGGTTTCACCGTGTTAGCCAGGATGGTCTCGATCTCCTGACCTCGTGATCCGCCCGTCTCGGCCTCCCAAAGTGCTGGGATTACAGGTGTGAGCCACTACACCTGGCCCATTTTATTTTATTTTTTATTTTTATTGAGACAGAATCACGCTGTGTCTCCCAGGCTGCAGTGCAATGACGCGATCTCGGCTCACTGCAACCTCCGCCTCCTGGGCTCAGGCGATTCTCCCGCCTCAGTCTCCTGAGTAGCTGGGATTACAGGTGCCCACCACCACGCCCGGCTAATTTTTGTATTTTTAGTAAAGACGGGGTTTCACTATGTTAGTCAGACAGGGACAGCTCAAAGGCGAGACACGGACCGAGGGACAAAGCCAGGGCCTCGGCAGGAAGGGCGGGATGAGAGCCACGCACCTGGAATTGGGGTGACTGATGTGGGCACCAGGAAACAGCATGAGGAGGACCTCTCAGCTCCCAAGAGAAGCACGTTCATGACGTGCTTTTAGATGAGGAAAGGCAACCTGCAAGACAAGCGTATCGTGTGCTGCCTTTAAGATAAGTACGTGTGTGCCACATGTTTACGGAGCCGGTGCGGTGCGTTAAGTATATTCTACAATTGCTATAGATTATATAACTTATACATAGTATAATGATGTATCTCATATAATCATATAATACGTAATATGCAATACATAATCTATTAGCCATCGATTTCATAACCTACATACACGTTCCACGTATATAAGGTGTATACATATTGCAGCAATATAGCGTATTAGATGTTGGATAGAATACTGTTATGTATATATACGTTACGTAGGGTAATAATATTGTAGTATTGTCACACCTGTCATCCCAGCTCTTTGGGAGGCTGAGGTGGGCGGGTCATGAGGTCCAGAGTTAGAGACCAGCCTGGCCGACATAGTGAAACCCCATGTCTACTAAAAGTGCAAAAATTAGCCGGGCGAGGTGGCGGGTGCCTGTAGTCCCAGCTACTCAGGAGGCTGAGGCAGGGGAATGGCGTGAACCCGGGAGGCGGAGGTTGCGGTGAGCTGAGATCCGGCTACTACACTCCAGCCTGGGCGACAGAGCGAGACTCCGTCTGAAAAAAAAAAAAAATGCAAAAATTAGCCGGGCGTGGTGTCGGGCGCCTGTAATCCCAGCTACCTGGAGGCTGAGGCGGGAGAATCGCTTGAACCCGGGAGGCGGAGGTCGCAGTGAGCCGAGATCGCACCATTGCACTCCAGCCTGGGAAACAGTGAGACTCCGTCTCTAACAAAAAAAAAAAAATAGAATTTTGCTGATGTCTGCCCCGGCCAACATGGAGAAACCCCGTCTCTACTAAAAATACAAAAATTAGCCGGGCGAGGTGGCAGGTGCCTGTCATCCCAGCTACTCGGGAGGCTGAGGCAGGAGAATGGCGGGAACCCGGGAGGCGGAGGTTGCCGGGAGCCGAGATCACGCCACTGCTCTCCAGCCTGGGGGACAGAGTGAAACTCAGTTGTTTCAGTGCAGGACCAAATAATTGAGAGCAGCCTGGGCAACAGAGTAAGAGCTAGGTCGCTAGAAAAAAAAAAATTTAAGAATTATCCAGGTGTGGTGCCGTGCGCCTGTCGTCCCCGCTACTCAGGAGGCTGAGGTGGGAGGATCGCTTGAGCCTAGGAGGTCGAGGCTGCCGTGAGCTGTGATCGCACCACTGCACTCCGGCCTGGGCAACAGACCAAGACCTCGTCTCCAAAAGAAAAGAAAAAAAAAAAGGTGCCAATTCAAAGAGCTTTAATGAAGGTCTCAATGTACTTGTCTAGTGTATGTGCATGTTTCTGGACTCAAACGCCAAGTTTTGGCCACCGTGGGTGGGAGATCATTTGGCAACAATCATGTAATAATGTCCCAAGGTGATACACCCTGGATCTCAGAGAAATCAAAATGTAACCATTTCAGAGGTTTTTTTGTTTCTTTGTCTCAAAGAAAAAAATCCTGTCGGCATCAAACTTTTATTTTTTTTCAGCTGAGGTCTTGCTCTGTTGCCCAGGTTCAACCCCGCGGGCTCCACTGAGTCTCCCGTGTCAGCCTCCTGAGTTGCTGGGACTACAGGTGTATGCCGTCATGCCGGGCTAATTTTAATTTTTTTTTTTTTTTTGGGAGAGATGAGGGTCTTGCTATATTGTCCAGGCTGGTTTCGAACTCCTGGCCTCAAACGATGCTCCCATATCGGCCTCCTGAGTGGTTGGGACTATGGGCATGAGCCACCATCCTCGGCTAATTTTATTTTTAAATTTTTCGTAGAGGCTCTTGCCTGTAATTCCAGCACTTTGGGAGGCCGAGGCTGGTGGATTGCGTGAGCCCAGGAGTTCCAGACCAGCCCTTGCCCGTATGGCAAAACCTCATCTCTACTAAAAAATACAAAAAAAAAAATGAGCCAAGTTTGATGATGTGCACCTGGAATCCCAGCTACTTGGGAGACTGAGGCAGGAGAATTGCTTGAACCTGGGAGGCGAAGGTTGCAGTGAGATGAGATTGTGCCATTGCACTCCAGCCTGGGTGTCAGAGCGAGACTCCGTCTGAAAAAAAAAAAAATGCAAAAATTAGCCGGGCGTGGTGTCGGGCGCCTGTAATCCCAGCTACCTGGAGGCTGACGTGGGAGAATCGCTTGAACCCGGGAGGCGGAGGTTGCAGTGAGCTGAGATGGTGCCCCTGCACTCCAGCCTGGTCAACAAAGTGAGACTTTGTCTCAGAAAAACAGAATACAACACATTGCATATTATATAAACGTATAATTCAGTATTATACACTGTAAGACAATATGAGTTATATTTACTATATTACAGGTGCTGTTTGGCTTATGACGGGTGACATTCTGATACACTCATCCTGAGTTGAAAAATATCCGAATCCAAAATGTGCATTTCTACAAAAAAAAAAAAAAAAAAAACCATTATCCAGACGTGGTGTTCTCTGCCTGTGGTCCCAGCAGCTTGGGAGGCCGTGCTACGTGGATCACCTGAGGTCAGGAGTTCGAGACCGGTCTGGCCAACATGGTGAAACCCCATCTCTATGAAAAATACAAAATTTAGCCGGGTGTGGTGGCAGGTGCCTCCAATCCCAGCTACTCGGGAGGCTGAGGCAGGAGAATTGCTTGAACCCGGGAGGCGGAGATTGCAGTGAGCCGAGATCCACTGCACTCCAGCCTGGGCGACAACGAGACTCTGTCTAAAAAAATAAAAATAAAAAAATCAATGCTCTGTGAAAATAGAGCTGGGGGACCACGGACCCGCTAGGCACAGAGTCTCAAGCCTCCTAGAGGAAGATAGAAAAGGGTTTTTCTTTTAGATCCGCGAGATTTAAATAAGAATGGAGAGAGCACCCAGGAAAGCACAGCTGTGGCTCTGCCTCTCTGCAAAGCCAGCTGGGCAGCCCCGCCAGGAATTCCGAGGGCCGAAAGGGGCCGTGTCCGCTCCCCCATCCTGGAAATAGTCTCAGAGTCTGGGTGGGCGCCGGGGACGAGCTTTCAACAGCTCTCCTGGCCCCAACATTCCGTCCACACATTCCACGACCAGGACAGCCACCCCCTGCCAGGGATTCACCGGGGGTCACGCCGCGCGGCAGGAATGCACGCGCCCGATTTAGACATCCCGCTTGGCATCTGCGGTCAGGGCGGCTTGCAGAGGCCCGGGGCGGTTGGATGCCGGAGATGCTGGAGCTCTGAGGTCTGCAGGAGGAATTTTGCTTTTCCGCTGGGCTGGTCGGGGAGGAAGGAAGCTGGGGAGAAGCCGGGAGCCCCACAGCCTCCACAGTGCCTGCCCTTCCAAAAAACGAGCCAGGCCCCCTCGTAGCCAGCATGACCTCAGGCCTGGGGAATGTGCCACCTTCCGAATGAGAAGGGCGCTGGGTGCCACCCGCGGGGAACCTTGACACAGCATCTCCCTCCTTCCTCCAGGGCCCACGGCCGAGCTCGGTGCTGCCGGAGACCTCGGGGGGTGGGGTGTGGGGTGCAGAGCAGAGGAGAACCCCAATCCCCGGGACTTAGGTCTTTTTCTCTGCAGAAAGAGGACTTGTGTGGTTGCCACCCGGAGGCCCTTGTCTGTGCGGCTCAGCTGTGTTTAGGTCTCCGTTGCTGGGTGACAACGGGGGAGACACAAACAGAGCTCGGTCAGCCGGGGCCGGGGCAGGAGCAGGTGCAGCTGGACTGCAGGGCAAGGGCCGGCTGCTGCCCACAGTCATGCTGAGAAGCATGTCACACCCATTGCAGGGGAAATGGCTCCTTTTATTTTTTATTTATTTGATGATGATGATTCTTGTTTTTGAGACCGAGTTTCGCTCTTGTCGCCCAGGCTGGAGTGCAGTGGTGCAGTCTCAGCTCACCACAACCTCAGTCTCCTGGGTTCGAGTGATTCTCCTGCCTCAGCCTCCTGAGTAGCTGGGATTCCAGGCACCTGCCACCACGCCCAGCCAATTTTTATTCTGTTTTGTTTTGTTTTTTGAGAGGGAGTCTTGCTCTGTGGCCCAGGCTGGAGTGCAGTGGTGCGATCTCAGCTCACTGCAACCTCCGCCTCCCGGGTTCAAGCGATTCTCCTGCCTCAGCCTCCTGAGTAGCTGGGGTGACAGGTGCCCACACCATGCCTGGCTAATTTTTGTATTTTTAGTGGAGACGGGGTCTCGACGTGTTGGCCACGCTGGTCTCGAACTCCTGACCTCAGGTGATCCACCAGCCTCGGCCTCCCAAAGTGCTGGGGTTTCAGGCGTGAGCCACCACGCCCGGCCTATTTTAAAAATTATTTTATTATTATTAGTTTTGAGACAGAGTTTCGCTCCTGATGTCCAGGTTGGAGTGCGGTGGTGCCATCTCGGCTCACTGCAACCTCTGCTCCCGGGTTCAAGCGATTCTCCTGCCTCAGCCTCCTGAGTAGCTGGGATGACAGGTGCGCGCCACCTCGCCCGGCTAATTTTTGTATTTTTAGTAGAGACGCGGTTTCACCGTGTTAGCCAGGATGGTCTCCATCTCCTGACCTCGTGATCTGCCCGCCTCGGCCTCCCAAAGTGCTGGGATGACAGGCGTGAGCCACGGCGCCCGGCCCTGTTTTATTTTTTATTTTTTATTTTTTTTGCAAGGAAGGAATGAGGGGATTTATGGAGAACGGAAGGACATTGCACAGCGTGGGAGCAGCCCGAGCAGAGGAGCTGAAAGACTAAAGGGGATGGGCTTTTAAAGACGTTTAATTAAAAGGAATTAAATTTCCCTTATGACATTTAGAAAAAAAAAAAACAAAAAAGTCCAAATGGTACAAAACAGTCAGCTTGCTTTGTGCCTGGGCCGCGGCGTCCGGAACATCATTAGAATAGAACCGGAAGCGTGTCTGGATTTTGACGTTCACCCTCCGAGCTGCAGAATTCTCATTAGCCGCAGATGAAAGATGAAAGAGAGATGAGAGAAGTCACCAATTTTCTCTAATTATTTAGCAATTAACCATCCGAGCACCCCAGGTGGCGTGGACTCACGCGGCTCTTCAACCAAATACCTGCTTCTGGAGTTGCCCTGACTGACCGTCTGAAATTCATGATAAAAAAATGGACGAAGGCCTGGTTTTCACATTGTGGCCGATGAATGCTGTCCCAGTCTTGTTCTCCTGTCCGTTTACCGCGGTACGTAACACGGGCAGAACCTAGAATTCACCTTTTGCGACATTTTTTGTTTGTTTGTTTCTTTGTTTTTGAGACGGAGTCTCGCTCTGTGGCCCGGGCTGGAGTGCAGTGGCCGGATCTCAGCTCACCGCAACCTCTGCCTCCCGGGTTCACGCCATTCTCCTGCCTCAGCCTCCTGAGTAGCTGGGACTACAGGCGCCCGCCACCTCGCCCGGCTAGTTTTTTGTATTTTCAGTAGAGACGGGGTTTCACCGTGTTAGCCAGGCTGGGCTCGATCTCCTGACTTCCTGATCCACCCGCCTCAGCCTCCCAAAGTGCTGGGATTACAGGCGTGAGCCGCTGCGCCCGGCCAAGAATTAGTATTATGTTTAGCGCAAAATCAGAAATGCCTATATATATATAAAATATATGTTAGAATAAATTATTAATTTATTATTATAAATTATTAATTAATAATTTTAATTAGGACACTCCCAAGTCTCAGTCTGTTTAGAAAATACTTTTGTTTTCTTTTTTTAAGACTTGAGTTTCACTCTCGTTGCCCAGGCTGGAGTGCAGTGGTGTGATCTCGGCTCACCTCAACCTCCGCCTCCCGGGTTCAAGCGATTCTCCTGCCTCAGCCTCCCGAGTAGCTGGGATGACAGGTGCACGCCACCACACCTGGCTAATTTTGTATTTTTTTTAGTAGAGACGGGGTTTCTCCATGTTGGCCAGGCTGGTCTCAAACTCCCGACCTCAGGTGATCCACCCGCCTCGGCCTCCCAAAGTGCTGGGATGACAGGCGTGAGCCATTGAGCCCGGCCGGTAAACATTATTAATTTATTCCTTTTTTTTTTCTCTGAGACAGAGTCTCTGTCACCCAGGCTAGAGGGCAGTGGCCCAATCTCTGGTCACTGCAACCTCCGCCTCCCGGGTTCAAGCGATTCTCCTGCCTCAGCCTCCCGAGTAGCTGGGACTCCAGGCATGAGCCGCCACCACGCCCGGCTAATTTTTGTGTTTTTAGTAGACACAGGGTTTCGCCGTCTCTACCAGACACGAGGCTGGTCTTGAACTCCCGACCTCAAGCAATCCACCCGCCTCGGCTTCCCAAAGAGCTGGGATTCCAAAGGGTGTGTGAGCCCCCCGCACCCGGCCTAGCGTGTTCCTGTAACCCTAACATCTCCGGGCGAGGATCTCTGACAACGGGTCCGCCCGGACAGCACGTGGCCTGATCTGAAGCCGGGCTGGAGACACGGTCTGGACCCCACGCTCCTGCCCAGGGCCGCCTCCAGCAGGATCCCGCCCCTGGGAGCCGTGCAAACATCATAAATCCTGCTAATTGCCACGTTCCCCGCGGCCGGAATCCGTGGTCTGTCTACAGTGGCCTCACAGTCTCCAGCCAAGAGTTTCCATCTTCGCTTCTGGACAAATATTACCGAGAAACGTCCGCACAGCCCGGGCGCCCGGCTCCCACATCACAGGGTCTGCGTCTCAGAAACCCACTTGTGTTTGCCGGGAGCCGACGTCAGGCCACAGCAGCAGACGCCCGGACGGGCTAATCCCTCCCACCGCCTTCCAGGCCACCTCACCACACAGGACGCTCCGGGCTTCCCGTAAGAACGGCTGTGCCTGTGACCTGCGGGTGGGGTCACCTCCCCAGCGTGCTTGCCAAGCGAGGCAGGGTGTGGTTTACCTGGGGCTGCTCACCTGGGGCCCACCTGCGTGAGGGGGTCCTGCCCACAGCTGTGCCACGGAATAATCAAGGCATTGCGTGGCAGCACCTGCTCCCTGACCCAGCCCGAGGCGCCGCGCCCACCGCAGGACGGAGGACACCTTCTACCCTCCTGTCTCACCCGCTCTGCCCACGGGTGTCCCCACAAAACGGGGTCCGTGCGGCGCTGGGATTGGTCACCGTAGCATATCCTCCTGACAAAGACAGGAGCATATCCTCCTGAAGAGACAGAAAGAAACCGGCGGTTCGATTTTAAAAATTAAAAAAAAAAAGGGCTCCCATCTGCTGCTGGCAAATGAAAGGCAATACAGGCTCCTGGCAGAAAATTCTGGAACGAGGCCGGGCGCGGTGGCTCAAGCCTGTAATCCCAGCACTTTGGGAGGCCGAGACGGGTGGATCACGAGGTCAGGAGATCGAGACCATCCTGGCTAACATGGTGAAACCCCGTCTCTACTAAAAAAAAAAAATACAAAAAAACTAGCCGGGCGATGTGGCGGACGCCTGTAGTCCCAGCTACTCGGGAGGCTGAGGCAGGAGAATGGCGTGAACCCGGGAGGCGGAGCTTGCAGTGAGCTGAGATCCGGCCACTGCACTCCAGCCTGGGCCACAGAGCGAGACTCCGTCTCAAAAAAAAAAAAAAAAAAAAAAAATTCTGGAACGCGATAAAGGAAAAAAATAAATGAGTTCGAGAAAACTTTGAGAAGCGTCACGGCACAAACAGCCTCGGTCTCTAGAGAACGGTTGGGAATATACACGTTCTGGCTCGTCTCCCCGCAGAACTTTTATTTTATTTTATGTTTTTGAGATGGAGTCTCGCTCTGTCGCCCTGGCTGGAGGGCGGTGGCCCGATCTCGGCTCACTGCAGCCTCCGCCTCCCGGTTCAAGTGATTCTCCTGCCTCAGCCTCCTGAGTAGCTGGGATGACAGGCACCTGCCACCACGCCCGGCTAATTTTTGTATTTTTATTAGAGACGGGGTTTCACCGTGTTGGCCAGGCTGGTCTCGAACTCCTGACCTCAGGTGATCCACCCACCTCAGCCTCCCAAAGTGCTGGGATGACAGGTGTGAGCCACCGCGCCCGGCCCCTCTATTTTTCTTATGAGCAGCTCCCTCCCTTCCCCTCCTCTCCCCTCTCCTCTTTTGAGAGGGAGTCTGTCTTACTCTTTCGCCCAGGCTGGAGTGCAGTGGTGTGATCTCGGCTCACTGCAACCTCCGCCTCCCAGTTCAAGTGATTCTCCTGCCTCAGCCTCATGAGTAGCTGGAATGACAGGCACCTGCCACCACGCCCGGCTAATTTTTGTATTTTTAGTAGAGACGGGGTTTCTCCATGTTGGCCAGGCTGGTCTCGAACTCCCGACCTCAGGTGATCCACCTGCCTCGGCCTCCCAAAGTGCTGGGATGACAGGCGTGAGCCACCGTGCTTCTCTTGCTGTCTAAATTTTGTTTTGGGCCGGGCGCAGTAGCTCACACCCGCAATCCCAGCACTTTGGGAGGCCGAGGCACGAGGATCTCCGGAGACCAGGAGTCTGAGTGTCCCCCAGCCTGGGTCACATAACGAGACCATGTCTCTAAAAATAATAAAAGATACATTAGCTGGGCCTAGTGACGTGGGTGCCTGTCGCCCCCCCCCCCCGGCTCCTGAGGAGGCTGAGGCAGGAGGATCACTTTAGCCCAGGAGTTGGAGGCCGGCATGAGCCATGATCTCACCACCGGACTCCAGCCCAGGTGACAGAGCAAGATACCACCTCAAAAATAATAAAAACAAGGCTGGGCACGGCGGCTCGCACCTGTCATCCCGGCACTTTGGGAGGCCAAGGCGGGTGGATCACCTGAGGTCAGGAGTTTGAGACCAGCCCGACCAACATGGTGAAACCCCGTCTCTACTAAAAATACAAAACTTAGCCGGGCGTGGTGGCCGGCATCTGTCATCCCAGCTCCTCGGGAGGCTGAGGCAGGAGAATCACTTGAACCCGAGAGGTGGAGGTTGAGGTGAGCTGACGTAGAGCCACTGCATTCCAGCCTGGGCGGCAAGAGCAAAACTGTATCTCCATCCATCAATCAATCAATAAAATACAATTAAAAAATAAAGATATCAGGATGGATGCGGTGGCTCACGCCTGTCATCCCAGCACTTTGGGAGGCCGAGGCGGGCGGATCACCTGAGGTCGGGAGTTTGAGACCAGCCCGACCAACAAGGTGAAACCCCGTCTCTACTGAAAATACAAAATTAGCCGGGCGTGGGGGCAGGTGCCTGTCGTCCCAGCTACTGGGGAGGCTGAGGCAGGAGAATCACTGGAACCCGGGAGGCCGAGGTTGCCGTGAGCCGAGATCCGGCCACCGCACTCCAGCCTGGGCGACAGAGCAAGACTCTGTCTCAAAAAATAACATAGGAAAAAAAAAGATAATAAAAGCCATTGTTTTCATGCTGCAGACACAGCCCACAGGCCACAGGGCATCGGCGTCTTGTGAGGGGTTACAGGGAACGTCTAAGGGAGACACAGGCTGGCCCAGCTGCCTCCCACCCTTCCTGGCCGGGCGTCCTGAGCCAACCGCCTCAGTGGGAGAAAATCTTCACTCTGAAAACTCTCAGAGCCGCCACCTGCTCCCCGCTCCCGTCTGCCCTGGTTCTCGGGCCCCGGAGCCCGCCCTGTCCAGACCTCCCAGGCCCTGTGGGGAATCCCGATAAACGGGGACGGCGTTCACGGCAGGTCCCTCCCCTGCCTCACGTATTTCGCCACCTGGACAAAATGAGTGTTTTCACAGCTGCCGTTCATTTTTAGTTTTTTACCCCGAGGAAGGAACGAAGCAGTTCGAGGCACCTGCGGCCGGGTTGGGGCGAGGCAGCGGGATTTCGGGACGGGGACGGCGGGGAGGTTCCGGGGGAGCCACACCACGTAGGTGGCGGCCGGCTCCGGCCTGGAGGCCGCGACGTTGCTGAAAGATTTATCACCTGCTCAGCCTCGGAGACGGGGAAGAAAAACACAGACTGGAAATGGTTCTGGCTGACGGACGGACCCCCGGGGAACCGTCCCCAAATACCCCTTTTCTTTCTCCGTTCGGTCGCTGCCCGGGCTGAGCTGGGCCTCGTGGATGCTTGTTGAGTGTCCACGGAGCCCGGGATGCTGTGCCGGGTGCCGGGTGGGTGAGGGGGTGACTGTGAGGTTCCCTCGTCTCTAGTGGAGAGATCGGGAGAGTAGACAAAGAAAATAGTATCTAACTGCTGCCTGTGATGAGGGTTTGCTTTTTTTTTAAGAGGGAGTCTCGCTCTGTCCCCCAGGCTGGAGTGCGGTGGCGCGATCTCAGCTCACTGCAGCCTCCGCCTCCCGGGTTCAAGTGATTCTCCTGCCTCAGCCTCCCGAGTAGCTGGGACGACACGCACCTGCCACCACGCCCGGCTCATTTTTGTATATTTATTAGAGATGGGGTTTTACCATGTTGGCCGGGCTGGTTTCGAACTCCTGACCTCAGGTGATCCACCCGCCTCGGCCTTCTTTCCTCCCTTCCTTCCTTCTTCCTTCCTTCCTTCTTCCGTCCTTCCTTCTTCCTTCCTTCTTCCTTCCTTCCTTCTTTCCTTCCTTCCTTCTTCCGTCCTTCCTTCTTCCTTCCTTCTTCCTTCCTTCCTTCTTTCCTTCCTTCTTCCTTCCTTCCTTCCTTCCTTCTTCCTTCCTTCTTCCTTCCTTCCTTCTTCCCTTCCTTCCTTCCTTCTCCTTCCTTCCTTCTTCCTTCCTTCTTCCTTCTTCCTTCCTTCTTCCTTCCTTCTTCCTTCCTTCTTCCCTTCCTTCTTCCCTTCCTTCCTTCCTTCTCCTTCCTTCCTTCCTTCTTTCTTTCTTTCTTTCTTTCTTTCTTTCTCTCTCTCTCTCCCTCCCTCCCTCCCTCCCTCCCTCCCTTCCTCCCTTCCTCCCTCCCTTCCTCCTTTCCTTCCTTCCTCCCTCCCTCCATTCCTTCCTTCCTTCCTTCCTTCCTTCCTTCTTTCCTTCCTTCTTCCTTCCTTCCTTCCTCCTTCCTTCCTTCCTTCCTTCTTCCTTCCTTCTTCCTTCCTTCCTTCTTCCCTTCCTTCCTTCCTTCTCCTTCCTTCCTTCTTCCTTCCTTCTTCCTTCTTCCTTCCTTCCTTCTTCCTTCCTTCCTTCCTTCTCCTTCCTTCCTTCTCCTTCCTTCCTTCTTCCTTCCTTCCTTCCTTCTTCCTTCCTTCTTTCCTTCCTTCCTTCTTCCGTCCTTCCTTCTTCCTTCCTTCTTCCTTCCTTCCTTCTTCCTTCCTTCTTCCTTCCTTCTTCCTTCCTTCCTTCTTCCTTCCTTCTTCCTTCCTTCTTCCTTCCTTCCTTCTTCCCTTCCTTCCTTCCTTCTCCTTCCTTCCTTCTTCCTTCCTTCCTTCCTTCTTCCTTCCTTCTGCCTTCCTTCTTCCTTCCTTCCTTCCTTCTTCCCTTCCTTCCTTCTTCCTTCCTTCCTTCTTCCTTCCTTCCTTCTTTCTTCCTTCCTTCTTCCTTCCTTCTTCCTTCCTTCCTTCTTTCTTCCTTCCTTCTTCCTTCCTTCTTCCTTCCTTCCTTCCTTCTTTCTTCCTTCCTTCTTCCTTCCTTTCTTCCTTCTTCCTTCCTTCCTTCCTTCTTTCTTCCTTCCTTCTTCCTTCCTCCCTCACTCCCTCCCTCCCTCCCTCCCTCCCTCCCTCCCTCCTTCCCTCCTTCCTTCCTTCCTTCCTTCCTTCCTTCCTTCCTTCCTTCCTTCCTTCCTTCCTTCCTTCCTTCCTTCCTTCCTTCCTTCCTTCCTTCCTTCCTTCCTTCCTTCCTTCCTTCCTTCGTTTCTGCCGTGTGCTCTTCTTTTCTATTCATTTATTTTTAAGACAGGGTCTCGCTCTGTCCCCCAGGCCGGAGTGCACTGGTGCGATCTCGGCTCACTGCAGCCTCCGCCTCCCGGGTTCAAGTGATCCTCCCGCCTCAGCCTCCCGAGCCGCTGGGACCACCGGCGTGGACCCCCACAGCCGGCCGATTTTCTCATGTTCTGTAGACATGACGCCTTTGCTGTGTTGCCCAGGCTGGGGTTGGATTCCTGGGCTCGAGGCCTCCTCCCGCTCCGGTCTCCCAACGTGCTGGGACGACAGGTGCGAGCCACCGCGTCCGGCTAACAGGTCTTTTGTGGGAGACACATAATTCTAAACCTAGAAAATTGTCTCTTTCTCTCTTTCTCAGTCTCCGTCTCCCTCCACACACACAGACACACACACACACCCCTCGTATGTATAGATGCATTTGTATATGTGTAGAGGTATTTGTGCATATATACGTATATAGGATATAGATGTGTATTTAAACCATTATGATATGACTTTGATGGCTGATAATATTTCAGTGAATATTTTTCTCCTCTCTCCACACACACACACACACTCACATTTTGTAAGTATAGATGCATTTATATAGGGGTAGATGTATGTGTGCATCTATATAGATGATAAATATGGATATTTAAACCATTAGAAGATGATTTTGAGGTCGATAATATTTCAGTGAATATTTCTCGTCTCTCTCCACACACTCACACACACTCACACTCTCACATTTTGTAAGTATATATGCATTTATTTAGGTGTAGAGGTATCTGCGCATCTATACATATATATGATAAATATGGATATTTAAACTCTTAGAAGATGATTTTGATGGCTGATATTTCAGTATCTCTCCTCTCTCTCTCTCTACACTCACTCACACACCCCTTGTATGTATATGTGCATTTATGTAGCGGTAGAGGTGTTTGTGCATGGATAGATATAGATGAGATATATATGTGTATATTTAAACCATTAGAAGATGATTTTGAGGTCGATACTATTTCAGTGAATATTTCTCCTCTCTCTCCACCCACACACACACTCACACCTTGTCTGTATATATGTAATTATATAGCTGTAGAGGTATTTGTACATCTATAGATATAGATGATAAATATGGATATTTAAACCATTAGATGATTTTGATGGCGATAATATTGCAGTGAATATTTCTCCTCTCTCTCCACACACACTCACTCACACCTTGTCTGTATAGACGCATTCATACAGCTGTAGAGGTATCTGTGCATGGATAGATACACGTGACGTACATCTGTGTATTTAAACCATGAGAAGATTTGAATGGCTTCGACTATTTCAGTGAATATCTCTTAAAAATAACGACCGCCCACGGCCCTGATGAAAAGCGACGGTTCCCTCAACACAGCACGGACACCCCAGAGACAGGACGGACACCCCAGAGACAGGACGGACACCCAGAGACAGGACGGACACCCCAGAGACGGGACGGTCACCCCCAGAGACAGCACGGACACCCCCAGAGACGGGACGGACGCCCCAGAGATGGGACGGATGCCCAGAGACGGGACGGACACCCCAGAGACGGGACAGTCACCCCAGAGACGGGACGGACGCCCCAGAGACAGGACGGACGCCCCAGAGATGGCACAGACACCCCCAGAGACGGGACGGACACCCCCAGAGACGGGACGGACCCCCCAGAGACAGCACGGACGCCCCAGAGACAGGACGGACGCCCCAGAGATGGCACAGACACCCCCAGAGACGGGACGGACCCCCCAGAGACAGCACGGACCCCCCAGAGACAGGACGGACGCCCCAGAGACAGGACGGATGCCCCAGAGACGGGACGGACACCCCAGAGACAGGACGGACACCCCCAGAGACGGGACGGACACCCCAGAGACAGGACGGACACCCCAGAGACAGGACGGACACCCCCAGAGACAGCACGGACCCCCCAGAGACGGGACGGATGCCCCAGAGACGGGACGGACACCCCAGAGACATGACGGACCCCCCAGAGACGGGACGGACGCCCCAGAGACGGGATGGACACCCCCAGAGACGGGACGGACACACCAGAGACGGGACGGACCCCCCAGAGATGGGACGGACGCCCCAGAGACGGGACGGACACCCCCAGAGACGGGACGGACACACCAGAGACGGGACGGACGCCCCAGAGACGGGACGGACACCCCCAGAGACACGACGGACACCCCCAGAGAGAGGACGGACCCCCCAGAAACGGGACGGACACCCCAGAGACGGGATGGACACCCCCAGAGACAGGACGGACACCCCCAGAGACACGACGGACACCCCCAGAGAGAGGACGGACCCCCCAGAAACGGGACGGACACCCCAGAGACGGGACGGTCACCCCCAGAGACAGGACGGACACCCCCAGAGACGGGACGGACACCCCAGAGACGGGATGGACACCCCCAGAGACAGGACGGACACCCCCAGAGACGGGACGGCCACCCCAGCCCCGCGTCGTTCGTTGCGTCGTTTCCCGCCGGCCACACGATGGCGATGTGTCACCTACGGAAACGGTGGACGCGCGTCGGGGCCTTCGCCGCGTTTTCAACCCTGAACGGCCTCCACCCCGTGGGTCCCCCGCTGCGCACGCCGGGGCCTCCTTCCCGCCTCCCGGGCTGGCCTTCGGGTCCCTCCATTCACCCCAAACCGGAATCGAGCCCCTTCCCTCCCCCAGCTGCCACCCCCCGAGCCGTCCACACCCGCAACCAGCTCATTCCCAACGGCCGGGGCCGTGCCACCCGCCTTGACCCCGTTTCGGACGCTCCCGTTGCAAAGCAAACGCTGTGGCGATGACCGATCTGTAGCCCAGGAGGTGAACACCAGCCACGTTCCCGTGAGCACCATCTCCTCAGCCCCCCGTTCTCTCCCACACGCCCCCCATTCCGAGGACGGAAAAACGGCTTCTCCGACCTGGGCCTGAATCTGGGCAGAAAACGGAGACTCTGCCAGTCCTGGCTCTGCCTGCAAACCCGGCCGTCCACTGAGCGTTTCTTAAAAAACTGGATTGATTGATGTTAGTTTTTGGTTTGTGTTTTCCAGACAGAGTCTCCGTCTGTCATCCAGGCTGGAGCACGGGGGGCATGGGGCGATCTCGGCTCAGGGCAGCCCCCGTCTCCTGTGGCCTCAGGTGATCCTCCCGCCTCAGCCTCCCGAGGAGCTGGGACCACAGGCACCTGCCACCACGCCCAGCTCTTTTATTTTGTATTTTTCTAGAGACGGGGTTTCCCTATCTTGCCCGGGCTGGTCTTGAACTCCTGACCTCAGGTGATCCACCCACCTCAGCCTCCCAAGCACCTGCCACCACACCCAACCCATTCTTTTTCTTTTTTTTTTTCTGTATTTTTTGTACAGACGGGGGTTCACCACGTTGACTGGGCTGCTCTTGAACTCCTAACCTCAGGTGATCCATCGGCCCCAGCCTCCCGAGTAGCTGGGACCACAGGCACCTGCCACCACACCGAACTAATTTTTTTGTATTTTCTTTTGTAGAGACGGGGGTTCACCACGTTGCCTGGGCTGGTCTTGAACTCCTGACCTCAGGTGATCCTCCCGCCTCAGCCTCCCGATTAGCTGGGACCACAGGCACCTGCCACCGCACTGAACTATTTCTTTTGTATTTTTTGGTAGAGATGGGGGTTCACCACGTTGCCTGGGCTGCTCTTGAACTCCTGACCTCAGGTGATCCACCCGCCTCAGCCTCCCAAGTAGCTGGGACCACAGGCACCTGCCACCACACCCAGCTCATTTATTTTGTGCTTTTTGTATAGACGGGGGTTCACCACGTTGCCTGGGCTGGTCTCAAACTCCTGACCTCAAGTGATCCTCCCGCCTCAGCCTCCTGAGTAGCTGGGACCACAGGCACCTGCCACCACGCCCAGCTCTTTTATTTTGTATTTTTGTAGAGACGGGGGTTCACCACGTTGCCTGGGCTGGTCTTGAACTCCTGACCTCAGGTGATCCTCCCGCCTCAGCCTCCTGAGTAGCTGGGACCACAGGCACCTGCCACCGCACCCGGCTCTTCTTTTTGTATTTTTTGTAGACACGGGGTTTCACTATCTTGCCCGGGCTGGTCTTGAACTCCTGACCTCAGGTGATCCGCTTGCCTCAGGCTCCCAAGCACCTGCCACCACACCCAACTCATTTTTTTTTTTTTTTTTGGTATTTTTTGTACAATGGGGGTTCACCACGTTGCCTGGGCTGGTCTTGAACTCCTAACCTCAAGTGATCCACCTGCGTCAGCCTCCTGAGTAGCTGGGACCACAGGCACCTGCCACCACACCGAACTAATTTTTTTGTATTTTTTTTGTAGAGACGGGGGTTCACCACGTTGCCTGGGCTGGTCTCGAACTCCTGGGATCCAGCCGTCCACCACCTCGGCCTCCCAACGTGCCGGGACGACAGGTGTGAACCCCCGCACCTCGGGTCTACGTTTTGTTTGTTTGTTTTTGTTTTTGTAGAAATCGTTTCAGTGGCCACAAAAGTTCCCCAAAAATCGTTCCCGTCATTCTCCCTGACAATAACAATCCTTGTGGGCGCGCAGGACGCCGTGCTGCTGACCTGAACGGTCTCCACTCTCCGTGTACGTGGCTCAGTGTCTGGACATTTTCGAGTCCAGCATCTTGCTCTGTTGTTGTTGATTTGATCTCAGCTCGCAGCAGCCTCCACCTCCTGGGCTCAAGCCATTCACCTGCCTCAGCCTCCCGAGGAGCTGGGACCACAGGTGCCGCCACCGTGCCTGGCTCACTTTTAAACTTTTGTAGAGATGGGATCTCACTGTGTTGTCCAGGCGGGTCTTGAACTCTTAACCTCAAGAAATCTTCCCGCCTCAGCCTTCCAGAGTGTTGCAATGACGGGCATGAGCCGCTGTGCCTGACCTATTTTTTATTGCTGTTGTTTTTGTAGAAATCATTTAAGAAGTGGCCGGGCGCGGTGGCTCACGTCTGTCATCCCAGCACTTTGGGAGGCCGAGGCGGGTGAATCACGAGGTCAGGAGATCGAGACCAGCCTGGTCAACACGGTGAAACCCCATCTCTACTAAACCCTCCATCTCAAACAAAAGAAATCCTTTAAGAAGTGTCAGCAAAACCCCACAAAAACCCTGTAATTGTCTCTTCAATTCGCTCTTTGTGGGCCCAAAAGCACATCCCGATCTGGACGTGAACGTTTTTCTGTTTTTTTTTTTTTGAGACGGAGTCTCGCTCTGTCACCCAGGCTGGAGTGCGGTGGCACGATCTCGGCTCACTGCAAGCTCCGCCTCCCGGGTTCAAGCCATTCTCCTGCCTCAGCCTCCCGAGTAGCTGGGACTACAGGCGCCCGCCACTGCGCCCGGCTAATTTTTTGTATTTTTTAGTAGAGACGGGGTTTCACCGTGTTAGCCAGGATGGTCTCGATCTCCTGACCTTGTGATCCGCCCGCCTCGGCCTTCCAAAGTGCTGGGATTACAGGCGTGAGCCACCGCGCCCGGCCACGTTTTTCTGTTTTTAAACTGAGACAGAGTCTCACTCTGTGGCTCGATCCAGAGACAGAGACAGGAGGGCCGATCCAGAGACGGGACGGACACTTCAGAGACAAGACGGCCACCCCAGAGACAGGACAGCCACCCCAGAGTCTCCGTGATGAGGCCGTGCTGGACACTGTAGGGTGTTGAGTCTCTGTGATGGGACCGTCCTGGACACTGTAGGGTGTTGAGTCTGAGTCTCTGTGATGGGACCGTCCTGGACACTGTAGGTTGTTGAGTCTGAGTCTCTGTGATGGGACCATCCTGGACACTGTAGGGTGTTGAGTCTGAGTCTCTGTGATGGGACCGTCCTGGACCCTGTAGGGTGTTGAGTCTGAGTCTCTGTGATGGGACCGTCCTGGGCTCTGTTGGGTGTTGAGTCTGAGTCTCTGTGATGGGACCGTCCTGGGCTCTGTAGGGTGTTGAGTCTGAGTCTCTGTGATGGGACCGTCCTGGACACTGTAGGGTGTTGAGTCTGAGTCTCTGTGATGGGACCGTCCTGGACCCTGTAGGGTGTTGAGTCTGAGTCTCTGTGATGGGACCGTCCTGGACACTGTAGGGTGTTGAGTCTCTGTGATGGGACCGTCCTGGACACTGTAGGGTGTTGAGTCTCTGTGATGGGACCGTCCTGGACCCTGTAGGGTGTTGAGTCTGAGTCTCTGTGATGGGACCGTCCTGGACCCTGTAGGGTGTTGAGTCTGAGTCTCTGTGATGGGACCGTCCTGGACCCTGTAGGGTGTTGAGTCTGAGTCTCTGTGATGGGACCGTCCTGGGCTCTGTAGGGTGCTGAGTCTCTGTGATGGGACCGTCCTGGACACTGTAGGGTGTTGAGTCTCTGTGATGGGACCGTCCTGGACCCTGTAGGGTGTTGAGTCTGAGTCTCTGTGATGGGACCGTCCTGGACACTGTAGGGTGTTGAGTCTCTGTGATGGGACCGTCCTGGACACTGTAGGGTGTTGAGTCTGAGTCTCTGTGATGGGACCGTCCTGGACACTGTAGGGTGTTGAGTCTCTGTGATGGGACCGTCCTGGACACTGTAGGGTGTTGAGTCTGAGTCTCTGTGATGGGACCGTCCTGGACACTGTAGGGTGTTGAGTCTGAGTCTCTGTGATGGGACCATCCTGGACACTGTGGGGTGTTGAGTCTGAGTCTCTGTGATGGGACCGTCCTGGACACTGTAGGGTGTTGAGTCTCTGTGATGGGACCGTCCTGGACCCTGTAGGGTGTTGAGTCTGAGTCTCTGTGATGAGGCCGTCCTGGGCCCTGTAGGTGCTGACTCTCTGTCATGGGGCCGTCCTGGGTGGTGTAAGGTGCTGATCCACGTCCGTGGGCTCCACCCAGCAGATGCCAGATGCACCCCCCAGTTGTGACACCCAAACCTGTCCCCTGATGTTGCTGAGTGTGTCCGGGGAGGGGGCCTGGATCTCCCCTGGCTGAGAACCACACTGCACTAAGGCAGTCAACAGAGGACGGCCACAGTTAGACACACAGGTGCAGATGAGCTCACACCGGCTTCTCCAAGCAGCTCACTCCGAAATCCTATGTTGTTTTTTCTTTTTTGCGACGGAGTCTCGCTCTGTCACCCAGGCTGGAGTGCAGTGGGCGGATCTCAGCTCACTGCAACCTCCGCTTCCCGGGTTCCGGCATTCTCCTGCCTCAGCCTCCTGAGTAGCTGGGACTACAGGTGCCCGCCACCTCGCCCGGCTAGTTTTTTGTATTTTTAGTAGAGACGGGGTTTCCTTCCTTCCTTCCTTTTTTCCTTCCTTCCCTTCCTTCTTTCCCTCCCTCCTTCCTTCCTTCCTTCCTTCCTTCCCTTGCTTCCTTCTTTCCTTCCTTCCTTCCTTCCTTCTCTTCCTTCCTTCTCTTCCTTCCTTCCTTCCTTATTTCCCTCCTTCCTTCCTTCCTTCCTTCCCTTCCTTCCTTTTTTCCTTCCTTCCTTCTCTTCCTTCCTTCCTTCCTTCCCTTCCTTCCTTTTTTCCTTCCTTCTTTCCTTCCTTCCTTCCTTCCTTCCTTTTCTTCCTTCCTTCCTTCTCTTCCTTCCTTCCTTCCCTTCCTTCCTTCTTTCCTTCCTTCCTTCCTTCCTTCTCTTCCTTCCTTCTCTTCCTTCCTTCTTTCCTTCCTTCCTTTTGTCCTTCCTTCCTTCCTTCTCTTCCTTCCTTCTCTTCCTTCCTTCCTTCCTTCTCTTCCTTCCTTCCCTCCTTCCTTCCTTCCTTCCTTCCTTCCTTCCTTCCTTCCTTCCTTCCTTCCTTCCTTCCTTCCCTCCTTCCTTCCTTCCGTTCCTTCTTCCCTCTCTCCCCTTCCACCCTCCCTCCCTCCCTCCCTCCGTCCTTCGTTCCCGCCAAAGAGCTCTTCCATTCCTAACTCCCAGAACCTGCGAATGGACCCTCATTCGGAAATGGGGTCTTTCCGGAGACAATTAGGTGAAGGATCTCAAGGTGAAACCATCTTGCTGTTGGGGTGGGTCCTAAACGCAATGGCAGGTGTCCTTCGAGGAGACAGAAGAGGAGACACAGACACCGAGGAGGAGGCCACGTGGACACGGAGGCGGGGACTGGAGTGATGCGGCCACCAGCCCGGGGACGTCGGCAGACTCGCGTGTTTAAGAACGGAGCCCCCCGACGACAGAGTTCCCGGCCCTTCGAGGGGCTTACAGCTCTCAGGGGTTCCACGTGAAATGAAAGGGGTGGCGATGGATGGAGACCACATGGGGTCACGGTCGGGGGTTAGTGTTTTAACCTCAGGCCTGGTCATCAGTGGCGCCGGCCCGTCTTGCCACTGACTTCATTCCTGTTGTTTTTCAACTTTTACTTCCTCCTCTTCCTCCTCGGAGACAGGAGACGGTGAGCGGAACGGCTTCTCTTCTCACCTGGATCTCAGACTTCTAGTCTATGCAACTATTCCAGAACTATGAGGATGTAATTAAGGTAAATGTGAAGACGACATCATCCTGAAGTAGATGGTCCTTAATACGCAAAAATGCAATCGTAAGTGTCCTTCTAAGAGACAGAAGAGGAGACACAGACACAGAGGAGGAGGCCACGGGGAGACGGAGGCAGAGACTGGAGTGATGCGGCCACAAGCCCAGGGACACCTGGAGACCCCAGGAGCTGGGAGAGGCAGGAAGGAGCCTCCCCTAAGGCCCTAGAAGAAACCCAATAAAATTGTTTTAGGTTGAACTATCGTCTCCCCCAAAAGCCATGTCTACATCCTAACTCCCTGAGCCCGTGAGTGGGACCTTATTCAGACATAAGGTCTTTAGAGAAGGAACTAAGTCAAGGATTTTGAGATGAAATCATTCTGGAGTAGGGTGAGTCCCAAACCCAATGACAGGTGTCCCTGTAAGAGACAGAAGAGGAGACACAGACACAGAGGAGAAGGCCACGGGGAGACGGAGGCAGAGACTGGAGTGATGCGGCCACAAGCCCAGGGACACCTGGAGCCCCCGGGATCTGGGAGAGGCAGGAAGGATCCTCCCCTAGAGCCTCCAGAGGGAAGTGGATACAATTGTAGTGGATGGAACTGTGGTTCTCCTAAAAGCTCCGTCCACATCCTAATTCCCAGAACCAGTGAATGGGACCTTATTTGGAAATAAGGTGTTTGTAATAAGGATCCAGAGATGAGGTGATCCTGGCGTACGATGGGCCCTAAATGCAATGGCAGGTGTCTTTGTAAGAGACAGAAGAGGAGACACAGACACAGAGGAGAAGGCCACGGGGAGACGGAGGCAGAGACTGGAGTGATGCGGCCACAAGCCCAGGGACGCCTGGAGCCCCCAGGAGCTGGGAGAGGCAGGAAGGATCCTCCCCTGAGGCCTCCCGAGGGATCCCCGTCCTCACACACCTGCCCCTCAGGGTTCTGTTCTCCACCCCTGGGAGACGACGTAGATGGTTTTCACCCCGTCTGTTTGTGGCTTTGCCCCCCTAGAAACCCAGATTTCCTGAAAGAAGCCAAAGCTGCAGCGAATGAACGTGACCGTGTCTCCCGCCGGCGGACGCTACGGTGACCCGTGGGTGGGGGGTTCCCGGGGGCCCTGACACTCCGACATGGCGAAGAAGAAAATAAGTTTCCAAACGGTGAGAAGGTCCTAATTGAAGTGAACATAAAAGCCGGTGACGCCGTGTTAATTGGTCTGTCTCCGGCATCATTTGGGCCTGGGAGACGCGAGGTCCCCGGGCCCCTCGCCGGATTGTGGAGACTCACATCTTTAATTCAGCGATCTTTGTATTAATCACCTCCGGATCGGTTCGCTGCGATGGGGACGCGCTCTCTTGTGCAGTGACGGGCGTATCTCGTCGGCCTTAAGATAAATAAATGAACTGGGGGAAGGAAAAAAAAGGAAAAAACGCTTCGTTTGCCAGGAAAGGGACAGACGTCGGGGCTGGTTGTGGGTGGCTGGTGCCGGGATGGGCAGGACTGTGGCCCCAGGTCCCAGGTCTGGGTGAGGCCCCAGGAAAAGGAAAAATTCACTTCTTATGACATATCTTAGTCCATCTCAGGCTATGGTCACAGAACACCATAGACTGGGCGGCTTTATAAACAACAGACGTTGATTCTCCCACCGTCCTGGAGGCTGGAGGTCCGAGATCCAGGTGTGGGCAGGGCTGGTTCCTCCCGAGGCCTCTCTCCTGGGCTTGGAGACGCCGCCTTCTCCCTGTGTCCTCACAGGCTCGTCCCTCTGTGTGTGTCTGTGTCCTCATCTCCTCCTCTTATGAGGACCCCAATCCTTTTGGATCAGGGCCCACCCCAGTGACCTCATTTTCCCCGAATGTCCTCGTTAAAGACCCCGTTTTCAAACACGGTCACATCCTGAGGGTCTGGGGTTAGCGCGTCCACCTGTGCATTTGTAATGCACAGAACTCAGCCCATCACCAAAGGCATGAGAATGAAATAATGAGCTTCGGGGACGTGGGGGAAGAGGGTGGAGGGGGCGAGAGGGTGCAAGGGGGGTGTGGGGGGAAAAGACGGCTCGAGATTCACGGACAGTGTGCGCTGCTCGGGGGACAGGTGCGCCC
Organism: Macaca nemestrina; assembly: GCF_043159975.1. Lineage (NCBI taxonomy): Eukaryota > Metazoa > Chordata > Mammalia > Primates > Cercopithecidae > Macaca > Macaca nemestrina. The sequence continues at coordinate 315,612 of NC_092146.1, forward strand.
AAATCTCAGCAATCACCAGTGAAGAACTCACGGAACCAAACACCACCTGTTCCCCAGTAAACTATGGAAATAAAAAATAAAACTAAAAGGCACCCGGAAGGAAAAAAAAAAAAAAACCTGAGTCTGCTACAGGCAGTTGTTAAGGCTTTTCTTTGGACTGAAGGGTTAAAATGCAAGCAGCCGCCGGGCACAGGGGCTCACGCCCGTCATCCCAGCACTTTGGGAGGCTGAGGCGGGAGGATCACCTGAGGTCGGGAGTTCGAGACCAGCCTGACCAACACGGTGAAACCCCGTCTCTACTAAAATACAAAAATTAGCCGGGCGAGGTGGCAGGTGCCTGTAATCCCAGCTACTCGGGAGGCTGAGGCAGGTGGATCACCTGAGGTCAGGAGATCGAGACCAGCCTGACCAACACGGTGAAACCCCGTCTCTACTAAAATACAAAAATTAGCCGGGCGAGGTGGCAGGTGCCTGTAATCCCAGCTACTCGGGAGGCTGAGGCAGGAGAACGGCGTGAACCCGGGAGGCGGAGCTTGCAGTGAGCTGAGATCCGGCCACCGCACTCCAGACTGGGCGACAGAGCCAGACTCCGTCTCAAAAAAAAAAAAAATGCAAACAGCAGCCCTTTGGGGGCCGCCAGACGCAGCCCCCATCTCAGCCCCTTGTTTCTCTGGGCTGTGGAAACTGGAGCATCGAATCTGTGGCCGTTAGAAGCAGGTGTAGCCTCTTTTCTCCCAGCAGTGAGGCTGAGAGGGGGTGACCAGGCCGCCGGGGAAGACGCTGTGGTGGGGGCTTGTCTGCGATGGGCTGACAGAAGCCCCCAGGGGTGACAGCTCCCAGGCCAAGAAGGAAGGGACGCCTGGGCGGGCCTCCCTGGGTATATTTGCCCCCTGGAAGCTCACGGTCTCCCTGGGCCACGGTGGGCAGCCGTCAGGAAGGGGCGATGGATGGAGTGTGAGACCAGCCTGGGCAACGTAGCCAGACCCCGTCTCTACAGCAAACACAAAACAATAGCTGGATACGGTGGTTCACGCCTGCAATTCCAGCCTGTAATCCCAGCACTTGGGGAGAATTGCTTCAGGCCAGGAGTTCAAGCCCAGCCTGGGCAACATAGCCAGATCCCGTCTCTGCAGCAAATACAAAAAAATAGCTGGATACGGTGGTTCACACCTGCAATCCCAGCACTTTGGGAGGTTGGCTTGATGCCGGGAGTTCGAGACCAGCCTGGGCAACATAGCCAGACCCCGTCTCTACAGCAAAAAAAAAAAAAAAAAAAAAAAAAAAAAAGCCAGATATGGTGACTCACACCTGCAATCCAGCCTGTAATCCCAGCACTTCGGGAGGCTGTGGTGGGAGGGTTACTTGAGGCCGGGAGTTCAAGACCAGCCTGGAGAACATAGCCAGACCCCGTCTCTACAGCAAATACAAAAGAATAGCTGGATACGGTGGCTCACGCCTGCAATTCCAGCCTGTAATCCCAGCACTTTGGGAGAATTGCTTGAGGCCAGGAGTTCAAGCCCAGCCTGGGCAACATAGCCAGATCCCGTCTCTGCAGCAAATACAAAAAAAATAGCTGGATACTGTGGTTCACACCTGCAATCCCAGCACTTTGGGAGGTTGGCTTGAGGCCGGGAGTTCGAGACCAGCCTGGGCAATGTAGCCAGACCCCGTCTCTACAGCAAACACAAAACAATAGCCAGATATGGTGACTCACACCTGCAATCCAGCCTGTAATCCCAGCACTTCGGGAGGCTGTGGTGGGAGGGTTACTTGAGGCCGGGAGTTCAGGACCAGCCTGGACAACATAGCCAGACCCCATCTCTACAGCAAATAGAAAAAAAAAATAGCTGGATACGGTGACTCACACCTGCAATCTCGTGAGCCTTGAATTCTAGCTCGGGTGCCCTCATGATCCCTCGTGAGTATTTGGCAGCGTGGGGCCCGCCTGGCGTGGGCTCCGGGTGCAGCTGCCGGTGTGATGGGAGGTGACGCGGAGGGCGACGCGCAGGCGTTGGTGAGGCCTGGACGTCAGGAATGATTCCCGTGGCCGCTGCAGCCGGTCCCTTCCAAAGCCGACGCGGACAACGTGCTCGGGGCACCCACGGCGAGGGGCGTCCGGACGGTGCCCGGGATCCTGCCGTGGCCCACGAGGGCGGCCGGACTCCCGTCTACAGCGGGCAGGGCTGGTATTTTGCAGCCTCTACAGGTGCCGAATTGGGCCGATGGAGTGTCCGGAGTCCACGCTGGGCCACCGGCTCCTCAGGACCACACACAGCCGGACTTTGTTTCAATGAGGTTCGGCGAGACACACAGACCTGAACATGATGGTCGTGGAGGAATAAGCGTTTTTTTGTTTCTTTGTTTCTATTTATTTTTTTTTTTTTGAGACGGAGTCTCGCTGTGTCGCCCAGGCTGGAGGGCAGTGGCCGGATCTCGGCTCACGGCAACCTCCGCCTCCCGGGTTCAAGCGATTCTCCTGCCTCAGCCTCCCGAGTAGCTGGGATGACAGGCACCTGCCCCTGCACCTGCCTAATTCTGTATTTTCAGTAGAGACGGGGTTTCACCATGTTGGTCAGGCTGGTCTCGAACTCCTGACCTTGTGATCCGCCCGCCTCGGCCTCCCAAAGTGCTGGGATGACAGGCCTGGGGTCCCTTTTTTAAAGACTCTCAGCCTATATCCTCCCAACCTCATCACCTTCTGAAGCTCGACACTTCACAACACCATCACCTCAGTGCTTAGGGATTCGACACACGTCGGTCAAACACCTGCCAAGGTATAATTAATATCATTACGTCTCGCTCTCTCGCCCAGGCTGGAGTGCAGTGGCGCGATCTTGGCTCACGGCAACCTCCGCCTCCCGGGTTCACACCATTCTCCTGCCTCAGCCTCCCAAGAAACTGGGACAACAGGCACCCACCACCACGCCTGGCTATTTTATTTTATTTTATTTTTTGTATTTTTAGTAGAGACGGGGTTTCACCGTGTTGGCCAGGATGGTCTCGATCTCCTGACCTTGTGATCCACCTGCCCCGGCCTCCCAAAGTGCTGGGATGACAGGCCTGAGCCACCGTGCCCGGCCCGTTATTTTATTTTTAGTACAGATGGGGCCTGGCTCTGTTGCCCAGGCTGAAGTGTGGTGAAGTGATCAGGTTCCCTGCACTGTGTTGTTTTGAGACAGAGTCTGACTTTCTCCCCAGGCTGGAGTGCAGTGATGTGATCTCGGCTCACTGCAACCTCCGCCTCCCGGGTTCACGCCGTTCTCCCGCCTCAGCCTCCCGAGTAGCTGGGACTACAGGCGCCGCCACCTCGCCCGGCTAATTTTTTTAAGTGATTTTTTTTTTTTTTTTTTGGTAGAGATGGGGTCTTACTATGTCTTCCAGGCCGAAGTTCAGCAGTATCGTCATAGCTTATCCAGCCGCGAAATCCCGGGCTCAAGCGATCCTCCCACCTCAGCCTCCTAAAGTGCTAGGATTATGCGTGGGAGCCACGGCACTCCCCCAACGTATCTGTAAACGCACCTAAGGCATCAATCCAGATACGGTTCTGGAAATACAAGCCTCACCCTTACGAAGCTGTTTCCGTGGGTGTAACAAATTGCCATTCGCAGACTGGCTGAAAAAGAAACGGCGGCTCACTCCTGTAATCCTAGGACTTAGGGAGGCTGAGGCTGGAGGATGGCGTGAACCCGGGAGGCGGAGGTTGCAGTGAGCCCAGATTTTGCACTCCAGCCTGGGGGACAAGAGTGAAACGTCATCTCAAAATAAATGAATAAATAAAAATAAATAAATAAATAAATAAAATAAAAATAAATACATAAAAAATAAAACCTTCGTTTTGTCCTGAGTTGAAACTGAACGGCCTTGCAGATACGTGTGAAAACCCAGACCTTGGCCATGGCCTTGAGCAGGAGGAGGTAAATGACTCCCAGAGGCTCAGCGTTCCAATAATGGAACACTAGACATCAATGGGTTTAAGCCCGCTATGCGTTTAGCAGTGATACGGGAAGGACAGGACCCCTTCATGGAGAAAAATAGCACATTGGTTTTGTTTTCTGTTTTCCTTTTTTGAGATGGAGTCTCGCTCTGTCACCCAGGCCGGAGTGCAATGGTACGATCTCGGCTCACTGCAACCTCCGCCTCCCGGGTTCAAGCCATTCTCCTGCCTCAGCCTCCTGAGTAGCTGGGGTTACAGGTGCGCGCCGCACCTGTGCCCCGTGCTGGTCAGGCTGGTCTCGAACTCCTGACCTCACGTGATCTGCCCACGTCAGGCTCCCAAAGTTCTGGGATTACAGGCGTGAACCACCGCACCTGGCCACAAACACCTGCTTTCAAATATACTGAGTCTTTCCAGCTCAGGAGGTCAGAAATGGCCAAAGGCGGCAGGTTTGGTGGCTCACGCCTGCACTCCTGCAATCCCAGCATTTTGAGAAGCCAAGGTGGGAGGATCGCTTGAGGCCAGGAGTTTAAGACCAGCCTGGGCAACATAGCAAGACCCCACATTTCTACACACACACACACACACACAAAAGGTGTGGTGGCTCATGCCTGTAGTCCCAGCTACTGGGAAGACTGAAGAGGGAGGATCGTGTGAGCCCAGGTGTTCGAGGCTGCAGTGAGCCATGACTGAGCTGCTGCACTCCAGCCTGGGCAAGAGAGCAAGACCCTGTCTTAAAAAAATTAAATAATAATAAAAAGATAGGCCAGGTGCGTTGACTCACACCTGTCATCCCAGCACTTTGGGAGGCCGAGGCGGGTGGATCACCTGAGGTCGAGAGATCGAGACCAGCCTGGCCAGCAAGGTGAAACCCCGTCTCTACTAAAAATACTAAAATTAGCCAGGCGTGGTGGCAGGTGCCTGTAATCCCAGCTACTCGGGAGGCTGAGGCAGGGCAATGGCTTCAATCTGGGAGGCAGAAGTTGCAGTGAGCGGAGACTGTGCCATTGCACTCCAGCCTGGGCAACAGAGCAAGACCCTGTCTTAAAAAAAATAAAAATAAAAATAAAATAGGCCAGGTGCGTTAACTCACACCTGTCATCCCAGCACTTTGGGAGACCGAGGTGGGCGGATCATGAGGTCAGGAGTTCGAGACCAGCCTGGCCAGCAAGGTGAAGCCCAGTCTCTGCTAAAAATACTAAAATTAGCCGGGCGCGGTGGCAGGTGCCTGTCATCCCAGCTACTCGGGAGGGTGAGGCAGGAGAATCGCTTGAACCCGGGAGGCAGAGGTTGCAGTCAGCCGAGACTGTGCCATTGCACTCCAGCCTGGGCAAGAAGAGCAAAACTCCGTCTCAAGAAAAAAAAAGAAAAAGAAAGAAAGAAAGAAAAAAAACCGCTCAGGTACATGTTTGCTTTATTCCAGGATTGCTTTATGTGAAACCCTGGATGGTGGGGGCTCTGTCTGCATATTCTAGATGTTACCTTATGCTGTGAACCTGCTGGGGGGAGTGTGAAGACCGTTTAACCTTCCGGCTCTGGTGAGCACCTTGTTGCAGAGAACTCAGAAAGGTCCTGGAGCCTGTGGATGCTACGGTGGTTTATTTTCCCCCAGCCCTGGCCTACCTTGGGACACCCCCCCTCCCACCCCGGGTCTGTCCTCCCCAGACCTCCCCCACACACCCGGTCATCGCAGCCCGTGATGTTTAATGACGGCTTCACGCACCGGGCTATGGCCCTAAACGCTGGTGACAGGCCCAACACACACTAATTACCTAATTGAATTCCAGCCCGCCTGGGCCCGTGGAAAGGCTGAGCCGGGGATGAACACAGGTGCCCCGTCGTTACCTCCGGATGTCAAATATGAAGTCAGGTCTTCTCCGCCCGAGCCGGAGGAGCCGTTTCTCCTGCGCGCGCCGAGATTTCCACGGTTTTGCAGGAGAAACGGTTTCGCACCTGCCCTCTGGACAGCCTTGTCAGTTTTATCGACCGTGTCTGATGAAGGAATGTTTAAAGAGGCACGCAGTGAGAAGCATTCCCCTCCTTCTTTTGCGTGTGTGTGTGTGTGTGTGTGTGTGTGTGTGTGTGCATGAGTGTGTGGCTAGATTAAAAACCAGAATTTAAAACCAGTTACTGGCAAAGTGGGCCAGTTTGGGGCCGGAATAATGCGGCCAGGTCCTGACCCCAAACCTGTTTGTTCTGCAGCAGGTTTTGGCTGGAATATGAGGCCGGCGGGGCAGAGCCCTGTTCGGTGCCTGCAAGGTATTCGGACAGCGTTCCAGGTGTTCCTTAGGGAAGGCCTTGTGGCAGCTGAGAGTGCGGATTCCAGGAGGAAGGAGGGACTGAGGAGATCATCCCACCTCCCCCAGTGAAGGAGTTCACCTGCCGAGAACGAAAGCAGCGGCCGGTTGTCCTATCCTGGCAAACCTGACCCCAAGAATGCCCGGGTCCGTCGCCCCCGTGGACACCGTCTCCTTGTCCCTCGGAAGGAATCCAAAAGCGATGGCGAAAAAAAAATCTTAGATACATGAACAGAGGCAAAGCCGTGCCGGGACCGAGCCGGGCTGCAGGAGAGGCCACGTACGTCTCTGTCGGTGTTGGGAGCCGTTCGGTCGCCGAGAACTTCAGGGTGAGCTCCCATGACAGACTTATCTGGGGATTGAAGGCGTCGTGAAATATGCCCCCTCGAAAAAGTTTCCTGAGTTTGTTTGATACGCAACTTTCCTGATCAGGCTTTTGCTTCATCAGCCGGGGGGACGCGGGGCAGGGCGGGTGGAAGCCGTGGCTCGTGTGGGCTCTAGAGGGGCCTGTATTTTGTGTGTGTGTGTGTGTGTGTGTGTGTGTGTGTGTGTGTGTGTGCGTGAGCGCTCATTACTATTCTTGGATGTCTATAATTTACATCTAAATGCACTGACTAATTTTGATCCAATCATGTCAAAAGTGATAGGTACTGTGTGGGAGGAGATGACAGCTGTACCAGTCCGTGTTGCGAGACTGAGAGTCCCTCGAGGCGATGATTTAATACCCCAGTCAGCCAGGCCTGTCAGAATCGGAGGCCAAATTATGACACATTACATCGACAGTCAACCCACACGGAGGTTGCGGTGAGGGGGGAGGCCCCGGTTCACCCGGCACACGCGGCCCCCCGACCCTGCGATGGCTCCTCGGTCCGTCCCGGCCGGCCCTCACCTCCTCCGGCCCCCGGCAGCCGCCCCCTGCCCCGTCACACGCGTGGCTTCCCGGGTTCTAACCCCACACGAGGTGCAGAGTGGGGAGAAACGACGCGCTAACCCCACTTTAAGAGTCCTTTGCGTGTGTGTTTTTCACTCCGGCAAGAGTGGGGAGAAACGACTCGCTAACCCCACTTTAAGAGTCATTTGCGTGTGTGTTTTTCACTCCGGCAAGAGTGGGGAGAAACGACGCGCTAACCCCACTTTAAGAGTCATTTGCGTGTGTGTTTTTCACTCCGGCAACAGTGGGGAGAAGCGACGCGCTAATCCCACTTTAAGAGTCATTTTGCGTGTGTGTTTTTCACTCCGGCAACAGTGGGGAGAAGCGACGCGCTAACCCCACTTTAAGAGTCATTTGCGTGTGTGTTTTTCCACTCCTGCAAGAGTGGGGAGAAACGACGCGCTAACCCCACTTTAAGAGTCATTTGCGTGTGTGTTTTTAAGGGCGGGCCGGAGTTCCGCCGCCGTGCAGCGCGAGGGTGCGTGGGTGTGTCCGTATGTGCGTGTGCACACGTGTTCGCAGGTGTGCGTGGTGTCTGCGTGTGTCTATGTGGGTCCGTGTGTGCACACGCGCCCGTGTGTGTGCATCTGTGTGTGGCGTCTGCATGTGTCTCCATGCGTGTGTGTGTGTGTGTGTGTGTCTGTGCGTGCATATACCTGTGTGTGTCTCAGGGCATGCATGTGAGCGTAGGTCTGTGTCTGAGTGTGAACATGCCTGTGCAGTGATGTGTGTACACGTTTCTGTGCGTGCATACACGTCTGTGTGTCTGTGTGCATGTGAGTGTATGTGTGTCTGTGAGTGTGAACATGCCTATGCATTGATGTGCGTACACGTTTCTGTGTGTCTGTGCATACACCTGTATGTGTGTGTGTGTGAGTGTGGACATGCCTTGCACGTATGTGTGTGTGATTGTGTATGTCTGCATGCGTATGCCTGTATATGTGTCCGTGTGCACATGTGTCCGTATATGTGTGTCTACGTGAATGTGGGTATGCCCACAACAGACCTCGTTCTTGCCTGGGGACGAGATTTTGCCTTTACAAGACCAACAGGTTAACCCCAAGATTAGAAATGATGGTTTTGGCGACAGGACTCTGATCCTCCCTACACAGCTGCTAAGATCTCGGTGCTTGAGGTATTTGTCAGACAATGGACTTGATGGATCACCTGACCCCACCCAGATGAATAAACTGACTCATCTGATCCTGCCGTCCGCACCCAGGAACAGACTCAGTGCGAGAAGATTTCACCTCTCACCAATCAGCACTTCCGCTCACTGACGTACCCACCACCCACCCAGGGGCTCTTAAAAAATCTGATCCCTCAGGGGCCGGGCGCGGTGGCTCACGTCTGACATCCCAGCACTTTGGGAGGCTGAGGCAGGCGGATCACCTGAGGTCAGGAGTTCGAGACCAGCCTGGTCAACATGGGGAAACCCTGTCTCTACTAAAAATACAAAAAAATGAGCCGGGTGTGGTGGCGGGCGCCTGTCATCCCCGCTACTTGGGAGGCTGAGGCAGGAGAATCACTTAAACCCGAGACATGGAGTTTGCAGCGACCCGAGATTGTGCCACTGCACTCCAGCCTGGGCAACAAAAGTGAGACTATGTCTCAAAAAAAAAAAAAAAAAAAAAGAATACTAGCCGAGTGTGCTGGTACGCACCGGGAACCCTGGCTACTTGGGAGGCTGAGGTGGGGGAATCGTTTGAAACCGGGAGGCAGAGGTTGCAGTGAACTGAGACTGAGCCACTGCACTCCAGCCTGGGCAACAGAGCAAAAAAAAAAAAAAACAGTCTCAAAAAAAAAAAAAAGGCCGGGCGCGGTGGCTCACACCTGTCATCCCAGCACTTTGGGAGGCTGAGGCAGGTGGATCACGAAGTCAGGAGATCGAGACCATCCTGGCTAACACGGTGAAACCCCGTCTGTACTAAAAACACAAAAACTAGCCGGGCGAGGTGGCGGCGCCTGTAGTCCCAGCTACTCGGGAGGCTGAGGCAGGAGAATGGCGTGAACCCGGGAGGCGGAGCTTGCAGTGAGCCGAGATCCGGCCACTGCACTCCAGCCCGGGCGACAGAGCGAGACTCCGTCTCAAAAAAAAAAAAAAAAAAAAAAAGGAGTTGGAACATGTTCAAGAGACGTTCGAATAGTTAAGTGTGTGGATGAGTCCCTGGTGCACCTGTCATAACCAAATCCCATACACCGGGGGACTTAAGCAACAGACATTGATTCTCCCACAGTCCTGGAGGCTGGAGGTCCGAGATCCAGGTGTGGGCAGGGCTGGTTCCTCCTGAGGCCTCTCTCCTGGGCTTGGAGACGCCGTCTTCTCCCTGTGTCCTCACGGGGTCGTCCCTCTGTGTGTGTCTGTGTCTTAATCATCTTCCTCTAAGGACACCAGAGTCCTCTTGGATGACGGCCTTCGCTAGTGACCTCATGTTACCTTAGTCACCTCCTTTACGATCTGTCTCCAAATCCAGTTACATTCTAAGGCCCTGGGGGATGACAGCTTCGACCTACACATCTTGGGGGTCGCCCTTCCTCACAGAAAATAAACCTTTCTCTTTGCCTTGTTCAGGTGCCACTTGCTGTGTGAGAACAGAAACCCTTCTTGCTTGTCGTTGTCACCTGCTCAAGAACAGTCCGTGGCTCCCTATTTCCCCGGGGGGTGAAATCAAATGTCCCTGCCGTTGTGCGTGACGGACGACAGCTGTGTCCTGAACACACCAGGGGCTCGTGCTGCTGCGGCCGCCCGTCTGGGTCCTCACAGTGTCTGGGGAGTAGCGCCTCGGCCTGGCTCTGGACATCCGCGTGTTCCCCGGGGGGACAGCTGGGGCCGGACTCCCTTCCCGTTGTCATGAAAGCTCACGGCCACCCCCTTGGCTTGCTATGGGTTCCATGTAGCCTCCCTCAGAATTAGCTAAAAATCCTCCGGGTTGATTTATGGCCTTTGCAACGGCCGCGTTCAAGGAACGTCGTGCGTCCTGAAAAAGCTCGTGCCGGCCGAACAGGAAGGCAATTAGGAACCGGTGGATGATAAATGGACATTTTAAGCCGCCGTTTACTTAATATCCCCATTAAACAAGACTCTTTGCATTAATCACAATTCTCCAGCAGTCTATGAGGCCCTTTAATTGCTGCTTCAATGAGGACTGTGTTTCCGTCCAAACTCAATCTTGGATGGGGAGAGAGAGAAGCTTGCCAGGGCTCAGCTGCCCGGGCTGCCAAGAACTGTCAGAATCGATCACGTACGTGGTCACGTTTCCTACAGTCTCATTGGAGTACCCGGGGATTGACAGGAGAAAGTACCACATACTTTGTGTGTGTGTGTGTGTGTGTGTGTGTGTCGGACACGGACGGACACGGAGGCCGGGAGCAGGGAGCGGTGTGTGTTCACGTGTGAGGTTCTGAGAACAAACACAACTTGTTCCACTCAAAATCCGCAGGCCGGCGATGTTGTGGGCCCGTGCGTTCTGTACTTGCAATAGTTATTTTCATTTTATTATTTTATTTATTTGAGACAACGTGTGGCTCTGTGGCCCAGGCTGGAGCGCAGTGGTGGGATCTCGGCTCACTGCAACCTCTGCCTCCCGGGTTCAAGCGATTCTCCTCCCTCAGCCTCCCGAGTAGCTGGGGCTACAGGTGCCCGGCACCACGCCCGGCTAATTTTTGTATTTTCAGTAGAGATGGGGTTTCACCAAGTGGGCCAGGCTGGACTCGATAACCTGACCTCAAGTGATCCGCCCGCCTCGGCCTCCCAAAGCGCTGGGATGACAGGCGTGAGCCACCGCACCTGGCCCATACCTGGCTATTTTTTTTTAATGTTTTGTAGAGATGGGGTCTCACTGTGTTGCCCAGGCTGGTCTCAAACGCATGTGCGTGCCACCATTGTGGCGAATTATTTAAACTTTTGTACAGATGAGGCCTCACTATGTTGCCCAGGCTGCTTTCAAACTCCTGGACTCAAGTGATCCTCCCACATCAGCCTCCCAAAGTGCTGGGATTACAGGTGTGAGCCACTGCGCCCGGCCAGCACGTTCTCTTCATTTTTTCTTGACACAGGGTCTTGCTGTGTCACCCAGGCTGGAGTGCAGTGGCGTGATCATGGCTCACTGCAGCTTCTACATCCTAGGCTCGAGTGACCCTCACACCTCAGCCTTCTGAGTATCCGGGATGACAGACACACAGCACCACGCCCAGCTAAGTTTTTGATGTTTTTGTACATAGAGGATCTCACTATGTTGCCCAGGCTGGTCTTGAACTCCTGGGCTCAAGTGATCCTCCCTGCTCGGCCTCCCAAAGTGCTAGGATTGCAGGTGTGAGCCCCTGTGCTTGGCCAGCAGTTAATCTCTCTCTTTTTCTTCTGAGACAGAGTCTCGCTCTGTCACCCAGGCTGGAGTGCGGTGGCACGGTCTGAGCTCACTGCAAACTCCACCTCCCGGGTTCAAGCAATTCTCCTGCCTCAGCCTCCCGAGTAGCTGAGATTACAGGTGCGTGCTACCACACCTGGCTAATTTTTGTATTTTTAGCAGAGACGGGGTTTCACTATGTTGGCCAGGCTGGTCTCGAACTCCTGACCTCAGGTGATCCACCTGCCTTGGCCTTTCAAAGTGCTGAGATTACAGGCGTGAGGCACCGCACCCAGCCTTGTTTTTTCTTTTTGAGACAGGGTTTGAAATAACAACTCTCTTAAAAAATATATATATATATATGTATATACACACACATAGTTTTAATGTTATATATACATAATATTTTAATGTTATGTATATATGAATGTTTTATATTTAAGTATATATAACATTTTAATGTTTTTATATATAATATATAACGTTAATAATAATATATTATTAATAATTAATAATCAATAATAAATATAATGTTTTATACATATATATATGTATGTACACACACACACATATATATATATTTTTTAAACAGGGTTTTGCTCTGTCACCTGGGCTAGAGTGCAGTGGTGTGACCGTGGCTCACTGCTATCTCCACCTCCTGGGATCCAGTGATCCACCTGCCTCAATCTCCCAAAGTGCTGGGATTACAGGCGTGAGCCATCACACCCGGCCTCTTTTTTGTTTTTGAGATGAGATCTGAAATAACAACTGTCTTTAAGAAAAATACAAAAATATATATATATATATGTGCGTGTGTGTGTATATATAGTTTTAATGTTATATATATTTATATAATATATAAATATATATTTACATATAAAATATATGAATATATATTCATATATTATATATTCATATATTTATATATTATATATTATATTAATATATAATTAAATATTAATATATATATTTATATAATATAATATATAATATACATTTATATAATATATTTATATTATATATTTATATTAATATATTATAAATATATTTCTATATAAAATATGTTTATATATTTTATATATTATATATTTTATATATAAATATATATTTTATATAGAAATATATTTATATATTATATATTTATTTAATATATATTATATAATATAAATAAATATATATAAATTAAATTTAATTAAAATTAAATATATATAAAATATAATATATATTTAATATATAATATATAATTATAATATATACATTTGTGTATATATATATTTTAAAAAGTGTGATCACAGCTCACAGTTGCCTCGACCTCCTGGGCGCCAGCGATCCTCCCGTCTCAGCCTCCCAAAGTGCTGGCATGACAGGGGTGTGAGCTCCCGGCCAGCACCTTCTCTTAGGCAGTGTCTGGCAAGTCCTGCACGTTGGGAAGGTCTCCACCAGGTACCCCAGGGGTGGCACTGAGGGCACGAGGGGGACCAGGGCTCAGAGCATCCACAGGGCGGCCTCCTTGCCTGGTGGGATGAAGCCCTGAGGTGAGTTCCAGGCCTGGACTGTTTCCAGGAGGGAGCTGAATCCGACACAGTCCCGTGGCTGGCACCGATTTTGGCATTTCGCTCACTCTGCAGACACGTGGGGGCATGAAAGCGGCGTCATCCCTTCCAGGGGGCGGCAGTGGGGATGGACGAATCACTTGAATTTTAATGAAATAGGCACACCTATTTCAGAAGAGCCACCGCACCTGCTGCCCAGACCCAACTTTCCAGCTGTGGGGGCAGCAGGTGTGATGAACACAAGGGTCCCGGGAAGGGTGGAATGGCCCGGGACGGCAGAGTGATATCGAATCCTTTGTACCTCTGTGGGTCTGACACGTCTGCAGTCTGGGGAGGGCGGAGAAGTTTTTGCATTCATTTTAAATGTTCTCAGAAAGTAGGATAAACAGTGGCAGCGGACGGGATGAATGAGGAGAGCTGGGGTGAACTGGCATTGTTTGCTGTCTCTGGTCTTTGTCATTCTTGACATCTTCGGTGAACTGTGTGGAAAGGGCAGGGTGTTCACGGAAAATAAATAATGTCAAATGCAACTAAGGTACCGTGCACCGACCGCAAGCCGGCGTCTATCCAGAGCTCTGAGGGTCTGTGAGATTTGAAGGAAAAGAAAGGAAGCTGGAAAAAAAAAAAAAATTCAAATGAATCAGAGACAAACCATCCCTAAAAGCTTGCTTTAATAATTGTGTGTGGATTTTTGTTGTGGTTGTCGTTGCCATGGAAGATAACTCGGATCCAAAATAATGAGCAAACACTGTCACACAGTCCTTTTCGCAAAATCGCTTTGGCTTTGGGGAAGGCAACTGTCATTAACGGGCAGCCCGCACGTGAAAGCGAGGAGATTTCCTGGGAGAACGGTCTGCTAAGGAAATGTAATGAGACCCATTTCTTGCCCTTATTGCTGCAAACCGTTGCCTGGTACTTAACCAGCCTCTGCCCCTCGGCTGAAGCACGCCTGGTTGAAATTCATACGGCCTAGATTTACAATTTTTAAACGACCGGATATATATATATATATATATATATATATATATATATATATATATTTTTTTTTTTTTTTTTTTTTTTTTTTTTTTTTTTCTATGCTGTCTGCAGACTTGGTGGACACCTGTTGTTTCTGGTTAGGAAAGGAGGAGATAATTGCGTGGCACAGGGCCTGACTTCTTGAGTCACCATTTAACCAGCTGATTTCAGCCATAAATTGGACAGGGGGAGAAAAAAAAAACAAACTAGCAACAAAACCCAAACACACATTCAAACAGATTTGCAACCCTAAAGTCTGTCTCCTTTATGATTTTAATTTTATTATGATTATTTTTTCGCTTTCTTTAACATACAAACGAGCTAGGCAAATCCTTCCGGGCTGACATACATGTGCTTTCCCCTGCCTGGCCATTCTGTAGCAATTATGTGAGGTGAATCGGTATAAGTGTCAATTAGTTCAACCGTCGTGGAAGACAGTGTGGCGATTCCTCAAGGATCTAGAACTAGAAATACCATTTGACCCGGCCATCCCATTACTGGGTATATACCCAAAGGATTATACATCATCCTACTATAAAGACACACGCACATGTATGTTTACTGCGGCATTATTCACCATAGCAAAGACTTGGAACCCACCCAAATGCCCGTCAGTGACAGACTGGATAAAGAAAATGTGGCACAGACACCATGGAATACTATGCAGCCATGAAAAAGGATGAGTTCACGTCCTTTGCAGGGACATGGATGAAGCTGGAAACCATCCTTCTCAGCAAACTCACACAGGAACAGAAAACCAAACACCACATGTTCTCACTCATCAGTGGGAGGTGAACAATGAGAACACATGGACACAGGGAGGGGAACATCACACACCAGGGCCTGTCGGGGGGTGGGGGCTAGGGGAGGGAGAGCATTAGGGCACATACCTAATGCATGTGGGGCTTAAAACCTAGACTTGGAACCAACCCAAATGTCCATCAGTGATAGACTGGATGAAGAAAATGTGGCACAGACACCATGGAATACTATGCAGCCATGAAAAAGGATGAGCTCATGTCCTTTGCAGGGACATGGATGAAGCTGGAAACCGTCATTCTCAGCAAACTCACACAGGAACAGAAAACCAAACACCACATGTTCTCACTCCTAAGTGGGAGTTGAACAATGAGAACACGTGGACACAGGGAGGGCAACGTCACACACCAGGGCCTGTCGGGGGGTGGGGGCTAGGGGAGGGAGAGCATTAGGACACATACCTAATGCCTGTGGGGCTTAAAACCTAGACTTGGAACCAACCCAAATGTCCATCAATGATAGACTGATAAAGAAAATGTGGCACAGACACCATGGAATACTATGCAGCCATGAAAAAGGATGAGTTCACGTCCTTTGCAGGGACATGGATGAAGCTGGAAACCATCCTTCTCAGCAAACTATCACAGGAACAGAAAACCAAACACCACATGTTCTCACTCATCAGTGGGAGGTGAACAATGAGAACACATGGACACAGGGAGGGGAACGTCACACACCGGGGCCTGTCGGGGGGTGGAGGGCAGGGGGAGGGAGAGCATTAGGATGCTATCGTAATGCTAACCAATATCTGATCCATGTGGGGTTTAACACCTAGATGACAGGTTGACGGGTGCAGCGAACCACCACGACACGTGTCTACCCACGTAACAAACCTGCACGTTCTGCCCGTGCATCCCAGAACTTATAAAATTTTTTTGAAGAAGTAAACTGTCTTAAACACAGTTTTCCCTGCAACGTATTAAAACACATCGGTTACTGCTAATTACAGACATGGGATTTTGAGGATCATTTTTTTTCCCTCAAGCCCAGAGAGGGGGTTACTCTATTTCCTGATCCAAACCGGGGTAATTTGGAAGATGAGGACGAATGTCTCACTAACCAGGGGTGCAGCAAAGCGGCCGGGGCTCTGAGACGGCTGGGAGACGCGTTCCACAGGGCTTTGCTTCGGGAGTGGCCTGTTTCCCACACGGCAGGGATCGACGGACAAATGCCTCATTGTTCCGGGATTCGAGGGGGTGACGTGGAGTGAAATGTGGAACCGGGCGCGGTGGTTCACACCTGTCATCCCAGCACTTCGGGAGGCCGAGGCGGGCGGATCACGAGGTCAGGAGATCCAGCCTGGCCAACATGATGAAACCCCATCTCTACAAAAAATACAAAAATTAGCTGGGTGTGGTGGCGTGCACCTGTCATCCCAGCTACTCGGGAGAGGCTGAGGCAGGAGAATATCTTGAACCTGAGAGGCGGAGGTTGCAGTGAGCCGAGATCACGTCACTGCACTCCAGGCTGGTGACACAGCGAGACTCTGTCTCCCTAAAATAAAATAAAATAAAATAAAATAAAATAAAATAAAATAAGGTGGGTGAGGTGGCCTGGGCGCATAATCCCGGCTAACCGGGAGCCTGATTGAAAGAATCTCTTGAGACTGGGCAACATAGCAAGACCCCATCTCTACAAAAAAATGCAAAATACAAAACATAATAAGTCAAGCAAAGACGATGACTGTGAACAGGGTTTTTGGGTTCTCAGAGATTTGGGGTTCTCCCAGCTGGACGGCACCCCAGTGACCATCTTTAAGTCCCTGCCGTGTGGGCGAGGACCTATATTAGATTCTGACCTTCACCCTGGACGGAGCTGTCGACCCGTAAACGTCGGTTTCACATTTCGGCCTTCACGACTCCTTTAAAACACGCACAGGTCGTTTTGTGCGACGATAAAATAAGTACTGGAAAATGTATTCGATTATCCTTCTGTAAAATGAAATCGTGCCCGGGCTTTGACAGGTGAATAAATGGGTGTTATTACACCGCCGATGACGGGTGGACGGGATTTCGCGTTCGTATTTTATGATGTTGTTGGAGTCCGCAGAGGATTGGATGTCCTGTGGCTCCGTTTCCCACATCGATTCTTACAGAAGGGAGTTCCTTTGAATAATTAATATACTCCCGGTGATAGATGATCCACGGGGCCGGGATATTACGTTATCAATCACGCCCCAGTTGTTTTAACGTAATCCTATCGAACACGTGTCAGGAGCTGTTTACGCGGAGATGACGGTGACCATGTGGCCGTCGGCACTGACATCTCCATTCCGGGAGTCCTGGGTGGAGGTTCCGTAGAAAGCACCCCCGTTTCCAGCCACAAAATTGTCCCATTTCCTTTCCGGAATCTGCCACGTCCTGACACGTTTCCCCCCGTGTTTTAGTCGAGATGGGGTTTCACCGTGTTGGCCAGGCTGGTCTTCAGGGCCTGGCTTCAAGTGATCCACCTGCTTCCGCTTCCCAACGTGCTGGAATGACAGGCGTGAACCACGGTGTCCGGTCCCCAGTGTTTTTCAGATTGTAGTAAAATGTACATAACGCACACACACACAAAAAAAATAATAATCATTATTTTTTTTTGAGACGGAGTCTGGCTCGGTCGCCCAGGCTGGAGTGCAGTGGCACGATCTCAGTTCACTGCAACCTCCACCTCCCGGGTTCACGCCATTCTGCTGCCTCAGCTTCCTGAGTAGCTGGGATGACAGGTGCCCCCACTTCGCCCGGCTAATTTTATTGTGTTTTTAGTACAGACAGAGTTTCCCCAGGTTGGTGAGGCTGGTCTCGAACTCCTGACCTCAGGCGATCCACCAGCCTCGGCCTCCCAAAGTGCTGGGATGACAGGCGTGAACCACGGTGTCCGGTCCCCAGTGTTTTTCAAATTGTAGTAAAATGTACATCATGCACACAAAAAATAATAATTATTATTTTTTTGAGACACAGTCTCGCTGTGTCTCCCAGGCTGGAGCGCGGTGGTGCGATCTCGGCTCACTGCAACCTCCGCCTCCCGGGTTCACGCCATTCTCCTGCCTCAGCCTCCTGAGTAGCTGGGATGACAGGTGCACACCACGACACCTGGGTAATTTTATTGTGTTTTTAGTACAGACGGAGTTTCCCCAGGTTGGTGAGGCTGGTCTCGAACTCCTGACCTCATTCGATCCACCGGCCTCGGCCTCCCAAAGTGCTGGGATGACAGGTATGAGCCGCCGGGCCCGGCCTCAGACACCTATTGGTGCTGCTTGTTTGAACTACATTTGGCTTCTGCAGCCGTGTCACCATCCACATCTCCAGAAGCTTCTCATCTTCCCAAACTGAAACCCTGTTCCCCTTACACACTCGCCCCCCTTCCCTGGCTGCCGCCAAAGCTACTCTCCGTCTCCATGAATCCGAGGACGCCAGGGACCTCCTCTAAATCCCACAGGGGTTTATCTTTCGGTGTCTGACTTCGTCACTGTTCCGA
Source organism: Macaca nemestrina (assembly GCF_043159975.1). Taxonomy (NCBI): domain Eukaryota; kingdom Metazoa; phylum Chordata; class Mammalia; order Primates; family Cercopithecidae; genus Macaca; species Macaca nemestrina. The sequence goes on from NC_092146.1 coordinate 333,965, forward strand.
GACCCACGTTTGTCGTAGCGAATGCCACATTTTCTTCCTTTTTTTTTTTTTTTTTTTTTGGCTGGTTTATGTGACCATATTAAGGGGGACTTTGGTCTTCCATACAGGAAACAGGGTGCGGACACCACCCTCCAAGGCCCGGCTAACTTTTTTTTTTTTCGGTAGGGTTGAACTCTGGGTTGTAGGGGCATCTGGAGTTCTAACAACAACAACGTGTTTTCTCCCAGTCCTGGCATCCAGGAGTCAGAGACCAAGGTGTGGGCAGGACCACCAGTCCCTCCAGAGGCTGTAAGGGAGGGTCCTTCCTGCCTCTCCCAGTTCCTGGGGGCTCCAGGCATCCCTGGGCTTGTGGCCGCATCACTCCAGTCTCTGCCTCCGTCTCCACGTGGCCTCCTCCTCTGTGTCTGTGTCTCCTCTTCTGCCTCCAACAAGGACACCTGTCAGATTTAGGGCCCACCCTACTCCAGGATGCTCTCATCTCAAGAACCTTAACTTATCACAAACACCCGATTTCCAAACGAGGTCCCAGTCACAGGTTCTGGGTATGAGGATATGGAACCATCTCTTTGGAAGATCACGGTTCAACCCACTACAGTTGTACCCAGTTCCTTCCAGAGGCTCTAGAGGAGGATCCTTCCTGCCTGTATATGCAACCCATACAGGAAACAGGTGCAGACACCACCCTCCAAGTCCCTCAGTGTAACCCACACAGGAAACAGGTGCAGACACCACCCTCCAAGTTCTCTCAGTGTAACCCATACAGGAAACAGGTGCAGACACCACCCTCCAAGGTCCCCTCAGTGTAACCCATACAGGAAACAGGTGCAGACACCACCCTCCAAGTCCCTCAGTGTAACCCACACAGGAAACAGGTGCAGACACCACCCTCCAAGTTCTCTCAGTGTAACCCATACAGGAAACAGGTGCAGACACCACCCTCCAAGGTCCCCTCAGTGTAACCCATACAGGAAACAGGTGCAGACACCACCCTCCAAGTCCCCTCAGTGCAAACCATACAGGAAACAGGTGCAGACACCGCCCTCCAAGTCCCCTCAGTGCAAACCATACAGGAAACAGGTGCACACACCACCCTCCAAGTCCCTCAGTGTAACCCGTACAGGAAACAGGTGCAGACACCACCCTCCAAGTCCCCTCAGTGCAAACCATACAGGAAACAGGTGCAGACACCGCCCTCCAAGTCCCCTCAGTGCAAACCATACAGGAAACAGGTGCACACACCACCCTCCAAGTCCCTCAGTGTAACCCGTACAGGAAACAGGTGCAGACACCACCCTCCAAGTCCCTCAGTGCAACCCATACAGGAAACAGGTGCAGACACCACCCTCCAAGTCCCTCAGTGCAACCCATACAGGAAACAGGTGCAGACACCACCCTCCAAGGTCCCTCAGTGCAAACCATACAGGAAACAGGTGCAGACACCACCCTCCAAGTCCCCTCAGTGCAAACCATACAGGAAACAGGTGCAGACACCACCCTCCAAGTCCCTCAGTGCAAACCACACAGGAAACAGGTGCAGACACGACCCTCCAAGTTCTCTCAGTGTAACCCATACAGGAAACAGGTGCAGACACCACCTTCCAAGTCCCTCAGTGTAACCCATACAGGAAACAGGTGCAGACACCGCCCTCCAAGTCCCTCAGTGCCAGCCATATAGGAAACAGGTGCAGACACCACCCTCCAAGGTCCCCTCAGTGCAAACCATACAGGGAACAGGTGCAGACACCACCCTCCAAGTCCCTCAGTGCAAACCATACAGGAAACAGGTGCAGACACCACCCTCCAAGTCCCCTCAGTGCAAACCATACAGGAAACAGGTGCAGACACCACCCTCCAAGTCCCTCAGTGCAAACCATACAGGAAACAGGTGCAGACACCGCCCTCCAAGTCCCTCAGTGTAACCCATACAGGGAACAGGTGCAGACACCACCCTCCAAGGTCCCTCAGTGCAAACCATACAGGAAACAGGTGCAGACACCGCCCTCCAAGTCCCTCAGTGCCAGCCATATAGGAAACAGGTGCAGACACCACCCTCCAAGGTCCCCTCAGTGCAAACCATACAGGGAACAGGTGCAGACACCACCCTCCAAGGTCCCCTCAGTGCAAACCATACAGGAAACAGGTGCAGACACCACCCTCCAAGTCCCTCAGTGTAACCCATACAGGAAACAGGTGCAGACACCACCCTCCAAGTCCCCTCAGTGCAAACCATACAGGAAACAGGTGCAGACACCACCCTCCAAGTCCCTCAGTGCAAACCATACAGGAAACAGGTGCAGACACCACCCTCCAAGTCCCTCAGTGTAACCCATACAGGAAACAGGTGCAGACACCACCTTCCAAGTCCCTCAGTGCAAACCATACAGGAAACAGGTGCAGACACCACCCTCCAAGTCCCCTCAGTGCAAACCATACAGGAAACAGGTGCAGACACCACCCTCCAAGTCCCTCAGTGTAACCCATACAGGAAACAGGTGCAGACACCACCGTCCAAGTCCCCTCAGTGCAAACCATACAGGAAACAGGTGCAGACACCACCCTCCAAGTCCCTCAGTGCAAACCATACAGGAAACAGGTGCAGACACCACCCTCCAAGTCCCTCAGTGCAAACCATACAGGAAACAGGTGCAGACACCACCCTCCAAGTTCTCTCAGTGCATCCCATACAGGAAACAGGTGCAGACACCACCCTCCAAGTCCCCTCAGTGCAAACCATACAGGAAACAGGTCCATACAGCACCCAGGAAGCTGTTGTTTGGAACCGTTGCCCACTGGGCCCCCCAGGAGGAAAGGTATTAGACCTTTGTCCCATGTGTACTTTGCAAAAATTTCCCCCATTCTGCCCATTCTGTGGGCTGTTTGTTGACTCTGTGGACAGCTTCTTTCTCTGTGCAGAAGCTCTTTAGTTTAATTCCAGCTCTTTCCACCGACAGCCTGCCGGTCACAGGTGGCCCAGGACAGTTTTGAATACAGCCCAACACAGATTTGTAAATTCTCTTAAAACATCATTTTTTTTTTGCATTGCTTTTTTTTTTAAATAGCTCATCCGCTTTCATGAGTGTTAGTGCATTTTATGTGTAGCTGAAAACAATTCTTCTTTCAGTGTGGTCCAGGAAAGTCGAGTGATTGGATACCCCTGGTTTAATTAGTTCCCATTTGTCAATCTTTGCTTTTGTTGCAATTGCTTTTGGCATCTTTGTCATGAATTTTTCTTTTTTGACAGAGTCTCGCTCTGTCATCCAGACTGGAGTGCAGTGGTGTGATCTCGGCTCACTGCAGCCTCCGCCTCCCGGGTTCGAGCGATTCCCCTGCCTCAGCCTCCCGAGTAGCTGGGATGACAGGCACCTGCCACCACGCCCGGTTACGTTTTGTATTTTTAGTAGACACGTGGTTTCCCCAGGTTGGCCAGGCTGGTCTCGAACTCCTAACCTCAGGTGATCCATCCACCTCAACCTCCCACAGTGCTGGGATGACAGGCGTGAGCCACCACGCCTGGCTTGTCATGAAATTTTTATCCGTGCCTATGCCCTGAATGGTATCACCTAGGTTGTCTTACACGGTTTTTATAGTTCTGGGTTTTACATTTCAGCCTTTAATCCATCTTGAGTTCATTTTTGTATATGGTGAAAGGAAGGAGTCCAGTGTAGGTGTATGTTCATTGCAGCACCGTTCACAATAGCAAAGACTTGGAACCGATGCAAACGCCCATCCTTGAGAGACTGGATAAAGAAAATATGGCACAGAGACACGATGGAATACTATGCAGCCATGAAAAAGAATGACTTCGTGTCCTTTGCAGGGACGTGGATGGAGCTGGTGGGCATTATCCTTAGCAAACTAATGTAGGAACAGAAAACCAAATACTACATGTTCTCACTTATAAGTGGGGGCTAAATGATGAGAAAACATGGACACAGGGAGGGGATCAACACACACTGGCGTCTATTGGTGGGTGGATAAAAATTTCGTGATGGGCTGGGCACGGTGGCTCACGCCTGTCATCCCAGCACTTTCGGAGGCTGAGTTGGTGGATCACCTGAGGTCAGGAGTTCGAGACCAGCCTGGCCAACATAGTGAAACCTCGTCTAAAATACAAAAAATGAGCCGGGCGTGGTGGCGGGCACCTGTCATCCCAGTTACTCGGGAGGCTGAGGCAGGAGAATCGCTTGAACCCGGGAGGCAGAGGTTGCAGTGAGCCGAGATCGCACCACTGCACTCCAGCCTGGGTGACAGAGCGCGACTCCATCTCAAAAAAAAAAAAAAAAAAAGGCAAAGATGCCAAAAGCAATTGCCATAAAAGTGACAGTTGACAAATGGGATCTAATTAGACCACGGATGTCCAATCTTTGTTGTGTGGGAGGAGGGAAAATATCAGGAAAGATAATTTTATTGGGTGCTCGGGTCAGGCACTGGCTAGGTGAGGTTGGGGTAGGTGCCGTGATAATCCATACCTGGTAATGAAATAATCTGTACACCAATGTCCCCTGACCCAAATTTTTCTACGTAACGAACCTGCAAGGTGCGCCTGAACCTAAAACAAAAGTCACGGGAAAAAAAAAAAAACAACACAAAAAAACCAAAGCAGAAATAACAACAAAAATAAAACAAAAAAATTTTTGTGCCTTGACAGACGGGAGCTGGAGTCTTGGACCATCTTTTTTTTTTTTTTTTTTTTTTTTTTTGAGACAGAGTTTCACTCTTGTTGCCCAGGTTGGGGTGCAGGGGTGCGATCTCGGCTCACTGCAACCTCCACCTCCCGGGTTTAAGCGATTCTCCTGCCTCAGCCTCCCGAGTAGCTGGGATTACAGGCACCTGCCACCACGCCCAGCTAATGTTTGTATTTTTAGTAGAGACGGGGTTTCTCCATGTTGACCAGGCTGGTCTCGAACTCCTGACCTCAGGTGATCCGCCTGCCTTGGCCTCCCAAAGTGCTGGGATGACAGACATGAGCCACCACTCCTGGCCCACTATTATATATTCTATCATATCGTCAAGTGTATATATATGATGCATTATGCGTATAATATATATTATATATACTATTATGCACATGTAACTATTGTAGACAATATAATATATAAAAAGATACACATACATCTATATTGCAAACTGGGAAAACCTTATATTTTCTACAAATTGCACTATTGGATATTTAAACATATACCATATCATACTTTATACATAACACATAATATATTATAATGTGTAATATGGTTACTATCCGGGAGGATAGAATATATGTATATCTATACGCAAGTTGGGAAAATCTAATTTTTTTCTAGAAAGCTGGGATTACAGGCACCTGCCACCACGCCCGGCTAATGTTTGTATTTTTAGTAGAGACGGGGTTTCTCCATGTTGACCAGGCTGGTCTTGAACTCCCGACCTCAGGTGATGTACCCACCTCTTCTTTAAGACGTCTGTCTCTGAGTCGGCCTTGGGAGGTATTTGTATTTCACGAGTCCCCGTAGACGTGAGGTTTCACTCCAAGCACCTGACACCTCCAGTGAACTTGGTTCTCAACTGGGTCACGACGGAGATGCTGCTACGGTCTCAGGTTCACAAGTTGCTGAGGCCCAGAGAGGTCGAGAGCTTGGCCATGGCCACACAGGAAGAATGTGGCAGCCTTAATGTCTGAACTGGGTCTGGCCTCAGCTTGTTTTCTTGTTATCCTTCTATCACTGGTGTTGGTTTTGACTTTTAGATATGTAAACCAGTGTGTGGCTTTACATCGTGTATTCCAGAGAACGTATTCACAGCTGAAATGGGAGAGAGAAAAACAAGGATAAAGAGACAGAAGTTAACTTTATTCCCTGGAGCTGGGTTGTGATTCAGACCACCACAAACAGGCCGGCTGCCCTGGCTCACTCCTGGAATCCCAGCACCTGGGGAGGAGGAGGCAGGAGGATCACTTGAGCTCAGGAGTTTGAAACCAGACGGGGCAATACAGCAAGACCCCATCGCTACAAAAAAGTAAATTCAAAAATTAACTGTGTGGGGTGGCAAGCAGCTGTCGTCCCAGCTACTCGGGAGGCTGAGATGGGAGGAGGATCGCTTGAGGCCGGGAGGTTGAGGCTGCAGTGAGCCATAATTGCACCACTGAACTCCAGCCTGGGCAACAGAGCAAGACCCCATCTCTAAAAAACAAAACCAAAAACAAACAAACAAACAAAAACAGAACACAATGAACCTGGGAGAAGCGCAGGTGCAGGTGTCTGTGAGTCGGACCCTCCTGCAGGTGCAGGGTCCTCCAATCTACCTGGGTTTCTTTGGGAGGCAGCAGGGTCTCAACCTGCCGGAAGGATCTTGGGCGACAGACAGAATAGATACATATTCGTCCTGCTCTCTGGGGTCACCCCAATTCTCTCTTCCTCCTGTTTGTGATGGGAAAACCTGGGTGAGTCTCCTTCCCTCATTCTATTGTATGGTGTTGGATTCTATTCTATTGTTTTCTACTGCATTCTGTTCCATTCCATTCCATTCTATTAGGTTCGATCCCTCCCATTGTCATTCGATTCCATTCTATTTTCTATCCATTCCATTCTCTCTCATCCATCGCTTTCCATTCCATTTTATTATTTTCTATTCTTCTCTATTCCATTTCCATTCATTATTTTCTATTCTATTTCATTCCATTCCATTCCTTCTATTCTAGTCTATTCCATTCCATTCCTTCTGTTCTATTCTATTCCATTCCATTCCTTCTATTCTATTCTATCTCTTTTCATTTCATTCCATCGCATTCATTATTTTCTATTCTATTTCATTCTATTCTATTCTATTCCATTCCATTTTATTCCATTCCATTCCGTTCCACTATCTTCTATTCCATTCCATTCTACTTCATTCTATTCCGTTTCATTCCATTCCGTTCTATTATTTTATGTTCATTCCATTCCATTCCATCTCATTCATTATTTTCTATTCTATTGTATTCTGTTCCATTCATTATTTTCTGTTCATTCAATTCCATTCATTGTTTTCAATTCGATTCCATTCAATTCCATTTATTATTTTCTGTTCTTTTCCATTCACTATTTTCCATTCTATTCTATTCTATTCCATTCTATTCCATTAATTATTTTCTGTTTCATTCCATTCCATTAATTATTTTCTGTTCTATTCCAGTCATTATTTTCTATTCTATTCCATTCCTTTCCATTCTATTCCATTCATTATTTTGTTTCATTCCATTCCATTAATTATTTTCTGTTCTATTCCATTCATTATTTTCTATTCTATTCCATTCCTTTCCATTCTATTCCATTCATTATTTTCTGTTTCATTCCATTCCATTCATTATTTTCGATTTGATTCCATTCCATTCATTATTTTCTATTCTATTCTATTCCATTCCATTCTATTCCATTCATTATTTTCTGTTTCATTCCATTCCATTCATTATTTTCGATTTGATTCCATTCCATTCATTATATTCTGTTCTATTCCATTCATTATTTTCTATTCCATTCCATTCTATTCAATTCATTGTTTTCTGTTCCATTCCATTCCATTCATTATTTTCGATTCGATTCCACTCCATTCATTATTTTCTGTTCTATTCCATTCATTATTTTTATTCCATCCCATTCCATTCCAATCATTATTTTCTATTCCATTCCATTCTACTCAATTATTTTCTATTCCATTCCATTCTATTGCATTCAATTTCATTCTATTCTGTTTCTCCCATTCTATTCTTCTCTATCCTGTTTTACCTATGCTATCCGGCATTTGTACCGGCACACATCCATTCCATTTTCTATTCCATTCTCTCCCATCCATTGCATTTCATTCCATTCTATTATTTTCTATTCTGCTCTATTCCACTCACTGTTTTCCTTTTTTTTTCTTTTTCTTTTTCTCTTTCTTTCTTTCTTTTTTTTTTTTTTTTTTTTTGGAGATGGAGTCTCACTCTGTCACCCAGGCTGGAGTGCAATGGCATGGTCTCAGCTTACTGCAACCTCTCCCTCCCGGGTTCACACGATTCTCCCACCTCAGCCTCCTGAGTAGCTGGGACTACAGGTGTGTGCCACCACACGCAGCTAATTTTTGTATTTTTAGTAGACAGGGTTTCACTATGTTGGCCAGGCTGGTCTTGAACTCCTGACCCCGTGATCCACTCTCCTTGGCCTCCTAAAGTGCTGAAATTACAGGCATGAGCCACTGTGCCTGGCCTCATTGTTTTCTATTCTATTTCATTCCATTGCATTCTATTCCATTTTATTCCATTCATTGTTTTCTATTCTATTCTATTCCATTCCATTTCATTCCATTCCATTCCATTCCATTCCATTCATTATTTTCTATTCTGTTGCATTCCATTCCATTCAATTTACTATTTTCTATTCCATCCCATTCCACTTGTTATTTTCCACTTGTTATATATTTATTTGCATTTTTTATTTTTTTATTTCATTTTTTATTATTTTTTATTATTATATAATATATAATATTATTTTCGATTCCATCCCATTCCACTTGTTATTTTCCACTCGTTATATTTATTTTTATTATTTTATTTATTATTTTATTTTTTATTATTTTATTATTATTACATAATATATATAATATTATTTTCTATTCCATCCCATTCCACTTGTTATTTTCCACTTGTTATACTGTATTCCATTCCATTGCATTGCATTCAATTTTTTCCATTCTCTTCTTCTCTATCCTATTTTGTGTATGTTATCCAGCATTCACATTGATACACACCATCCAGGAGAAACATGAAACACAGCGAAGGAGAAGAGAGCAAGACACAACAGAAGCATGAGGAGTAAATGGCAGCCGGCGACGGCTAAGCCAGCCTTAAAGAAGGAGGTGCCTTCCTTTGGGTTTCGTGGACACTTATTCTACCAGGATTCTGGAGGCTGCAGGCCCAAGATCAAAGTGTGGGCAGGGCTGGTCCCTCCTGCGGCCTCTCTCCTGGGCTTGGAGACGCCGTCTTCTCCCTGTGTCCTCACGGGGTCGTCCCTCTGTGTGTGTCTGTGTCCTCATCTCCTCTTCTTATAAGGACACCAGTCCTATTGGATCATGGTCCACCCTAGTGACCTCATTTTACGTGAATCTCCTCTTTAAAGACCTCCCCATCTCCAAATACACATTCTGAGAAACTGGAAGTTAAGGTTTCAATATATGAACGTTTTGGGGGTGGGAGAGAGGAACACAGTTCAGCCTGTATCAACCTGCAATATTTGAATGGGAGCTATGCTGGAAAAACGGTCTTTGCGGATGTAATTAAGAGATAAGTTATGATGAAATCATCCTGGATTAGGGTGGACCCTAAGTCCAATGACAGGTGTCCTTGTTGGAGACAGAAGAGGAGACACAGACACAGAGGAGGAGGCCACGTGGAGACGGAGGCAGAGACTGGAGTGATGCGGCCACAAGCCCAGGGACGCCTGGAGCCCCCAGGAGCTGGGAGAGGCAGGAAGGAGCCTCCCCTAGAGCCTCCAGAAAGAACCAGACACAATTGCAGTGGGTTGGGATGGTGACCTCAAAAGATCTGTCCATGTCCTAACCCGTAGACTTGTGAATAGAATCTCATTTAGAAAGAAGGTCTCCGCAGGTGTCATTCAGTTGAGTATCTTGAGATGAGATCACCCTGGATTAGCTGAGCTCTAAATGCAATGACAGGTGTCCTTGTAAGAGACAGAAGAGGAGACACAGACACAGAGGAGGAGGCCACGTGGAGACGGACGCAGAGACTGGAGTGATGCGGCCACAAGCCCAGGGACACCCGGAGCCCCCAGGAGGTGGGAGAGGCAGGAAGGATCCTCCCCTGGAGCCTCCAGAGACAGCATAGTTCTGGAATGTGACTCCAAGTGCTGACTCAGCATCTCCTAGGTCATCTGCTCCCTCTGGGGACCTGGAGCCTGGACAGGTGGGAAGGGCTGGGACTGGGTCTGACGTGGAACTGCCGCACAGACGTCCACCCACCGCCAGGGACTCCTGCTGTTTCTTGGAGGCTGGTTGGCTCGAATCAGAAGACGTTCCGTTTCGGCCAGACCAGCACGTCCCAACCCCTAGAAGTGCCCGTGTGTCCTGGATGGGGACCCGCCATGGCTCTCGCCCGCGCAGACATGTGTCCCACCCTGTCCAGCCTAACCTGGGTGTGGCCGTGACGGGCCACGTCTCAATGTTGTAGGACACCAAGACCCCCGTGGGTCCTATATCCGGGACAGCCGTGGTGCAGGGCCCTGTGTCGAAGTCCAGCTGAGCCGTCGGTCTCTGGGGGTCACCGGGCTGGGTGGCGTGGGGAATCTTATTCTTGTTGGTCTGCACCGCGGCCATCCCGGAGACCGCCCGTCCTGCCCTGGGTGCGGAAAGCTTCCTTTCATTCCAGAGACCCTCCCCTGAGTTCGTCTTTCAGCCCCGGCTTCAGCCACCAGAAGTGCTTCCCAGAGACACCCCCTTTCTGTCCCGTCCCTTTTGATTTTTCCCCACCACGGAGGACGAGGACACGCACGCCCGGAAACTCAACTTTAACCCTGTGTGTATTTTATGCGTGGGGCGTTTTCAGTGCCGGTGGATGAAAATGCTCTAATTAAGGGTGTTCCTGAGGTGACCCATGCGGTTCGCGTGGCATGGCCCGTGCGGCCGTTCAAAGAATCCGAGGCAAGGTCTGGAGAGAGAGAGGACACAGGCAGGCGCACGCATCACAGACGCACACACACACGTGCACACGCGGGCACGCACCTGTGCACACACCGCACACACGTGCACACGCACGTGGCCGTCACACCGGCCGCCTGAGAGATGTGGCTTATATTGACACGGCCTTCAGCCTGGAAGGTCACCGGTGGCAATAATGCGCTCGTTAGACACGCCATCCATCATTCCCGTAATTGCAATTTATGGTTGAATCATTAGCAGCCGTTTGTCAACCGCGTCGTTCACCTGGGATCCCGGATGTGCCATAGGATTTAGCAGGTGACCCCTGACCTCTGCGCGGGGGTGGGGGGGGGGCAGAGTGAGGAGCCTGCCTCGAAGGCAGAGCCCGGCAGAACAATGAGACTCACTGGTTCACGGGCCATTGTTAGGCTTGACACCGGCTCCCTGTCATCTTACAAGGAAAGAGAGCTAAAAAAAAAAAAAAAAAAAAAAAAAAAAGAAGAAAAATCCATAGTATCCTAAATAACGAGGTATCAGGATATTCCTTCCAGACACTCCCTTTAGAAAGAAGGCAGTGGGGTCGGTTGAAACGCACCCGGCGTGGCCTCCAAAGAAAACGTGTTTGTTGGCCGGGCGCGGTGGCTCAGGCCTGTCATCCCAGCACTTTGGGAGGCCGAGACGGGCGGATCACAAGGTCAGGAGATCGAGACCATCCTGGCTAACACGGTGAAACCCCGTCTCTACTAAAAATAGAAAAAACTAGCCGGGCGCGGTGGCGGGCACCTGTAGTCCCAGCTACTGGGGAGGCTGAGGCAGGAGAATGGCGTGAACCCGGGAGGCGGAGCTTGCAGTGAGCTGAGATCCGGCCACTGCACTCCAGCCTGGGCGACAGAGCGAGACTCCGTCTCAAAAAAAAAAAAAAAAAAAAAAAGAAAACGTGTTTGTTTTCGTACACGGGTTGCAGCTTTGCGGCGATCTCCGGGCCACACACAGGAGGAAAGAAACAAGGAAGGGGAATTGCAGGCGTGAACCATCGCACGCTGCTAACTTTGTGTTTTTAGTAGAGACAGGAGCCCACAGATGTCCGGATGTCCGGACGTCCAGCCAGCCGGGGACCGGTGTGCACCTGTCACAGGTGAGCAGCATTTGTTAGCGACGTCTGCACAGGCATCAGACAGGTGCACGATGTTCCCCCAAGGCCCTTATTCACTTGGAGGCAACAGGAGAAAACCCTCCATTGCATTTCTGTGCCCAGAGACACTTAAATGTGCGCAGTGTGATTTGCTTGTCATTCTGAGCGTGACACAGTGTCCTGTTTTGATTTCCATCGGTGGCAGGTGCATTACTCTCCATCGCCTCCCACCCAGGATGTTTGCAGCCCCCGTAGTGAGACGGTGGCGACGCCCCCCACAGTGTCAGATTTTTGGTGATCCCAGGGGGCCGTGGGGTGTGTCCCTGCCATCCCTGTCGCGAAAATCTCTTCTTCTTGTGATCATTTAATATTCATCCTCGCTCCAAAGAAGATTATCTGTGTAGCGGTGATGCCTCCGTGAACCGTCCTGATTTTTTTTCTCCACGGTTTCTTTTTTTTTTTTTTTTTTTTTTTTTTTTTTGAGACAGAGTCTCGCTCTGTCGCCCAGGCTGGAGTGCAGTGGCCGGATCTCAGCTCACTGCAAGCTCCGCCTCCCGGGTTCACGCCATTCTCCTGCCTCAGCCTCCCGAGTAGCTGGGACTACAGGTGCCCGCCACCGCGCCCAGCTCATTTTTTTGTATTTTTAGTACAGGCGGGGTTTCACCATGTTGGTCAGGCTGGTCTTGATCTCTTGACCTCGTGATCCACCCGCCTCGGCCTCCCAAACGGCTGAGATGACAGACGTGAGCCACCGCGCCCGGCCGGTATTGTTTTGTTTGAAAAGGGGCATTTACACTCAGGCTTTGTGAAAGGGATATTAATATTCCAAGGTATTTATTCTTGTCCTGACCCTTGGGTGTCCCCGTTAGTCTTTATTATTATTATTTATTTTATTTATTTGTTTTTCTTTGAGACGGAGTCTCACTCTGACGCCCAGGCTGGAGTGCAGTGGTGCAATCTCAGCTCACTGCAAACTCCGCCTCCCAGGTTCAAGCGATTCTCCTGCCTCAGCCTCCCGAGTAACTGGGATGACAGGTGCCCGCACCACGCCCGGCTAATTTTTGTATTTTTAGTAGAGATGGGGTTTCACCATGTTGGCCAGGATGGTCTCGAAACTCCTGACCTCAGGTGACCCTCCCACCTCGGCCTCCTAAAGTGCTGGGATGACAGGCGTGAGCCACCGCAGCTGACCATCTTTTGAGTTTGTGGTTAGCGTCTCCAAAGGAGACAATCAGATATGCATTTATCTCAGTGAGCGCAGGGATGTGTGTCCTTTGCCCATAAAGAAATTCCTCGTGAGGGAGGTACGTAGCTTTTTTTTTTTTTGGTCTTAGGAGCTATCTTTTTAAGGAATAGGATGGGAGGCAGGGAGAAGTGAAGCTTTGGTTTATTCATTTATACAGTTTTATTATTATTATTATTATTACTATTATTATTATTTGAGACAGAGTCTCGCTCTGTCGCCCAGGCTGGACTGCAGTGGTGCCATCTCAGGTCATTGTAACCTCCACTTCCCGTGTTCAAGCGATTCTCCTGCCTCAGTCTGTTGAGTAGCTGGGACGACAGGCGCTCACCACCTCGCCCGGCTAATTTTTTGTATTTGGTAGAGACGGGGTTTCACCACGTTGGCCAGGCTGGTCTCGAACTCCTGACCTCAGGAGATCCGCCCGCCTCGGCCTCCCAAAGTGCTGGGATGACGGGCGTGAGCCCCTGTGCCCGGCCCCAGTTTTGTTATTTAAATATTATGAAACCAAAACGAGAGGAGAAGTACGTCACAGCTGACCCGGGAAGAGGTGCAAACCCAGAGAGCAGGTTGCCTTTTTGTGGGGCTGAGCGCACACACACACACACACACACACAAAACAACAAGAAAAACAAAACCTGTCCCATTCGTGTTCTCGAGACAAACAGAATTTCTCGTGACAAACAGAATTTCTCGTATCTAGGGGACTCTGGATGTGAATCTGCAAAACCGGCTGAGGTTTGACCTTGATCCTTCCTAGAAACGGGGAGGTGAAGCATTGTTTTGTTTTGTGTGTGTGTGTTTTTTTTCTCCTTAAAGATCACATTTCAAAGAGGTGGTTCCCAGGTCCCGCAGGAGACAAGGCTCACTCATCCGTTTAAGAGACTTAACTTGCATTTGAAAAGGAAGGAGAAAGGAACTCTGAAAGAAAAAGGGGGGCAGGGGGAAGCTCTCTTCCCTCTTCCATTATTTCCAGCCGGGGAAGGAGCGAGCATCTGAGGGTCACAGGGTCTGCTTGTCCTCGGGGAAGCCGCCGTGGGAGTGTCGGGATCTCGGTTTCAGCCTCTGCAGCTTCACTCGTTTTCTGTGCGGTTTCTTTTGGAGCCAGGACACTGATATCCTTCTGTCACCGGACGCGTCTCCCAGTCCAGACCCCAACAGACGGTTCTTGGATCTCACGCAAGAGAATCCAGGGTGAGTCCACAGTGCAAAGAGAAAGAAGGTTTATTAAGAAAGTAGAGGGGCTGGGCCACGGTGGCTCACGCCTGTCATCCCAGCACTTTGGGAGGCCGAAGCAGGCGGATCCCGTGAGGTCGTGAGTTCGAGACCAGCCTGACCAACGTGGAGAAATCCCATCTCTACTAAAAATACAAAGTTACCAGGGTGTGGTGTAATTCCAGCACTTCGGGAGGCCAAGGTGGATGACGATGTCAGGAGTTCAAGACCAGCCTGGCCAGCAAGGTGAAAGCCCGTCTCTACTAAAAATACAATATTAGTGCGGTGTGATGGCAGGTGCCTGTAATCCCAGCTACTCAGGAGGCTGAGGCAGGAGAATCGCTTGAACTAGGGAGGCAGAGGTTGTACTGAGCTGAGATCGTGCCATTGCACTCCAGCCTGGGCAACTGAGCAAGACTCTGTCTCAAAAAAAAAAAAAAAAAAAAAAAAAAGGCTTAGCATTCTGAGAAGGTAGCCCAGAAGGTCTCAGCTTCATTTTACCCTGTTCAAGGGGGAGTTGCTCTGCTTCCAACACCTTTGACAAGGTTGTTTGGGAATCTTCCGAATGATGAGGGAGTGACAGAAAGTTAAGGCGCTCGGATCAGAAGCCCGGGCCGTCTCTCTCATGGGCGTCTGTGGGACGATTGTCCAGGGAGGGGGAGGCTCTGGGCACTTCAGGAGGCTGGAGGTGGGAGCTTTCCTATCCTGGAGGTGGCTCTGTGTTTTGGAGACTCGTTGTACCACATAAAACATCCTTAAATATCCTTGCCTTCCTCCGCTGTTTCATATAATAATAGTATAATGATATCTTATAATTATAAAATAGTATAATTATTTTATAATACTTAATAAAATAATTTTACAATAATTTTATAATAAACATAATTTATAATAAAATAATTATATAATAAATATAATTTATAATAAAATAATTTTATACAAATATAATTTATAATAAAATAATTTTATAATAAATATAATTTTATAATAAAAATAATTTTATAGTAAATATAATTTATAATAAAATAATTTTATAATAATTAATAAAATAATTATATAATAAATATAATTTATAACAAAATAATTTTATAATAATAAAATAATTATATAATATAATTTATAACAGGCCGGGCGCGGTGGCTCAAGCCTGTAATCCCAGCACTTTGGGAGGCCGAGACGGGCGGATCACAAGGTCAGGAGATCGAGACCACAGTGAAACCCCGTCTCTACTAAAAATACAAAAAATTAGCCGGGCGCGGTGGCGGGCGCCTGTAGTCCCAGCTACTCAGGAGGCTGAGGCAGGAGAATGGCGGGAACCCAGGAGGCGGAGCTTGCAGTGAGCCGAGATCGCGCCACTGCACTCCAGCCTGGGCAACAGCGTGAGACTCCGTCTCAAAAAAAAAAAAAAAAAAAAAAAAAATATATATATATATAATTTATAACAAAATAATTTTATAATAATTAATAAAACAATTATATAAGTATAATTTACAACAAAATAATTTTATAATAATTAATACAATAATTATATAATAAATATAATTTATAACAAAATAATTTTATAATTAATAAAATAATTATATAATAAATATAATTTATAACAAAATAATTTTATAATTAATAAAATAATTACATAATATATTATTATATGATAACATTACTATGATAATTATATTAACATATAGTTATGTATATATATGCTTTTTGAGATGGAGTTTCACTCTTGTTGCCCAGGTTGGAGTGCAGTGGTGCAATCTCAGCTCACCATAACCTCTGCTTCCCGGGTTCAAGCAATTCTCCTGCCTCAGCCTCCCGAGTAGCTGGGATTACAGGCATGCACCACTACGCCCGGCTAATTTTGTAATTTTAGTAGAGACGGGGTTTCACCATGTTGGTCAGGCTGGTCTCGAACTCCCGACCTCAGGTGACCTGCCCACCTCGGCCTCCCAAAGTGCTGGGATTGCAGGCGTTAACCACTGCACTGGGCCAATATATAATAATGTTAATAATAGCATATTATTAATATATTACAATTGACATATTAATATATAATATATTTAATTACCCATTTTAGTATGTTAATATATAATATAAAAATATGATTAATATATAGTTATTAACATATTAATGTATTATATTGATATGTTAATTATATAATATTTTATACATTTACATTATATAATAATATATAATATTTAGTATATAATAATATATACCATATTTATATATTATGATATAGTATATATTATATATTATAATATGGTGTATATTAGAATATATTTTATAATATAATAATATATACTCCCTGGGAAGTATAATAATAATAATTATTATTATTATTAAGAGATGGGGTCTTGCTCTATTGCCCAGGCTGGAGTGCAGTGGTACGATCTTAACTCACTGCAGCCTCTACCTCTCAGGTTCAAGCAGTTCTCCCATTTTAGCCTCCTGAGTCACTGGGACTATAGGTGTGCACCACCATACCCAGCTAATTTCGTAATTTTTTGCATAGAGGGAGAGTCTCACTATGTTGCCCAGCTTGGTTGGGAACTCCTAGACTCAAGCAACCTTCCCCGCTTCTAAAGTGCTGGGGTGACAGGTGTGAGCCACCATGCCCGGCCAGGTTCCCTAAATGTTTGGACAAGTGGTAACAAGTAGCTTACTGCAAAAGCAGAAAGAAAAAGAAAAAGAAAGGAAGGAAGAAAGGGAAAAGAAAGAAGGAAGGAAGGAAAGAGAGAGAAAGAGAGGGGGAAGGAAGGAGGGAGGGAAGGGAAGAAAGGAAGGAAGGAAGGAAGGAAGGAAGGAAGGAAGGAAGGAAGGAAGGAAGGAAGATTCTAATTCAAATCAGTCGCTTAAGAGGGAGAGATCAGGAAATTCCCAACTAAAGTGCTGGGGTGAGAGGTGTGAGCCACCATGCCCGGCCAGGTTCCTCAGCTGTTTGGACAAGTAGTAACAAGTAGCTAAGTGCAAAGGCAAAAAGAAAGAGAAAGAAAGAAAAGAAAGAAGAAAAAAAGAAAGAAAGAAAGAAAGAAAGAAAGAAAGAAAGAAAGAAAGAAAGAAAGAAAGAAAGAAAGAAAGAAAGAAAGAAAGAAAGAAAGAAAGAAAGAAAGAAAGAAAGAAGGAAGGAAGGAAGGAAGGAAGGAAGGAAGGAAGGAAGGAAGGAAGGAAGGAAGGAAGGAAGGAAGGAAGGAAGGAAGGGAGGAAAGAAAGAAAAAAGGAAGGAGGGAGGGAAGGAGGGAAGGAGGGAAGGAAGGAAGGAAATAAAGAAGGAAAGAGAGAAGGAAGAAAGGAAAGAAAGAAGAAAGAAAAAGAAAGAAAGAAAGAGAAAGAAAGAGAAACAACAAATCCTAGTTCAAATCAGTAGCTTAAGAGGGAGAGATCAGGAAGAAAGAAAAAAAGAAGGAAGGAAAGAGGGAAGGAAGGAAGGAGGGAGGGAAGGAAGGAAGGAAGGAAAGAAAGAAAGAAGGAAAGAAAGAAAGAAGGAAGGAAGGAAGGAAAGAAAGAAAGAAGGAAGGAAGGAAAGAAAGAAGGAAGGAAGGAAGGAAAGAAAGAAGGGAGGGAGGAAGGAAAGAAAGAAGGAAGGAAGGAAAGAAAGAAGGAAGGAAGGAAGGAGGGAGGGAAGGAAGGAAGGAAGGAAAGAAAGAAAGAAGGAAAGAAAGAAAGAAGGAAGGAAGGAAGGAAGGAAGGAAGGAAAGAAAGAAAGAAGGAAGGAAGGAAGGAAAGAAAGAAAGAAGGAAGGAAGGAAAGAAAGAAGGAAGGAAGGAAGGAAAGAAAGAAGGAAGGAAGGAAGGAAATAAAGAAGGAAGGAAAGAAAGAAAGAAGGAAGGAAAGAAAGAAAGAAGGAAGGAAGGAAAGAAAGAAGGAAGGAAAGAAAGAAAGAAGGAAGGAAGGAAGGAAAGAAAGAAGGAAGGAAGGAAGGAAAGAAAGAAGGAAGGAAGGAAGGAAAGAAAGAAGGAAGGAAGGAAGGAAAGAAAGAAGGAAGGAAGGAAGGAAAGAAAGAAAGAAAGAAAGAAAGAAAGAAAGAAAGAAAGAAAGAAAGAAAGAAAGAAAGAAAGAAGGAAGGAAAGAAAGAAGTAAGGAAGGAAGGAAAGAAAGAAGGAAGGAAGGAAGGAAAGAAAGAAGGAAGGAAGGAAGGAAAGAAAGAAAGAAAGAAAGAAGGAAGAAAAAACAAATCCTAATTCAAGTCAGTTGCTTAAGAGGGAGAACTGAGGCCATTTCCCAGCCGGAGGATGTGTCCTCTAGATCGGAGGGCATCGTTGGTAGCAGCCCTGACTCCCCTCTGAAGTCACTCGCAGACCCCCCAGGCTCTGTGCACAGGAGAACCGCGAAGCCTCCGGGAACGGCGTTTTGTCGCTCGCTGCCATGAGTCTGGCTCGACTCCTCGCAGAATGAGGTGGCCGCATGGTCAGGGGCGTCCGGAGACACGGCCGTGCATGTCGTGGACGTGCGAAGTCATGTAGAGGGTCGGGGAAAGCCTCTTGCAGGATAATTTCTGAATAGTGCTTTTTTTTTTCTCCAGAGCCATACATCATTGTCAACTCAGAAGATTACACGTTACCGTTTCTTCTGTGAACCAGGCACTCGGGGCAGGTGCAAATGTCCCCAGATGCAAATCCTCCTGGTAGATAAAGTGACACAGATATGAATGTGGACAGCGCCGGTCTCCTTCCTCCACAACCCGCCTTTTTTTGTTTGTTTGTTTTCAGGTGATGCCGGCAGACACCCATCGGCAGCCCACGTTTTAATTTCAAGGCTGGGAGCCGAAATGACGGTGTTTAGTCACACACGGCATCTATTATAAGGTAGGCCTGGGCGGGAAGGGAGGTGCAAAATACATGCTATCATTCATTGAGATGAAAATAAAATAAAGTCAGTTGAGCTCGCCTCCCCGGAGGGGACAGGAAGGCAAACGTGTATCTGGCTGAAAAATTTCAGACGCTGTTTTATACCTGCATCCAGATTTCGAGACAGAGGCCAAGCACCTGAATTTCTGTCCCAACTTTCTATTTTTAACGTGTTCTTTGCTGGGTCATATTCTTTTCTTTTCTTTCTTTTTCTTTTATTTTATTGTATTTTTTTAATTTTTATTTTATTTCATTTTTTTTGAGACGGAGTCTGTCGCCAGGCCAGAGTGCAGTGGCGCGATCTCGGCTCATTGCAACCTCTGCTTCCCAGGTTCCAGCGATTCTCCTGCCTCAGCCTCCGAGTAGCTGTGGCTACAGGCGCCTGCCACCACGCCCGGCTAATTTTGTATTTTTAGTAGAGATGGGGTCTCACCCTGTTAACCAGGATGGTCTCTGTCTCTTGACCTTCTGATCCATCCACCTCGGCCTCCCAAAGTGCTGAGATGAGCCACTAGACTGGGATGTATACAGTTGGCCTGTGATCCCCCTCCCTAGACTGGGATGTATACAGTTGGCCTGTGATCCCCCTCCCTAGACTGGGATGTATACAGTTGGCCTGTGATCCCCCTCCCTAGACTGGGATGTATACAGTTGGCCTGTGATCCCCCTCCCTAGACTGGGATGTATACAGTTGGCCTGTGATCCCCCTCCCTAGACTGGGATGTATACAGTTGGCCTGTGATCCCCCTCCCTAGACTGGGATGTATACAGTTGGCCTGTGATCCCCCTCCCTAGACTGGGATGTATACAGTTGGCCTGTGATCCCCCTCCCTAGACTGGGATGTATACAGTCGGCCTGTGGTCTCCCTCCCTAGACTGGGATGTATACAGTTGGCCTGTGGTCCCCCTCCCTAGACTGGGATGTATACAGTTGGCCTGTGATACCCCTCCCTAGACTGGGATGTATACAGTAGCCTGTGGTCTCTCTCCCTAGAGTGGAATGTATACAGCCGGCCTGTGGTCTCCGTCTCTAGTGTGGGATGTATACAGTCAGCCTGTGATCTTTCTCTGTAGAGTGGGATGTATACAGCTGTGGCCTGTGGTCTCCGTCTCTAATGTGGAATGTATACAGTTGGCCTGTGATCCCCTCCCTAGACTGGGATGTATACAGTCGGCCTGTGGTCGTTCACCGTAGAGTGGGATGTATACAGCAGCCTGTGGTCTCCCTCCCAGGCGTGGGATGTATACAGCTGGCCTGTGGTCTCCGTCTCTACTGTGGGATGTATACAGTCGGCCTGTGGTCTCCCTCCCTAGAGTGGGATGTATACAGCAGCCTGTGGTCTCCCTCCCAGGAGTGGGATGTATACAGTTGGCCTGTGGTGTCTCCCTAGACTGGGATGTATACACCCGGCCTGTGGTCTTCCTGCCTGGTGTGTATACAGCAGGCCTGTAACGCCCCCTCCACAGGCCGTATCCCTTGGACTCCTGGTCTGCAGACAGCCCAGGTCCTCGTTCCCTGACACGCTGCGTGGGGCATTCATTTTTCCGTCTGGGTCCGGGTGACCCTGGCTTTGCCGCGGCTTCGAGGCGAAGATCCGTGAAGGCCTCGGTGGGGCTCAGTCTCGTGGTGGAAACTCACCCCGTTTCTGCTGCAGGATGTCCCAGGAAGGCCTAGAATACGGTGGCATCGCGTCCCTCTCCTCTGTGGCTCCCCGAACCTGCAGGTGAATACATCTGCCCCGTCTTTTGTCTGCCTGTGTGTTTGGGGACGGGTCCGTGGGATACGACTTTGAAGTTAAAAATCTAGTTTCTGGTTCTTTCAAGAACCTTCTAGAATGAGCATGTCTGAATGTCATGACGTCTTTCTCCGAACCAAGATTTTGGATTCCTCCAGGACATGGTCCACCCACAGCTATTTGACCAGGCTGTTATTTAAGAGAATGTAGATGATTCCATAAACGTTTTAGCCTGTAAAACGGGGATTGTTAAGATCGACCCCTCCAGGTAAAATGAGTGGATTTAAAATACCAACCTCTAAAAGGCGCGATTCATAATCTCTAATGGCTTGTGGGAAAAAGCCGTTCTAATTTACGTGTTCCTCCTGGCGGAGCAAGAGGTAGCCCGGGACTTAACGCCGTGATTCACATCGAGGTTCATTTTAAAAGGAAAATGGGGAACTCTGCAGATTTAACGGTTTCAAAACGGCATCCACGGTTTTGACGTGGCCTTTAAACAAACAAACTTCTCGGGGGGAACCCTTCTTCTTCATGTTTACGGGCCATGTGTGTTTCTCGTCTGTAAATTAGTCGGGAGGTTTGCTTATTTTTCCGGTGTTAGCAGTTCTTAGAGCCCTGAGCTTCAGAGTCACACAGAACTGGGTTTGAATCCAAACACAGCACCACAATGTACTAGCTCTGTTTCTCCGGAGAAGTTCGTTCATTCCTTTAATTCTCATTTTCTGAGTCTGTAGCCAATCGCCTAGAGGTTTGATGACATTTAAACCAGATAATAGATGTACATCGAGTGGCACAGAATTTTAATGCACAGAAAGCGTTCAAAAATAGCCATCATTCTTGTTGATTTCTCAGAGCTCTTTATATATTAAGGACACAGGCTCTTTTATCATTGGCCTATGGTATCAAGATTTTTCAGCTTCTTTTATGCTACTTGAAATTGTTTCTTAAACATAAAGAGTTTTAAAATTGAATGTAGTCAAATTGATCAGTCTCGTTCGTATAATGTCTTCCATTGTTTTTATTCCTGGAAAGTCCTTCTCAATGTAGAGATGTAATATTCATGTATATATTTTTTTGGTTTTTTTTTGTTTGTTTGTTTGTTTTTGAGATGGTGTCTTGCTCTGTCACCAGGCTGGAGTGCAGTGGTGCGATCTCAGCTCACTGCAACCTCTGCCTCCTGGGTTCCAGCGATTCTCCTGCCTCAGCCTCCCGAGTAGCTGAAATTACAGGCACCTGCCACCACGCCCGGCTAATTTTGTATTTTTAGTAGAGACGGGGTTTCACCATGTTGCCCAGACTGGTCTCAAACTCCCGACCTCAGGTGATTTCCCCACCTTGGCCTCCCAAAGTGCCGGGATTACGGGCGTGAACCACGGCGCCCGGCCCATCTTCTGCATTTGAAGCTACGTTTCCTGACTTAATTTTTACATGTAGCACTTTTTCCTTAGAAGGAATTGTGATGGTTGATCACGGGTGAGGCCCTGACTTATTTTCTCCCTCGCAATATCGGTCATTTAGATCACACACCCTACTCGTTGGCAAGTCTGTTCTTTCTCTGTGGGTTTTAATTTTGGAAACGTGGCTTACGTGATGGTACACGAATAGCGTCCAGGAGCTCCTGGTTCAGGTACGCCTGTTGGGATTCCCCCAGGGCCAACTTGTCCCGGCCTCTGTGGCCCGGAGAAGGTTCTGTGGGCCTCCAAGGAGGTCTTGGAGCAGAAACAAGTTTGCAAACATGGGGTCTCACTAGGTTGCCCAGGCTGGAGTCTGTAGTACGATAGACTGAGACGATATACGGTAAAAAGAAGGCAGGAAGAACACACCTTGCTTGGATGGGGTACAGCTTTCTGTGTAGCAGGACGAGCCGCAGACAAAACTGACCTTTTAAGGGCTTACAACTCGAAGGGGTCCACGTGAAAGGGTCATGATGGAACGTGATGGGGGGGATTACACGCATCGGCTAACAGAACAGAAAGTTTTACGGTGCTTTGTCACACAGTGTCTGGAATTGACCGATAACACAAGTAGTTTGGGTCAGGGTTAATATTATTATTATTATATTATTATTATTATTATTATTTTAACCACCAGGGCCAGGTAGTAGTGCCAACGTCGTCTGGCTGTTTATCTTACTTCTGTTTCTTTCCAACGTTTTGCTTTCCCTCCTTCTCTCCTGTCTTATCAACTAGGGGAAAGGGGAGGTGGGGGAGAAGCTGGGAAGAACAGGGGAAGTGGTGGTGTCATTTCGGTTGAGAGGCTGAGATGAGGATTTGGGTCCAAGGGGCTTCTCTGAGAGGCGGGGTCCCCGGGAGCGACATGGGAGAGGAATGGGAGAAAAAGCCGGTTGAAGATGGTAGATGGTCATGGTGGAAACGTTCCTTTCCGGCAATTTTTTTTGCTGCTCTGTTCATTTTTCTTGCTGTCGTTTCGATGGAGTTTTGCTCTGGCCTGATCTCGGCTCACGGCAACCTCTGCCTCCCGGGCTCGAGCAATTCTCCTGCCTCAGCCTCCCGAGGAACTGGGATTACAGACGCCACCACCACGCCCGGCTGGTTTTTGTGATATTGGTACAGACAGGGTTTCTCCATGTTGGCCAGGCTGGTCTCGAACTCCTGACCTCAGGGGATCCGTCCACCTCGGCCTCCCAGAGTGCTGGGATGACAGGGGTGAGCCATCCCCCGACTGGCCGCTATGTTCAGTTTTAAAAATGGGAAACTGCTGCGTTGGTAAAACCCGTGTTTCTCAGAACTGAGGGTCCATCAGATATCCCTGGAGGGCTGGTTCAAACACACATTACGGGCCGGGTGCGGTGGCTCATGCCTGTCATCCCAGCACTGTGGGAGGCCGAGGCGGGTGGATCACAAGGTCAGGAGATCGAGACCATCCTGGCCAACACGGTGAAATCCCGTCTCTACTAAAAATACAAAAATTAGCCGGGCGTGGTGGCGTCTGTGGTCCCAGCTACTTGGGAGGCTGAGGCAGGAGAATGGCGTGAACCTGGGAGGCGGAGGTTGCAGTGAGCTGAGATCCGGCCACTGCACTCCAGCCTGGGGGACAGACTGAGACTCTTGTCTCGGAGAAAAAAATAAAAACCCCACAGATTAGGGGGCCCACTTCCAGAGTTTCTGATTCTGTAGGTCTGAGATGGTGAAGAAATGTGCTTCATTCCCTAAAATACGTAGGTCGAAGCCCCAACTCCTGGGACCTCAGAATGTGACTGCATTTGGATGTGTCATCTTTAAAGAGGTGATCCAGGTAAAATGAGGTCACTAGGGTATGAGCCCTAATCTCATAGGACTGGGGTCCTCATAAGAAGAGGGGATGAGGACACAGACACACACAGAGGAGCAACCCTGTGAGGACACAGGGAGAAGACGGTGTCTCCAAGCCCAGGAGAGAGGCCTCAGGAGGAACCAGCCCTGCCCACACCTGGATCTCAGACTTCCAGCCTCCAGGACTGTGGGAGAATCAATGTCTGTTGTTTACAACCCACCCAGTCTCTGGTATTCTGTGATAGCAGCCTGAGACGGACTAAGACATCCCATAAGAAGAGGAGATGAGGACACAGACACACACAGAGGGACAACCCTGTGAGGACTCAGGGAGAAGACGGCGTCTCCAAGCCCAGGAGAGAGGCCTCAGGAGGAACCAGCCCTGCCCACACCTGGATCTCAGACTTTCAGCCTCCAGGACTGTGGGAGAATCAATGTCTGTGGTTTAAGTCGCCGGGTCTGGGTCTGGTATTTGCAGAAGGATAAACAGAGGAACGTAGCTGGATTTCAGTCATTTCCCTTTCTAAAGAGTTCCGGGGCGGGGGGAGTTCCTGCTGGTGCGGAATCCTCTTCCGAGAACCTTCAGTTATGGTGGTAAAAGATGGAACGCTCCTCTCTTCATTTGAAGATGTTAGCCGCGTTTAACAGACAAACCCTGGTGAAACTATTACAAAAAAGGATACGTCTGTTCCCATTTCCCGGTGAATTTTGATGTGCACGTGGTAGATGCAATAGGAGGAGACACAATTCTGCAGTGTATTAAATAAAAGAACAACGCCATCATCACCCAGTAGATTGATTTCTGGAGTGCAAAGACGTCTCAGTGTCTGTAAATCTGTGACCGTTAACTAATGATGTCTTCACGTTAAAGGAACGTACGATTTGAATTTATTCGTCGATGCGGAAAAGACTTTGGATAAACATTCGCAAGGAAATTTCTCAGGAAAAAGCTTGCAGAAAATTAGAAACAAATGGTAGCTGCTTAAATGTCAACCACAGCAGTGGTCTTCACAAATGAGAAGCTGATTACACAATTATTTAAAATACAATTTTAGGCCGGGCACGGTGGCTCACACCTGTCATCCCAGCACTTTGGGAGGCCGAGGCGGGTGGATGACCTGAGGTCGGGAGTTCGAGACCAGACTGACTAACATGGTGAAACCCCGTCTCTACTAAAAATACAAAAAATTAACCAGACAAGGTGGCGGCGCCTGTAGTCCCAGCTACTCGGGAGGCTGAGGCAGGAGAATGGTGTGAACCCAGGAGGTGGAGGTTGCGGTAAGCGGAGATCGCGCCACTGCACTCCAGCCTGGGCGACAGAGCGAGACTCTGTCTCAAAAAAATGAGGTGGAAATACTGTATTTTCTGGGTTCCTATATGATCTAACCACCATATCCACTTCCTATAATGTTTTGTTAGTGTCTTATAATTAATTTTTAAATTTAATTTAAAATCTGTTTTAAATTAATTTTAAAAATTGATTTAAAAAATTAAATTACAAAAATAATCCGTAGTAATTAAACCATTTTCACATGCCACTAAAAATCATTAAAACAAATGTTTGAAAGAAAGATGAAAATTATTGTGTTTTATTATTATATTGGGTTAGCTAGAACCTCCAAATAGCAAAAAATGGTGGTGTTTGGGGCTTATAACTCATCTCTTTTTTTTTTTTTGAGACGGAGTCTCGCTCTGTCACCCAGGCTGGAGTGCAGTGGCCGGATCTCAGCTCACTGCAAGCTCCGCCTCCCGGGTTCACGCCATTCTCCTGCCTCAGCCTCCCGAGTAGCTGGGACCACAGGCGCCCGCCACCTCGCCCGGCTAGTTTTTTTTGTATTTTTAGTAGAGACGGGGTTTCACCGAGTTAGCCAGGATGATCTCGATCTCCTGACCTCGTGATCCACCCACCTTGGCCTCCCAAAGTGCTGGGATTACAGGCGTGAGCCGCTGCGTCCGGCCATGTACTTTTAAAGCATAGTAATTGGCCAGGCATGGTGACTCATGCCTGTAATTCCAGCACTTTGGGAGGCCGAGGCAGGAGGTTTGCCAGAGGCCAGGAGTTCAAGGCCACCCTGGGAAAATTAGGGAGACCCCATCTTTACAAAAAAAAGTAGCCGGGTGTGGTGTCCCGTGTGTGTGGTCTCAGCTACTCTGGGAGGCTGAAGCGGGAGGATCACTTGAGCCCAGGAGTTGGAGGCTGCAGTGAGCCAAGATTGCAGCACTGCCCTCCAGCCTGGGCAGCAGAGAGAGACCCCGTAAGAAACACAGAGAGAGAGAAAGAGAAGGAGGACATGGAAGGAAGGAAGGAAGGAGAAAGAAGGGAAGGGTAAGGAAGGGAAGGGAAGAAGGGAAGGGAAGGAAAGAAGGGGAGGGAAGAGAAGGAAAGAGAAGGGAAGAAGGGTAGGGAAGAGAAGGGAAGAAGGGAAGAGAAGGGAAGAAGGGAAGGGTAGGGAAGAGAAGAAGGGAAGGGAAGGGAAGAGAAGGCAAGAAGGGAAGGGAAGAGAAGGGAAGAAGGGAAGGGAAGGGAAGAAGGGAAGGGAAGGGAAGAAGGGAAGGGAAGGGAAGAAGGGAATGGAAGGGAAGGGAAGGGAAGAGAAGGGAAGGGAAGGGAAGAAGGGAAGGGAAGGGAAGGGAAGAGAAGGGAAGGGAAGGGAAGAAGGGAAGGGAAGGGAAGGGAAGAGAAGGGAAGGGAAGGGAAGAAGGGAAGGGAAGGGAAGAAGAGAAGGGAAGAAGGGAAGGGAAGGGAAGGGAAGAAGGGAAGAAGGGAAGGGAAGGGAAGAAGGGAAGAAGGGAAGGGAAGGGAAGGGAAGAAGGGAAGAGAAGGGAAGAAGAGAAGGGAAGAGAAGGGAAGAAGGGAAGGGAAGGGAAGGGAGGAAGGGAAGGGAAGGGAAGGGAGAGGAGGAAGGAAGGAAGGAAAAAGAAACTAAAGAAGAAAGAAAGAGAGAAAAGAAAGAAAGAAAACAGAGACAAAAAGGCAGCCCACTAGATTAAATTACCCATGAAATCTAAACTTGGTTCCTTAAGCCCCGACACTTTGAAGAGAGACCCAATCCAGAAGTGAGTGGCATTTTGGGGGGGCCTCATGCCGTGGGGAGCTGAGACTGTCTTTGAAACTGGCCTCTGAGTTGAAATTTGGGTCCTACCCTCCCCTGCCCAGTCCTCAGACAGTTTATAAAAGTTGCCTAGACTCACATTTTTATCTGGTAATTCAAGACTCGCAGAATGAATGCAAGAAAACAGAGACGACCTTGTAGAGTAGCTGGCCGTCGTATTTTTCTTGGAAGACAGAGTATCCTTAAATTAATGCTAACATTTGAAATACCGGCCCATTGATCATGGACACACGATTCCTGGATTCCTTGAAATATTTTTGGAAGTGGCAGCCCACGCGTTCCTTTGTTCTTGCCCAACACCAGTGGGCTGGATGGGACGTTCGCCGCAGTCTCCACCGCTCCCTGATGTCTCTCTCACGTCAGGTCCGCCTGACTCACTGACATGACCTGCCTACTCCTGTAAGCGTTTGAGTCTGGGATGTTTGCTAATGTGCTGACGACGTGTTTGTTCAACATGAGCTAAAGTATTCTGAGAGGCAGGTGCTGGCACACCCACATGCACTGGAGACTCTGAAGTGTGCATTGGAGATTCTGAGGTGCGCACTGGAGACTGAGATGGACATTGCAGACCCTGAGGTGGGCATTGGAGAATCTGAGATGGGCATGGGAGACTGAGATGGGCCTTGGAGACTCAGGTGGGCATTGGAGACTCTGAGGTGTGCTTTGGAGACTCTGAGATGGGCATTGCAGACCCTGAGGTGGGCATTGCAGACTCTGAAATGTGCGTTGGAGACTCTGAGATGCGATTTGGAGACTCTGAGGTGGGCATTGGAGACTCTGAGATGGGCATTGCAGACCCTGAGGTGGGCATTGCAGACTCTGAAATGTGCGTTGGAGACTCTGAGATGCGATTTGGAGACTCTGAGGTGGGCATTGGAGACTCTGAGGTGCGCATTGCATACTCTGAAATGTGTGTTGGAGACTCTGAGGTGGGCATTGGAGACTCTGAGATGGGCATTGCAGACCCTGAGGTGGGCATTGCAGACTGAAATGTGCTTTGGAGACCCTGAGGTGTGCATTGGAGACTGAGATGGGCATTGGAGACTGAGATGGGCACTGCAGACCCTGAGGTGGGTATTGCAGACTCTGAAATGTGCTTTGGAGACTCTGAGGTGTGCATTGGAGACTCTGAGATATGATTTGGAGACTCTGAGACTGAGATGGGCATTGGAGACCCTGAGGTGGGCATTGCAGACTGAAATGTGCTTTGGAGACTGAGGTGTGCATTGGAGACAGAGATGGGCATTGGAGACAGAGATGGGCATTGGAGACAGAGATGGGCATTGGAGGCCCTGAGGTGGACATTGCAGACTCTGAGATGTGCTTTGGAGACTCTGAGGTGTGCATTGGAGACTCTGAGGTGGGCATTGCAGACCCTGAGGTGGGCATTGCAGACTGAAATGTGCTTTGGAGACTGTGAGATGTGCGTCGCAGACTCTGAGGTGTGCTTTAGAGACTGTGAGATGGGCACTGCAGAGGCTGAGGTGTGCTTGGGACACTCTGGAGTTCCAGTATATGATGTGACTGCTTTTCAGAGCGGCAGACAGGATGTCCAGCTGGAGCCGGCCAGCAGCAGGACACTGACTGTGCATGAGTGACGCGGCCGTGATTGGTGTAGACGGCCAGCGCGGACGCTCCATCTGCATGCAGGTGCTAAGTGAGCCCTGGGGAGAAGGTGACCTGAATGCTCGTCAACTGTTCTTTAGAAATTTCTTTAAATGGAAAATATGATTTAGGCAATTAAAAAAAAAAAAAAAAAACAGAGTCCCAGGATATTAGCACACAGGTGAGAAGACGGGAGGCAGGAGGAGGAGAAAACCTATGCTCTTTGGCAAACCGAATGCTGACTAGACCTTAAACCTGGGCGAATGCACCCATAACGTGGGCGTCTTCACTGCTTCCGTGCAAGGTGTGTGCATTTGACACACGAATGGTGTGTCTTTGGGATGGTATTTTTCTGACAATGCAACCTGCAGATAACATCTAACGAGGGGTGAAGGATTATGTGTGCAGTGGGGGCCGAGGTCTCCCTCTCTCTCTCTCTCTTTTTTTTTGAGATTTATTATAATATATATAATATAATATATAATATAGTATATATTTTATATAAAATATATTATAAAATAAATATAAAATATTATAAAATAAAATATAAATATATAAAATATATATATTCTGTATATATATAATTTTGTGTGTGTGTGTGTGTGTGTGTGTGTGTGTGTGTATATATATATATATTTTTTTTTTTGAGACAGAGTCTCATTCTGTCGCCCAGGCTGGAGTTCAGTGGTGTGATATCAGCTCACTGCAACCTCTGCCTCCTGGGTTCAAGTGATTCTCCTGCCTCAGCCTCCCGAGTAGCTGGGATTACAGGCTTGTGCCACCATTCCTGACTAATTTTGTGTGTGTGTGTGTATATATATATAATATATATAAAATATTTTGTTATATTATTATATATATTGTATAATATATAAAATATATTATATATATTATATTATATAATATATAATATAATATAATATAATATATAATATATAATATATAATATATATTATATAATATTATATAATATATAATATAGTATATATTTTATATAAAATATATTATAAAATAAATATAAAATATTATAAAATAAAATATAAATATATAAAAAATATATATTTTGTATATATATAATTTTGTGTGTGTGTGTGTGTGTATATATATATATATATTTTTTTTTTTTTTGAGATAGAGCCTCACTCTGTCGCCCAGGCTGGAGTGCAGTGGTGTGATCTCAGCTCACTGCAACCTCCGCCTCCTGGGTTCACACCATTCTCCTGCCTCAGCCTCCCGAGTAGCTGGGACTACTGGCACCTGCCACCTCGCCTGGCTAATTTTTTGTATTTTTAGTAGAGACGGGGTTTCACCATGTTGGCCAAGATGGTCTCGATCTCCTCACTTCGTGATCCACCTGCCTCAGCCTCCCAAAGTGCTGGGATGACAGGCCTGAGCCACCGCGCCTGGCTTTTTTTGTTTGTTGTTTGTTTTAGTAAAGACAGGGTTTGTCCATATTGCCCAGGCTGGTCTTGAACTCTGGACCTCAGGTGATCCACCTGCCTCGGCCGCCCAAAGTGCTGGGATTACAAGCGTGAAGAGCCACCGCACCTGGCCCGAGCTCTCTTCTGAGCGGGCAGAGTCCTGTGGCTCGGCCCTGGCCCGCCTGAAGGTGAAGATAGGCGGCTTTTCCAGCCCTGGGATCAGTGCTGTCTTGCACAAAACAGGGCAACAGGCAATTTTCTCCAGAGATGAGAATCTCCACCTGCAAAGGAAGGAAGAACGAGGAATTTCTAGAGATGCCTTTGGGAGCTTCAGAAGGAAGAGGGTGTAAAATCTTGCTGTTTGATATAATGTTGGACGGAGGCGCCGTCCTCCAAGCTCACAAACACACGGGACCAGAGAGAAGGACGGAGGAGACGGGGTTCCAGGGAGGCAGGTGGGAGAACAGGCGTGGGCGATCTCAGGGATGAACAGGGGACGGTATGAAGTGCTTGACCCCACACACACTCACACACAGCCAGAAGGTAAGCACACAGCCACTGTCGTGAGCCCTCACGTGCAGGTGCAGGCACGCATTCTTGCAAGTCCCCGCGGGCACACAAGCACATATGCATATACGTGTACAGAAGGCAAACACTCACAGCAACAAGCACTCACATGCAGGTGCACGTATGCATTTATTCAAGCCCCCCCCATGCACATATGCACACAGGTGCACAGAAGGCAGGCCCTCACCCAGAGTCATAAGCACTCACATGTAAACGCACACATTCATGCAAGCTGCACATACGTGCACACACGCACACACACGCACCCACATGCACACACAAGCACACACACGCACACACAAGCACATACATGCACACACATGCACACACATGCACACACGCACACACATGCACACACAAGCACATACATGCACACACACGCACACACATGCACGCACAAGCACACACATGCACGCACAAGCACACACGCACACACATGCACACACGCACACACATGCACACACAAGCACACACATGCACACACAAGCACATACATGCACACACGCACACACGCACACACATGCACACAAAGCACATACATGCACACACACGCACACACATGCACACACAAGCACACACATGCACGCACATGCACACACGCACACACATGCACACACAAGCACATACATGCACGCACATGCACACACATGCACAATGCAAAGCACACACTCCTAGTTTTGTGCATTCACTGTGTATGTGTGTGTCTGTGTGTGCTCACGCGCCCTGATCCGTGTGTGACTGTGTACGTGTGTGTCTGTGTGCTTACACGCCCTGATCAGTGCTACTGTTTATGTGAGTCTGCAGACACACACATACACAGTCGCACAAGAATCAGGGCGCGTGAGCACACACAGACACACACATACACAGTCACACACATGTGCACACGCCCACAGGTAGAAACATACAGCCACACACGTCTATTTTCATGCCAACAGTCACACACAGATCAGTGCGTGAGGGTAGACACAGACTCACACACATACACAGTCACACACAGATCACCTGAGGCCTGGAGTTGGACACCAGTCTGGCCAACATGGCAAAACCTGTCTCTACTAAAAATACAAAAATGAGCTGGGCGCCTTGGCGTGCACCTGTCACCTTAGCTTCGTGATTCCATATTTTAAAAGCAAATCTCCTTTCTGAGAACTTTCCATGCCATTTTGCTTGTCTGTCTAATCCACCTTCTCATTAAGCAGAAATGGTAATCGCGTCGAAATCACTGACAAACTATGATGTACGATTAAAATTCAGGCCATTTTCTGGGATGCAAACCCGCCCCCCCCCCCAGCCTCTGTGTCTCTTTTTAAACCGTCATCTTACAAATCCTCTGATAGAAAGTTTGCACCGTTTTGAGGCAGAGCTTGTCATCGGGAACCATCTGGTTTCCGGAGACGTGGAAGATTAAAACGGGATACAGTATGAAAGCTTGCCATTCAATTGCTAATGTCTCCAACCACCACTCCAGCGGCGAAAGAAGTCATTGGGGGAAAGAAGTAATTAAAAGTTCCCCTCGCAGAGACGGGCCCTGAGCAGGACCCGGGCACTCACCAACAGCACAACTCGTTTTCCAGAAGAGAGTAGGCCGCGGCCGGCCAGACGTCCATGGCCTCGGAGAGCTGCTCTGTGTCCTTTGGGGACGACGGTGGGCCCGGCTAAGAGGCGTTTCTCCTTTGTCTGGCCAGCATCCTTCTCTCCTCCTGTCCATGGCCATCGAGTGGCCGGGACTTGGTCGCCGTGGAAATCACGCCCGATGAAACAGAGGTAATGAGTGCAGACGACGTGTCACGAAGAAATAGCGCTGTTTCTCCTCAAAACGGAGGTCCCAAGGAAGTCTCGATAATTTTCAAAGCCTGCAAGGAGAAAAGGCGATGTTCCGGCCATGGGTCATCCCCTCGCAATGAACCTACCAAGATAGTAAATACCACTCACGCCTGTCATCCCAGCACTTTGGGAGGCCGAGACGGGCGGATCACGAGGTCAGGAGATCGAGACCAGCCTGGCTAACAGGGTGAAACCCCGTGTCTACTAAAAATACAAAAATTAGCCGGACGTGGTAGCGGGCGCCTGTCGTCCCAGCTACTTGGGAGGCTGAGGCAGGGGAATCACTTGAACCCGGGAGGTGAAGGCTGCAGTGAGCCGAGATCGCACTACTGCACTCCAGCCTGGGCAACAGAGCGAGACTCCGTCTCAAAACATAAAAGCACATATTTCAATCGTCATCTTTATTTCCTTTTTAGATAATGGCAACTTTTATTTTGGTCCACAGATGAGAGTGGTGGCCTTCCATGGAGGTTAGAGGTGGTGCAGAATTCTGGCTCGCCTGAGACGAGCTGGGGAGTAAATACCCACATCACAGCCCATTTCTTGCCAGTGGTTCCCTAGGGTAGGTTCTTGCAGAAAGAAGGAGGCAGAGGAAGCAGGTCAAACCCTGTTTTGCAGGTTGGGGGTCTTGGGGTACAGGACAGATGGAAAAGGATGGATTGTGGCTTGTTTTTGTTTGTTTGCTTTTGAGATGGAGTCTGGCTCTGTCGCCCAGGCTGGAGTGCAATGGCGTGATCTCGGCTCATTGCAACCTCCGCCTCCCAGGTTCAAGCGATTTTCCTGCCTCAGCCTCCCAAGTAACTGGGACTACAAGTGTGCACACCACCATCCCCGGCTAATTTTTGTATTTTTAGTAGAGACGGAGTTTCACCATGTTGGCCAGGCTGGTCTCGAACTCCTGACCTCGTGATCCGCCTGCCTCGGCCTCCCAAAGTGCTGGGATGACAGGCGTGAGCCACCGCGCCCGGCTGGGATTGGGGCTTTCAGAGTAGAAATAAACACAAGTTACACTCAGCTCTCCACAAACTCAGGATCTGTGATGCCATCCTCCTGCGTGGCACCTTCCTCCATGTAAAATGCAACCCCAGTGCGGTGGTTTCACTCTGTGTCCCCACCCAAGTCTCTGGAGTCCGTGTCCCCACCCAAGTCTCTGGAGTCCGTGTCCCCACCCAAGTCTCTGGAGTCCGTGTCCCTACCCAAGTCTCTGGAGTCCGTGTCCCCACCCAAGTCTCTGGAGTCCGTGTCCCCACCCAAGTCTCTGGAGTCCGTGTCCCCACCCAAGTCTCTGGAGTCTGCGTCCCCACCCAAGTCTCTGGAGTCCGTGTCCCCACCCAAGTCTCTGGAGTCCGTGTCCCCACCCAAGTCTCCTGTGGAATTGTCATCCCGAGTATTGGAGATGAGTGGCTGCTGGGAGGTGACTGGATCTTGGGGTAGAGTTCTCACAGGTGGTTTAGCACCAACACTCCCCACCCTCGCCCCCCAAGGACTGTATAGTGAGAGAGTTTTCATGAGATGTGGTTCTTTATAAATGGGCAGTAGGCTGGGCTCAGTGGCTCACGCCTGTCATCCTAGCGCTTTGGGAGGCTGAGGCGGGCGGATCACCTGAAGTCAAGAGATCAAGACCAGCCTGGCCAACCTGAACAGGTGCGGGAGAAACACCTTCTTTCTGGCTTTGAAAATATTTTTGCCCAGGCACAGTGGCTCACGCCTATGATCCCAGCACTTTGGGAGGCCGAGGTGGGTGGATCACCTGAGGTCAGGAGTTTGAGACCAGCCTGGCCAACATGACGAAACCCCGTCTCTACTAAAAAATACAAAAATTAGCCGGGAATGGTGGCGGGTGCCTGTCATCCCAGCTACTTGGGAGGCTGAGGCAGGAGAATGGCGTGAACCCGGAGGCGGAGGTTGCAGTGAGCTGAGATCACACCACTGCACTCCAGCCTGAGCAACCGAGCTAGACTCCGTCTCAAAAAGAAAGAGACAGAAAACAGTTTCATCGTGTCAGAAAAAAGATCCATAATGCATGAGGTTGTGTCTCACCCAGCCTCGGCCACGCAGACCCCCCAGAAGTTGCCTTTGACCTTCTCAGAGACTGGCCTGGTGTCACTGATTTCAGAAGGGTGTGTGGTCCCCTCACAGCAGCTGTTGGTACCTTGAGCTGTGCTTTGTATTTTGTTAGCAATGCTGGCCGCTCTCCAGCTGCTAGGGCCACAGCCACTGCTGCAATATTTGGTCGACGATGTCCCACGTGACAGCAGCGTGTTGTCTAGATGTCACTTTCAAGAGGAAGAGGGATAAGAAGGGCCAGGCATGGTGGCTCACGCCTGTAATCCCTGCACTTTGGGAGGCTGAGGCAGGTGGATCCCAAGGTCAGGAGATTGAGACCATCCTGGCCAACATGGTGAAACCCTGTGTGTACTAAAATACAAAAAATCAGCCGGGCGTGGTGGCACGCACCTGCAGTCCCAGTTACTCAGGAGGCTGAGGCAGAGGAATCCCTTGAACCTGGGAGGTGGAGGTTGCAGTGAGCCGAGATCACACCACTGCACTCCAGCCTGGGCGACAGAGCAAGACTGTCTCAAAAAAAAAAAAAAAAAAAAAAAGAAGAGATGGGGAGATGCCTTGCCAGCTTTAAAGACAGAGGAAGGGGGCAGGTGCTGAGAGATGTGGCTTTATTTTGAAATAAAGCAAAGGTGCATACAGCAGAATGTCAGCTCACTGCTGCACCTGCAGGCTTCTGGGCTCCGCTGAGGACAGGTCAGGGTTTGTCTGCTGGAAAGGTGGCCGTGAGCTCGTGCCCACGTTGCACAGAAAGCCAATGGCGCCAGAAAACGGGCTTCTAGGAAGATCATACAACTGTCGCTGCATGCCTTTTTTGCAAGCTGCAACCTGTGTACCGATTTTGCAAGCTGCAACCGTCGCTGCGTGTCAATTTTGCAAGCTGTAGCTGTCGCTGCGTGTCAATTTTGCAAGCTGTAGCTGTCGGTGCGTGCCTGTTTTGCAAGCTGCAGCTATGGCTGCATGCCTTTTTTGCAAGCTGCAACCATCGCTGCATGCCGATTTTGCAAGCTGCATTTCAGAACATCAAGACGCTTTGCGGGGGTTGGTTTATGAAAGTTGCTCACTGGTCTTGCTCTGCTGTTGCCCAAGCTGGAGTGCAGCGTTGACATCAGGGCTCACGACAGCCTCGACCTTCCAAGGTTCGGATGATCCTCCCATTTCAGCCTCCCGTGTAGCTGGGAGTCCCGGCGGGCGTCACCACGTCTGGCTAATTTTTGTAATTTGCGTAGAGATGGGGTCTTGCTCTGTGGCCCAAGCTGCTGTCACACTCCTGGCCTCAACAGGTCCTCCCGCCTTGGCCTCTCAAAGTGTTGAGGTTACAGGTGTGAGACTACACACTTGGCCTTTGGTGCTGTTTCTGCA